>NC_081412.1:529053115-529653115 GCF_030272615.1 Cryptomeria japonica | reverse complement strand
TTACCTCTTAGGTTTTCTATTCCTTTTTTGTAAATGAGAGAGAGGAATGATGCACAATGCAATCTAACCTAGAAAGCAAATAAGCAAGCAAACCCTAATATGAGAATGCATATCAAAGAACAACTGATACACTGCTGAAAAGTATAGATCAGAAGGAAAAACCAGAGGTACAACTGTGTTTGAAATCTAAGCAGAAATGTCTGGGACCAGGGTGCCACGCCACTATCCTGATTTTACAATTCTGGAGCTGCAGCTGATAGGAGGGATCCTGAGATATGCAAAGTACTGTTTCTGCCAAGTCCTGCTGACAGAGGGAAGGACCATGGCACCATGCCATTGTCCTGGGTAGAACTAGGGCACCACGCCCCTGTCCTTGGGGTTTTTGCCAAGATCTACAACCCATAACTATCCTTGTGTGCTCTTCTGGTCCCAAAAATTCTAGTGATGCTCAGATCCGAACTTGTATCTAAAGCTAAAAAAGAGGGTTTGGGGTGGCTATATAGGGTTTTGCCTTAGTCAAACCCCAGTGTTGGTGATTTCCACCTCCACGAATAGCCAATAATGTACTAAAAATGTGTGTGAAAGATCCTAAGAATGAAAGTAAACAACCTAGAGCAACCCTAAAGAGTAAACCCTAATTGCTTATAATTGACAAAGTAAATGCTCTAAATCCACAATGCAAAGTGATCTAAAGAATGAATGTGAATCAAAATGAAGCTTATGCAAAGATATGAAAATGACATAAAACCATACCCAACCCCAAGGGAGAGGTACAAGCCAATCGTCAGTCGATGATCTCCTATTGTTCTTCTACATCTTCAGAAGCCCCCAATTGATAAAATGATGCTTGATGAATGTTTGATGGATGAATGTTGAATGTTGTTGAAGACTTCAAAGATCTACTCTTTTGCTGCAAAGAAGGCTCTTATGCTCCAAAAACTTGCTCTTAGATTCTTAGAAGAAGACCCCTTCAAATGAAGAAAGAGAGCTCTTAAGTATGAAACCCTAGATCTTAATTTCATGTTTAAGATGACCTAGGATTTGAATTTCCCGCTGATATTTTGGGGTTAAGAATTATTATATCATAGGATTGTGCTCCCGAATTTTCGGGAAAAAGTCGTGGACCATGTGCATTCCCGCCACGGTCCGACCAACTTTTTACCAAATTTTCGCGGCCGTTAGATATGATGATATTAGAGCGCATCCCAAAGTTACAACTGATTTCGAGATGTTTTGATATGCGAAATAGGGCCTAAACGGTCAAAATAAGACATAATTAGGGTTTATGATTAAATGATTCATTGGAGGAATAAAATGAAAAGGGGCACGCTTAAGATGAAGGGCCCAACTTTGCAATATGTAAAGTGATGAGACATGACCTTAGATTTAATTAAATTAATTAATTAAATGCTTAGCTGGGAATTAGAAATTCAAGATGCAAGACACACTAAGGTGGGTGCTAACCTAAGTGTGAAATTGTACCACCCTAGCAAGGGTGTACAATTTATGACACTAGACCTTCAAGATTACATTCCTCTATCATTAATTTTAGAACCAATATTCATAAGATTTACATTTAATTTACATTAATTTATTATAAAATTATTTTTCTCAAATAAATGAACCTAAATTAAATTTTTTAATTATTAATTAACAAAGTTTTATGTAAATAATTTATTTTCTCTCAATAAAATCTCTTTCTTTAACATCAACCTCAATCATTAGCTTCTCTTTGCAATTCTTATTCTAGTGCATGTTTAAATCAATTAAATAGATTTTATTTAAAAAAAAAAATTATAACATAGAATTTTAAATCAAAATAATATGTACATCCCTATGAAGATCTTTTAGAAGTAATGAGTACAAAATAGATCATTCTTTTTAAAGAAATATTCATTTGAACCACTAGTCATGACATATAGATCAATAAATTTGACTCATCAATTGAATTAATTAAAAATATTATAATAATATAAATCAAATTATCTTAATTATATATATGATTGACGACTCCTCTAGAAATGTCATTGTCAGCCCTAATAATTATTAGGTTAGAACGATTGAGTAGAGAGTAAAAATATGTAGTTGATGCAATAGCCATTTCCTGGTTAGTGGGCTTTCCTTATTCAATGCATTGCCACTCCTGTCGAAACAACTCCTTTTTAGTCAAAAAGGCCGAAGAAAAACAAAAAACTTAAAGAGAGTAAAATCACTGTACTATTCTCCAACAATTACATTGACTACTCCAGCAGACACCACATGGAAAGTACTGACAATCCTGGTGCAACCCAAAAAATCATTGGATGAGGATGAAAATCCACCCATCTTCATAACATACAAATATCCCGGATGAGCTTTATTCATTCAAATTTTTATGAAATACAAACATTAATATCCAACGAGAAATATGTAAGGCCACGACAAGGTACAAAAGATGTTGAAGTCTATTTACAGCTGGGAATTATTAGAAGCTTAATTAGCCTGAAAACTTATTCATCTTACACATGTAGTCAAATGCTATAGACAAAAGAGATTGCTAGCGAAAACAGCAGCCTCCATTGATAAGATTATGTGGAAAAGCATTGCGTTTGTTCCTCTTGGGTTTCTCCAGATCCTTGTGTTTACTGAGCCTTTCAAACTGTATGTTACCCAATTCCCTTTTCTGATTGAGAAGTCTTTTCATCCTCTTCAGTCTTTTTGTCTTCTTCTTTGGATCCACAATCCCTCTCACTGTCACTTTTTTGTGGGCTACATCCACTACATAATCCAGCAAATCTGTAGTACCCAGTAAGAAAAAGTTATGTACAAAGACCATTTTGTAGAATCTTATTGCAGCAATTGAAAACAAAAAGCTACAAATTGGTCTAGGTGAAATAAATGAGAGAGCTGCCTAGTTATCAGAACGTACTATCCATTTTAGAGAGCAATTTGGAGACTCTCTCTCTGCAGTTGTTACAACGCATATTGGCATTCAAAACAATGACTTGAACCTGCAAAATTTAAAATGAATTATAGTGAGATCATCATCATATAATTGGTCACCACATAATAAGACTCAAAAGAAAACAACACATTATGTCTTATTTAAGGCTTTATATGCTCTGATCAACATAAAGAGATCATTTTCATATGATTGGACTGCCATTGTAGCACCCTCCCTACTAAGGATACATAATAATGGAAAACGTGTCACATTTGAATGAGAGATGTCATCCAGAGAGTTGATATTTGAATAAGAGATGGATTGGTCATCAAGAGAGTTGATAGTCAGTGGTAAAACACTCCAGTAATAAATGAGAGCTCATTCATAAAAAGTTTAGCATGGTAACAGAGCTCAGATTTGTAAAGTTAGGTCAAGAGAGTACCCTCAAACACTTATAGTGTGACTCGAGGTGTTGGAAAATGATCCACACTGGAAATAGACCACTCATCAAGAGGGCAAGTAGCTCAGTTATAGAACACCCAACAACAAATAAACTGTCTTAAATTGGATTCCTAACTGACCCATGAAAAGTTTGACAAATCAGACTTACAGGTGAATGGCTAGACCATCATTTATTATTTGGAGCGTTGGATAATTATAATAAGATTGCTATCAATAATTAGATTATTAACAGATGATGTCAATGCAGCTTCAGAATGCACATTTGACAATATTTATTAATTAAATGAAAATCTTTACCCACAATAAGACTATGAAAATCAGAATAGTGACACCCCTAATATTATTAATGCTTCTGCATAAAACACCCCAACAACAAATAAAAGTTCCTAAATTCGATTCCAATTGACCCATGAAAAGCTTGACAAACCAGACTCCGATTTGAAACAGCCAGACCCTCATTTTTGTTATTTTACACTTTAGGTGTCCCAAACAACATGTTTGAGCTTTGCCCACAATAAGACAATGAAAAGTCAAGATGAGGTTACCCCTGGCATTGTTAATGCTTCTGCAGAGCTCAGAGGCTGAGTTGTTGCTGGCCTTCTTGCAATCCACCGTCTAAACATTCTCCAATTGAGTTCTAGCGATGTAGATGTTGGAGTCCTTTGATTTGTCATCTGTATCCTCTAATTCAGCTCTTCTGGTGTAATCATACTTGTAAGAAGCGCTAAAATGAAAGCAGAACAACTTCTAAAAGTTGAGAGAACCAAAAGTTGCAAGATAGTTAGCCTGATTCCATCATAAACAATGAAATACTGCTTAAACGTATGTGTCAATTCACCTGTTGGGATTGATGTGCTGCCTGCAAGAAGGAAACTTTCCACCTTGTAATGGAACACTAGAAATAAAATAACATTACCACAAGGTTATTCCTTTGGATTTAGCATTAATATACAGTTACACGCATTGATTTGACTAGAGATGCTTCCACTGAAATAAAGAGAAAGATTTATTAGCTGTTGAATTTCAAAGATATAATTGTAGTGGGGATACGAGGGGATACGAGTTCATAATATCATTATATTTAAGGCAGGTTAGATTTCCCAGGGTTTGTAATATTCAAGCTATAAAGTAATACGTAAGCAAATTCATTCTTTAAGCAAAATAGTTGTCCAAACACGTTAGATATGATCTAATATGGAGTAATCTGTAAGATTAATCATTGTTAATTGATCTGAACAGCTAACCAGTTACAATTAAAAAATTAATATCAAGATCCACAGTGATGTGGGAATTACAACCATACATCAAGCTGGCATATCCATAGTGATTGGCTATATTATATGTATTATTCTTGGTTGCAATATCGTTCATGACAAGGCCAATGTTTTTTGTTGAAGTTTCCAATATTACGATAGAAAAACTATGGTATAATAATTGACTAGGATAGCTTAATAATGCTGATGGAAAAGAACAAATGATTCTCATAACTTTTTAAAATAGATATCAGTATGCTGAAGAATTTTAGTGTTCGAAAATTAAGGAGTAGAGTAGTATTGTGGTAAAGCTTATTAATATCAACAATAATTTATACAAATGTATTCAAGGAGGATATGGATAATAAATCGAGTAATATCATAAATGATTCAAATTAAAACAATTAATTTGCTTTTTTAATAATTTTTTAATATATATGTTTTAGAGTTCTTATGAAAATAATAATTATGTAGGGGTGTATATTTTTAAGGAATTCAATTTTAAAAGGGTTTGAGTTATGTTTTTAGGATTTTTATTAGAAGAAATCATCTTAGTTGGAATTTTTACCCTCATTTTGGTTTGATTTCTAATTTTGGAAGTGATTTCATATATGCATGGAATTAGCCCCATTTGGATTCATTCCATCTTGTCAATTTCTAACTAGTTGATGTTGTAATCTTTTCAAAGACTAATCAACCAATGAAGAAGGATCTCTAAGGCTGATAAACCAACAACATTGAGGCTCAAAGGTAATGTTCTAGAGGGTCTCCAAGGGCAATCTCATCGAGAGGTTGTATTGCTACAAAATGCTTTCAGTTTGCATTTTTTTCTTTCGTAGTTTGTAGGTGCATTGTAGGTGTTCAAAGTGCATAGTTTAGAGGGATTGTTCCAGATTTTCATTGCTATTGATAGAATGTTTTTTTTTGCCCATTTTCTATTCTTAGAAATATTAGAACTGTCATTTCATTTATGCCACATTTTGTGGGTTTTTGGTGAAGTTTTTCTTCAAACAATGTTGATTGGCAGTGTCTGCGAGCACCATTTTGCATCCCATTCCTAAATAATTGATTGCAAAAGTCTATTTTCTGTATATAATAGTAAATAGAAGTTTGTTCCCTTGCTGAAAAATTATAAAATCAATTTATTTCAGTTTGTGTGAATATTTTGGCTTTTCGGGTGTAAATGTTTAGACATTTTCCTTAGTAATGTTAATGAAACTTTTCAAATTTTTGAGAAAGATTACACCTAAGGTTTTGAAAGATTAATCAAATATAGTATAAATTTTGTAAGGGATATTATAGTGGTAGACCTAAGATCTTTCCAATATGTAGGGTTTGATTGTTTGATAGTTATGAGTGACATAAAAATTAGAAGAAAAATTCATGGCTAAGGAAGAAAGAGGGAAGCATAAACAAGATCCAAGAGAAAAAATTATTGCAATTATTGATAAATTGGCTCATATTGTGGAGAAAATGTGGCAAGAGAAAAATAAGAAGAGTGCGAAAGAAAAATAAATTGTTCTTATTGATTCATCTCTAGTTGCAAAATGGAATGAAGAACACAATAAGAAATATGAATTCTTCAAATCAAAACTATTCCATTTGTGAAATTCATAGAAATACATGTAGATGATCAAAAGAGAAGAGAACAATTGTAGAAGCCTAAATAAATGAATAAGGAAGAAGATTAGTTAATTGTGGAGTCCCTATGCATCATCAAGAAAGAAGAAACTGGAGAGAAATAGCTAGCATAAAAGAGCATAGAACTACAAGTTCAAGGTAATGAATGTTCAATTTTTTTTTCAATTAATGAGATTTCACAACAAGGATGTGATTATTTGGATGAAGTTGATACAAAATCAACATTACATGCTAATTATGAAGATAATTCAAAAGATTTTAATTTTGTCAAAGAGATACCCTTTGGAATTAGTGAAGAGGAAACTCTTTTTGTGCAAGAAGAGAATGTGTCTAACATGTAGGATTATGGAAGAGGATCACTTATTCAAAATGGAAAGTTTGATAAAAGGAAAAGGGTATTGAAACATGGTGATCCATTGATGGACTTATAAACTAACATTATGGATGATTTTTTTTTAGGAGCAATATTTTTGTTAACTCTAGCTCATGGTTTTTGGATCAGAAAGACGAAGTTGTTGAACAATCTCTTTTAAAATGTGAAGTTGAGATTCTTACTTATGACCATGGGTATGATAATATTTCAGATTTGTCACTTTCCTTCTAGAATTTTGGAGAGTATGTAAAAGGGATAGATCATTTTGCAAAGGTTTAAAAATGTTGGTACATCAGAATACAAGATCCATGTGAGAAGACAAGGAAAATAAAGACTAAATTTTTTGATGGGTTGAATACCATATTGATAAAAGTACTTCATGGCTCAAGAATATTAATTTTAATTATATTAGAAATGCATAGTAGAATCATTTTGGTATCTCCCCAACATTGAGTTTGGAAAAAGAGAATGAATTCCTTGTTGAAAACCTAAGGTATCGAGAGAAATTTCAATTTTTAGATTTGTTTCTTTTTTTCATGCCAATACAAAAATCTAGTCACCAAAGAGATTATGCTAAAAGGGAGATTATAGTAAGAGAAACGGTCTGTAAAGTTGGGAATAAGGATTCACTAGTACCAATTCAAGATTATTCTTGCAAATGGAATTTGAGTGATTTTATGAGGATGAAAATAAATCGATGATTTAATGTTGCTAATGAGTTTCTCATTTTTCTCATCTCTATATATATATTTTTTGGGTAAATGCTTTTGACCTAGAGCTATGAACGAGTGAGGCCACAAATGGGGGATCTCATCCCCATACTTCACTTGTTCAAATCTGCAAGCACAATGACCCAACAAAGGTACAAGGCCTTGCGAGCACAAAGGCCCAACAAGGATTTGAACTTTGGTGGCTGCTTCACCAACAAAGTGTTTTAACCACAACACTACATGTCTGAAGACATTTTTCTCATCTATATTGAAATAACACATATATGAGTTATTTTACACTCTAACCATTTTGTGAAGGACCGATGTTTACAACTTATAGATAATTTTTTTGAGTCAAGTCCTAAAAAATGAAGAAAAGCTTATGAGTGATTGCCATGTGGAAACAATCATGATAGGATGTTTGATGCTACTTCTTGAGGTAGTGTGTTTCTTGGTTTTGAAGAACATGCACAACATTTTAGGGTGTGGTAAGGAATACAATCTTCATATTGCTTTTCAAATGTTTTTGAATCACCATAGAGAAATATACAAAAAATTATCATAAATATATAAAGAATTCCAACATGTCACGATGTTGGGAATTAACTTGTATAAAAAAATCACATGTGAGAATGATGCCACTAATACTCAAGGCATACATGAGGATGCAACACCAATAGGTATGGAAGGTAATAGAAAAGTTCAAATAAGTGAATAGATTTTATATTATTGTGTGGGTAGTTATAGCTATACCATCGACATCATTTATGGTTTATTATTGTCATGACCATTTAATAGTGTTTCATGACTTAGTATGTTTGATTACAAGTATGAGCACTTGTGTACGAGATATTTTGTAGACATTCATAAGTATTTCAATCTATGATATAGTGGAAATAATAGTCATGGGGAGGAATATTTTCTATTTTTTGAGTACTAATGGAGAGTTATCAACCTTGATGTGGTTTATCACCATTGATACTCAAGTCAAAGGGATGATTTTTGTATAGGGATTTCCTTATGTGATAGCACCAATAACCAATGTGACAAATAAATGAGTACTTATGTACAAATGGATTAAATATAAAGGAAACTTCCTAGATATGAGAAGGTAATCAACTCATGTCTCTCATTTCTTATTATATATTTCTCCCACTCAGTAGGTAAAGGAAAAAAGTTTGTATTGTTTTTTTGTTGAGAAAATTTCCCATAGAAAGTGAGAAAAGAAAATGGGAAGGATTAAAAGGGAGAGTGATCAAGAAAATTAGTAACTTTTCTAATATGAAAAAATATACATAATAAACGTGCTTCCAAAAATCATAACGAAAGGCTTTTTGGGGTGATCAGTATTCACTAATGGCTTGAATCAAAGAGTGCACAAACTTTCATCAAAATGAATTATTATTTGTAGGTTCAATATTCATATTTGGGTGGAGTATTTATTGCTGTTATATAATATTTTTATTTTATTTTAAATTTTACCATTTATATTATAAATCTTATCTTGAACTTGTATTTCACATCGTTTAAGTTGAAGCAAAGTTTGAGACAATTGGTATAGTTTTCAACAAGGTGCATCTCACCAATCAAAGGAAAATGAGGTAATTTCTTCTCACTTGTATAATTATTGTTATGTGGGATGTATTCATGGTTATAGAAACTTTGTTGAGTGTCAAAATCAGATTTTTATCATAATAATGAGTTTCAAGTGTTCATGGGGCCAATTGTTAAGTGAACATTAGTGCATGTATACATTTGAGATATATGGCTATGAAAAAAATGATATTGATGGAAAAAGAGTGGGGACATATTACATACAAAGTAATGGCTTTGGTAAGTTGGTTACACTTTTGTACTATCTACAAAAACTACTCATCTCAAGTTTATTGCTCAAAAGGTTTTTAGAATTTTAGCATGGAAGAGGGGCAAAACTATGTTTGGTATTTCTTTGCGTAAAAAGGTAGATCAATAGAAGTATGAGGCAATATGCACCAAATATTTTAGACATGGAACAACATGTAATCCTCAGACTGATTGTAAAATAAGAGTTGCTAACAAGTTGATAGAGGGATATTCAAGGAGATGTGTTTCAAATAAAATAATTCCTTACATCACATGTCCATTATTCTATGTAGACAAATGGAGTACAAAGAAAATTTTCAGGTTGAGGATGTATTTTTTGTCAAACTACAACCATCTAAAAAAAGCTCCATACAAAAGGAGTAGAGAATAGGATCTCAAACCCAAGTTTACAAAATCATCATGAAGGTAGGAAAGGTAGCCAATGAGTTAGAGTTTCCACCAGGTTGCAAGGTACATAATTTCTTTCATGATTCATATTTCAAGAATATGGTTGAGTAAAAAAGGGAGACTTTACCAAAGTTACCGATATTATATGCTGACGGGAAATTGATTTGGTTCTTGAGGAGATTTTGGAAACAAAAGGAAATAAGCTAAGAAACATGAGCATTGCAGAGCACTTGATCAAATGGAAAGGTTTATCATTTGAAGGTGCAAAATGGAAAGGATTAGACATTCAAAACCATCCAAATATTCATTTCTGTAGGACAAGAAAATTTTGGGAGGGAGGACTTGTAATGTCCCTTGTCCAAAAATAACACTTTCTATTTATTGTAAGTTTGCCCATCCAAATATAGTAAGCCAAGGCATATGGATAAAGCCTATATTAATAATATCAATTTAGATTATTTAATTAATCAAATATTTTATTTAATCATCAAAGATAATATTTACATTTTCTACTCAAGTGACGAAATGGGTTTTTGGAAAGCCTTATTTTAACAAAATTTTGAATTTCACTTCCTGTTTGACTTTTGTTGGAAAATGACAAGTTTGCTTGGGAGTTGTAGGATTTTGGAGATAGTTGAAAAGAGGAAAGTTTCCTTTCCTGGATAGTTGAAATTTTGGTGCTCATTTTGGTTTGAATTTTAGTTTTGAAAGTGATTTCATATATGCATGGAATTGGCTCCATTTAAATTCATTCTATCTTATCAATATCTAATCAATTAATTTTTGAATCTCTCCAGAGGTTGAAAAACCGATGAAGAAGGATCTCTAAGACTGATAAACAAGGGAGTTTGAGGCTCAATGGTAGTGTTACGAACAATCTCTAGGATAAATATCGACCAGAGGTTGTATTGGTGTTGAATGCTTTCAATTTGTAAAATTTTCTTTAGTAGTTTGTAGGTATTTAGAGTGCATAGTTTAGAGGAATCATTCCTGATTTTTATTTCTATTGATAATAGCATATTTCTATATCCATTTTATATTTTTAGATGTACTAGACCCATAATTTCATTTGTGTCACATTTTGGGGGTTTTTGGTGAAGTTTTGCTTCAATGATGCTAATTGTAAGTGCTTGCGGCCACCTTTTTACTACTAATTCGTAAATAATTGATTGAAATTGTTTATTTGCATATGAACCATGTTATAACAATAAATACATTTTTCTTTCTTTGCTACAAATTTATAAAATAATTTATTTTAGTTTGAGCAAATATTATGTCTTTTCGGGTGTGAATGCTTATATAATTTCCTTGGTAATGTTGATGCAACTTTTCAAATTTTGAGAAAGATTAAATGCAAGGTTTTGAAAGAACAATAGAATGTAATATAATTTTTTAAGGGATATTATAGTCCTTTAGTAAGAGCTAGAGTGTAGAAAAGAAAATAAATGATCAAGAAGAGATGTGGTGCTTTTGGTCCAAGGTAGACTATTGTAGCAAGCTCAAAAAATACCTAAGTATTTGATCAAGATCCATGATTATATTCATTATGTTGAAGGTGATGCTAGTTCATCTATCTTGGAGAAGGATATTTCCTTTGAATTCCATTTTGGACATCTTGTGCAAGGAATGACAACCTACTAAGGGGCTAAAGTCACTTTAAGATAATTAACTATTGGTTGGTTACTACTGGCTCTATTCTTTTTGTTATTTTTTATTTTAAAGTCTTTCGTTGTTGGTTTTTTCAATTAATCACACATATTGTGATATTTGTTTCAATTGCCATGGTGGATGAAATGTAAATGGGGTTGGTCCCTTCCTGTGCTAATCTAATGAAAACACCCTTATCTTATAATCTATTTTCTTTCCAACCAAGGATTGAAAATATTTAAACACAGTGAAAAAATTAAATTTAGAATATATGATATAAATCTAGCTGTCTCTCAAGACATCATCGATGCAAGTTATAAAATAATGAGATTTTTTGATAGATTTAATATAAGTTAAACTGAATATATTTTAATAAGTAATATCTTTACTTTTTTAACACTTGAAATAATATATGCTTTGTTATATTTACTAATGCGTAGCATTCAAAAAAATCAAAATTCTCATTAGAATAAGTAAACTTGTCAACCATTTTTTTAATTAATAGTGACTTAAATATTTTTGACCAATATGGTCCAAATTTATATTCCATAATATACATTTATTTTTAGTTCCAATTGCATTATCAAAGCCATAAGAAGTGGAAGTATTCAGCCTAAGAAAAGTCCCAATGTGTGATCCTGTAGCAACCACTATATCTCCTCTTACTTGCCTACATCTAGACTCATTAAATGTCACATTAACACCATAATCATTCATATTTTAAGTATAAACTAGATTTTGATTTTATCTATGAATATTTAAAGCATCACTAAATGTTTCACCCTCTTAGATCACTAAAATACAATTGTATCAAGTCCTATGACCAATATTATGATGCAAAAATCTTTAACCTTGATACACTTATTCCTTGAATCATATGTATGATAGGAAGAAAACAACTCCTTATGAGGAGTCATGTGATACAAACATCCTAAGTCAATCAACAATTGTTCATTAGAAACAAGATTCACTAGAATAAGAAAGCTTTAGTTTCATGTTCCTAAAATAACTTTTCAGTGGAGTAACCATAGTTATTTTATTTTTACACTTCTTATGACATGCCACCATATATTACACTTCTATCATTTCACTCTACTCTTTCTTACGTCAAATAACCCCAAGGATTATATTTATCAGTAGAATTAATTATTTCATTTTGGCCCTCCTCTTTCTTTAGGCCTTGAATATATAATTACTATTTAGGGATATCTTTCATGGGTTTTCCCCTAATTTCCTTTAAAAGTAGAATATTGACAAGAGAAGTAATCTTTAGATCTTCCATATGAACACTTAGAGACATAATTATATATTCTTAAGGTTAAATAAAAGACCAAGGTAATAATATACACTTGCCATGCTCATCTATTTTAACATAAATAGAACATAAGTGGCTCATAATAAAATTAAATGAATTCAAATATTTGGCTATAAAGTTCTCATCCTGCATCCTTGAAGTATAGATTTTTCTGAACTCATATATAATTTATCCACAATACTTTTAGAATGATAGATTTGATTGACCCTACTAATAAACCTGCTATGTTGTCAATTCTATTAAGATATTCAACAAGATAGAATCTGTAAGAAACAATCAAATTGTGGATCATGCCATTTCATTTAGATTTGATCAATCTTCACTAGATATACTCAGTTTATTTTCACTAGTAGTTAGCAACTATTGATCTCTATTTTCAATAGGATCATCCGTCTCGAGTTTTCATAGGTCATAGTTAATTCCATTAATTTTTTCAAAATCTATTCTAGAATAGATAGCTATATCTTTCATACACTCATATATTTATAGAAATATAAAACAATTTGTTCAAAAATCAATCATAATACTTTAAACAACTCATCCCCCATTAATCAAAACTACTAGATGCAAATTATTTTTGATTATGGTAAAAACAAGTTTTGAAGGGACACAAAACCCTTTACAATAGGTCAACACCAATATTAGACAAGAAAAGAATAACAATTAAACAAAATGGTTCCTAAAGGGAAAAAACAATAGCCTAGTACCAACAAAAAACCTGCAAAAAACCAGACGGAAGCTGAAGAAAACTAAGCCAAAGTCTTTAGGGTCTCGATGACCTTTGCCTCCAGCTGATTCAACTTTTGAGTCACTTTCTTGAAGTCCTGGATCTCCTATAGGGGTTTGCCAAATTTCCTCTTCAGATTGGCCCATGTTCTCTTGCTTAGACCCATAGACTCATCATTTCCTTTTTCCTTCTCCAGGTCCAGCTCCACCATTAAGTTGCCTTGATATCCCATTTCCATATTCATTACCATGGTGTTCATACTTTCAATAGTGGTCTTGATAATATTGTGACTATGGGACATAATGGAGTGCATGGGCTCTTTAATGCTTTTAATATTCTTCTCAAAGGCAACAATCTTACTATTTTCAGGTTGTCCAGAGCTTCAATAGTTTTAATGAGACATCCAATAACTGAAAATTTTTCTTCAGTCCAAAGGTCACTATCCTTGGTGTCTTGTCTGTAATGCGAACCCTCACAACCTATTTCTAGCCTTTCCACTTTTCTATTGATGGCCCTCTATTTTATGTTGATATTTTTAATCTCATGGAAAGCCCATTTCATTATCTGGAAAGAATCCACTACCCCATTTCTTGCAATGGCCAAGCTATCAATGGGGAACTCCTGGTCCAAGTTCAGCAGGGGGAATCTAGGTTGAGTTGATTGAGATGCAATTTTTTTATAAAAAATTTAAATATAAGATATATAAAATTACATAAGAGTACTTATAAGGTCAAATCCTTGCTACATCAAGAAATCAGGATCGCTCTTCAGAGAATTTGGCCAGAAAACATAGCCCGTCAAAAATAGTGATATCAAAAGTATCATACTATCCTTTAAATCTATGCATCATGGGTTTTGTCCAATATGAGGTAAAACAAATAACAAAGTGCTACCTTAGCTGATAGTCCTTAATTGTCAACCTAGCATGTCCCACTACTTTGGAAAATGATAGGCGTAGGCTACACTAGGTGTTGTTGGGGTGTCCCTCCATGATTATAGACTTCTTTGATTGTGGTTCTAAGTGTTGTGGTAAAGGGGTCTTGCTCAATAGTGATACTGGACCATCCATAACCCCAAGAGAGCTCATTGATATAAAATCAGACCGATCCATTGTTACGGAGTCTGCCAAAGTTTTCTTCTAAGATCTTCATAATAAGGGTCACCTGCGAAGCAACATTGTAATAGATGAGTCTCCTAAGTGAATCAGTAATAAACCTCTCACTATTTTGATACTTATCCTCATTAAAATATTTCCAAATAATCCATAAAATTTCACAAGTTAATACCGACCAGAAACTATTAGTATCTTTTTTCAATCCTTTAATGTAACCAATAATAACATCAAGGTGAGAAATACCATTGTGAAAGTTAATACCAAACATACTCCAGACTTCTCTAGAAAATATACAACTGAAAAATATATGCATGATGTTCTCAGGAGTCCTACATATAGAGCAATTTAGAGAGTTATTTTGTAGATATTTTATAGGGAGCCTCTGTAGAATGAGTAGCCACTTGAAGCATTTAAGCTTTGGTGAAATATAGGAGTGCCAGTGAGTAGAGAATAACTTCTGCCATTCTTCCTTGGTGTACTGCACATGCCATATAGAGTTAAGGTGTAATATAATATCCTCACTAGTCAACAAATCCTTATAAATAACTTTAGCATTAACAATGTGTAGAAGGGGCCCATTCATCCATGTATAGGAGGAAGGACGTTCCTTCTTACTATACATGGAATGGATAGGTCTAGTCTGCTCATATTAGATTTAAGCATCGAGTATGTTATCCAATTAGATTTAGGAATGCAATACTTATCCTATAGAATATCCCATGAAATGAGTGTACCATTAGAAATAATATCATTGAAAGAATTAATGCCTTTTTGGGCCCAATTTTTAGAATAACACCTTTGGATAAGAGCCAAGGGTTTGTCCTTGTGTATTAAATTCTACCATATTGATTTTTCTCCAAAAATGGTGTTACTATTATCCACCACCCCATTGTTAGAAATCAAGTGTCTGATACAATTCTACGCCTTCCAAATGGTTTTGAAAATCGAGGGTCCTTTTGGGGATACAAGGAATCTACCAACGATCAAGTCAAAAAAGGGAAGATTTTTCCACCCCTTAGATTGTTTAGGAACTCCTCTACTAATGTTGTTTCTCACTAGGATTTTCCATGGTTCCTCCCTTTCTAAGGCATGCATAATCCATCTAGCTGGGAATGAAATGCCTTGAAGCCTTAATTCTTTGAGGTCTAAGCCACCCATACACTTATCCAAACAACACCACCTCCATTTAACTGAGTGCCACTTATTGTTACCCCTAACATCAGACCAGAGAAACCTCCCGATAGACTTCTGAATTTCACTGATTTGGTAGTTACAGAACATCCAAATAGAGGAGTAATATAAGGTGTAGGATGATAGGATTGTTTTGGCAAACTTGCAATCTGCCTGCCAATGAAAGGTACCTATTATTCCATTTGTTCAGCTTATTGTCCAATTTGGCCTTGATTCAGATCCACATATCTCTTAGACAAGGGTTCACAACAAATGGGATACCTAGGTATTTGATCTGTTTAGAAGGAGCTCCCCATTGGAAGTCAAACTTGGTTAGCCATCCTGGAGGAGAGTCATTCCATCCTAGCAATATGGATTTGGGAGAAGAAATTTTGGCTCCTGAGGCTTCACAGAAGATATTAATCTTATGAATTAGAGAGTTGAAATTGTCCTCTTCTAATTGCAGAAAGAATGTAGTGTCATTGGCAAACTGTACATTAACCAGATCTATACTATTGGGAAGGATAACCCCCTTAACTTTAGGGGATAGTGTGCTATCTCTGAGCAAGTAATACATATGATCGATTGCTATAACAAAAAGATTTGGGGCTAGGGGGCAACCTTGCCTAATAGACCTGCTAAGGAGGATACATGGGGATCGGGGTCCATTGATCTCAATTTGGGCTGAAACATCTTTTAAGAGTGTCTCCACCATATGGAAGAAACTTTTGAGGATTCCAAATGCCTCGAGCATCATTGAAAGAAATCTCCATTCCACCCGGTCATAGGCCTTTTCAAAATCTATTAGGAACATAGCAACTTGCTGGTTGGTGTGCTTAGCCCAGTTCATGGCTTCCCAACTAGTAATCAATTTTTTCCAGGATGTATCTTCCTCTGATAAATCTTGTCTGAGTATTACTGACAATTTCAGGGAGGACTATTTCTAATCTGTGGGCTAGAATTTTAGCTAGGATTTTGTAGGAGACATTTAACAGAGTTATAGGTCTCCAATTCTTCACAAGAGACTTGTCTCCTTCCTTAGGGATAAGTTTGATAACCCCCTTATTAATATTTGCACCCAGTGAGCCTGTGTGTATTTCCTCTTGATACACTTGTAGTAAGTCATCTGAGATCCATTCACAATTTGTCTTGTGGAATTATGCAGGGAGCCCATGAGGACCAGGGGCTTTATCATTCTTAAGACTTAGAATGGCCTTTTTGATTTCCTCAATGCTAAAGGGTCTATCCAGTGCCTCAACATCCTAGTCTGAAACTTTCTTAGGTATGAATTCTTTACATTATCTAAGGGTTAGATCTGACTTAGATGGGTTCCACTCTGAGGTGAATAGCTTCTCATAGTACCGAGAGAAGGAATGTTGAATATCCTCTATGCTAACCAACTCAATCCCTTCATCCCAAATCTTGTCAATCCTTTCTTTGTGTTCCTTTTGTTTGAGCATGTTGAAAAAGAACTTGGAACCCATCTCACTGAATTTCATCCAATTAAGTAGCTTGGATTTTGGCCCCTTGGGATTTCTTGTGTTGAATCTTCTGGAGTTTATCTTGGGTAGATGTTAATCTTTGAGACAGATTCAAGTTATGAGGATTTTTCTAAGTGAGTTCTTCCTGGGTGGTAAGTAGATCGGTGAGTTCTCTCTCCTCCCTTCTACTATCCTTAGAAAACTTAGTACCTAGTGTTTGGCAGTGTTTTCCATCACTCTACATTCTTATTCCACATACTAATGGTAGAGTGGCATTGGGAGTTCCACTTACTAATTTTCTTGACTATATAGAAGGCATCTCTGACATCTTGGTTCTCAAGGAGACTGAATTAAGAATGAACTTGCTATGCCTCTTAGAATGGGGAGGAAGGTGGGAATTAATAGCAATGTGAGCAAGGATGGGGTGATGGTCGGAGAGGGTAAAGGGTAAAACTTTAACAACACAACCATCGAAGTCAGGGTTAAAGGAGAAACAAATAGAATTTACATAGAAGCGATCAAGCCTAGAGTAGATCCTCTTGGATCCTTGCTGGGAATTGCACCAAGTGAACCAGATGTGTTTACGATCCTTCTTCCTACCCTCCAGAGGGTCAAAAGATGAAGTCTTGATTTCATTATGTCCCAATGCAATTTTTCACCACTTTTTTAATCAATGTTTAGACTGCCAGACTTATCCTCTTGATTTTCTGTCATGTTGAAATCTCCTCCCAAAATCCAAGGGAGGTTAGGGAGGTTACCTAGCCACTTCCATAATTCGATCCTGTCCCTATAGTCATGAGAGGCATACATAGAGAAGATCCTTATTTTTGAGTTATCCTTCTCAAAGATTACCTAGGAGGCTCTATTGCAAGGGGAGGACCCACTATCCTTAATCAGTGGGGACCATCTTTTATTAATGATGATAACTGCACCCCCTTGCCTTTGTCATGACTAGTGGAAAATTGGACCACATCTCTCCATATGAATTTGAAATTCACATCTAGCTGGAACTTAGAGGCCTTAACTTCTTGGAGTAGCAAGACATCTAGATTCCTATGTTGGTTTAAGAACCTCCTTATAATGTGCTTTCTATCAAGGGATTCAAGACCCCTAATGTTCCAAGAAATGGCTTTCAATTCTAAGAGACAAGTTTAGGTAGATGAGTCCTTGGCAGCTTTAAAGCTGCGAAAGCATTTGGGAGTACCTAAACTGTTTTTGTTCCTCTTAGGAAGGGGTGGGACCTTTTTTTACCTATTGGTATCCCTCTCTTTCTTTTCACCATAATGAAGGGGCCTTCAACCTCAGCATTATGAATCTCTCATTCTTCAAAATCCATAAACAAGGTATGATCTTCAATGTTGGCTGGGTCACTAGCTAGATATCCCTGCTCTCCATCAGAATCCTTGTATAGGGGGTTGCCTCTAATACTGCCAAAATGTTTAGGAATATAGTCCTTGAGATGGATCAATTCTTGATTGCTAACAATGGGTTTGGATTTGATTATTTCAATGCTAACAACTTCCCAATCGCAGATGATAGGGTGGGGGCCTGACTCAGAAATTGGGGTTTCAATAACTTGCTTATCACTATTATTATTATCAACCATATTCTTATCCATGTCAATACTTTGATTACCAGCAGTATTATTAATAAAAATTGCATTGAAATCTATATTATTGCTAACTTTAGTAAAAGCATCAGAATTGTTAACCATTTCAATATTTTAAATATCAACAACATTATTAGTATTACAACCATTATTATCCATAATACTGCTAACATTTTTGTTAACCATATTACTAATATTTTTAGTATCAATATTCCTATTTACCTCATCCATACCATTAGTCTTTGTTGACATTGCATGAAGATTGCATTAATGAAGTATAGTGTTGTCATTGATGTCAATAGTAACCGGTAATGGAGTTGTATTGCAACTGGTAGTGATGCAATAATGCAACCAATAGTAAAGTAGTGAATGAAACTGTTATTGGTATTTCAAGCAGAGTGATCAACCGGTAACCCTAACTAGTTGATAGGCTGAACCCTAACCAATGGAGCTTGGAGAATCAACTGTGCTAATATATCATCGAATGGTGATCAGAGATGAAGATGACACATATGCATGATGCACGTGATGAGTTTTAAAGTGGTTTTGGCATGTGAAGATAACTGTTTATCTTGGGAATGAGCAAATGCATAGCATGAAGTGATAACTGCATGATGAGTTACAAGATTTGATGTTCGGTGATCTAGGAGCAGTTGATGTTATCTTGAACAATGAATAGTTGATTTCTATGTAATACAACGGTTATGTGTGAACCAATATATTTGTAATCTCTATGAGATTTGTAGGTTTTGTGATGTGTTATCGACCTATTGTATTTTTAATTAAGGTTGATGAGTTATTTTGTAATTGTGTTGGCAATTTTGGTTAAGTGTGGTAGTGTGACTGTTGCCGAACCAGAAGGAGTGTCTATAGAATGTTGTGAAGGCAGAGAGGAGCAGAAAAGGATCTGACTAAGTAGAGTAGTGCTATTTCGATATCAGTGAAGACCCTGTTGTTCTCTAACCATTACAACAGTTAAATCCCCTAACAGGGTAAGCTTTAACAGGCTTGGTATTGTCTAAATCCTCTAACCAGGTGATCCATTATCTTGGATTTGAAATCCTCTACTGAGGTTACTCCTAACAGGGTATTGCCTTTAACAGGGTATTGTAGTCAATCCCTTAACCGAGTGGTCCCTAATCTGATCTGTTCTTAACATGACATTATTGTATAAGCTTCTAACAAGGCTTGGCTCCTAACAGGGCGAACTTCAGAAGAGTTAATAATACTTGTGGGTATTCATCTCCACCGTAGTTTTTTCCCATTTGGGTTTCCACATGAAAAATCATTGTGTCAAGTGGTGAATGATTTTGTGGATATGTTTTGATATGGTTGATTTTATTAACTGGTAAAGCCACTTAGATATGTTTAGATGACTGTAAGTGATCTGAAATGAGCTATTAATGATGTTAGTAAAGTGATTTAATGTTCTGGTCAAATGGTATTTGAGTTTAAAATATGTTACATTGTATCATTGATGTTTTGGTCAACCGGTAAAGTTTGACAGTGCAGTTATAGTTTTTGGATACAACGACTAAACTGGTTAGTTTAGCAAGTTGTTTATGAGTTGGTTTTAAGTTTGGTGAAAGTTTAGTATATTTTCTACCCCCTCCCTCTCAGTAGTTGACCAGATCCTTATTGTTTCATCATATTATCAATTGCTATCAAAGCATTTCAGATCCTCTTGTGTTTAATCCTAATAGATTGAGGAAAATATCTAGGAGAAGATAATGAAGAAAGAAGGTCTAAAGTTCAATAGGGAAAACTACAGAATCTGGAGTGATAGGATGAAGATCTTTATCAAGAGCTTAGGAAGTCAATATTGGGAACATGTTGTTACTAAATATAACTTGCCTAGTGGGATTTTGTCAGATGATCAAAAGGAGCAATAGGAGAACAATCAAGCATTGGAGGCTATTATCAGTTCCTTGTTTGATTCAAAGTATGTTGATGTTCATGGATTGGAGTTTTCTTATGAAGTATGGAAGAAACAAGAAGATATATATAGCGGTGATGAGCATGTTAAGATTGCTAAAGAAGAGAGTCTGAGAGGTAAATTTGATGATATGCAGATGGCTGGAGGTGAAAACATTCAACAATATGCTTAGAGGATCAAGGAGATAGTCAGAGAGATCAAAAGTGTTGGAGGTATAGTGGAGGATACCACAGTGGTTAGTAAGGTGTTGAGAACCCTTCTACCAGTCTATGCTATTTGAGTTGTAGCCATTCAGGAATTCAAGTCTATTGTTAAAACAAAGGTAACTCTTGACTCCATCATTGGTAAATTAACTGCATTTGAATTAAATGGTTTTGATGGTAGTATTTAGAGATCAGAATCTATATTTAGAGCTTCAGTATCGACCCCTCCGATAAGGAAAAGTAGAGAAGCTAGTTACAATCATGAGTCTAGATCCAACATAGAGGTAGATGATGGGGATAGTCTAATTGAGCTTGAAGCATTGTTTGCCAAGCAGTTACCCATAGGTACTGGTAAGTACAAAGGTAAATTAACTTTGAAGTGTTTTACATGTAACCGGATTGGACATATTGTTGCTAACTGTCCTAAGAGAGATAATGAGAAAAAATGAGAAAATTATAAGAAGTATAAAGGCAAAGGTAAAAGAGATTGTCTCATTGCAGTGGATGGAGGAAATACAGATGAGGAATCTGAAGAAGATGCAAATGAGGACATTGTCTTTGTTTCTATTAAAGAAGAAAAATTAGATCAAAAGGCATTAGTCTCTCGCATGGATAGTTTTGATGACTGGATTATTGATAGTGGTTGTTTACACCACATGACCGGTGACTAGAGTAAGTTTCTTACTTTGAGAGAGTTTAATGGAGGTGTTGTGAGATTTGGAAATGACTCACCCTGCATGGTGAAAGGGAAAGGATCCATCTCTTTGAATAGTAAAAGAAATGTGGATGATGTCTACTAGGTTGAAGGATTGAAAAACAATCTTTTGAGTGTTTCTCAACTCAATGACAAAGGTTACCCACTGGAATTCAAGAATGGAGTCTACAAGATTTATGGAAGCAAAGGAGAATTGATTGCAACTAGAAAATAGACCAAAGGTAACTTGTTTCATTTAAGCTCTAAAGTCAATAGTTGTTTAATTGCAAAAGTAGAAGATAGTTGGCTTTGGCATTAGAGATTTTGTAATGTAAAATTTTATAACATTGTAAAAGTCAGTAAGTCCAAATCAGTAAGAGGTTTGCCACAATTGTACAACTGGTGAATGCTTTGTGCAAGGAATGTCAGTTAGGGAAGATGACACCCTTAACCTTCAAGATCAAATCTTTCTCAGCAGAACATTTGATAGATTTGGTTCATACTGACCTTTGTGGACCAATGAGGACTAGGAGTATTCAAGGTGATCAGTACTTCATGATTTTTATTGATGATTGCTGAAGAATGATGTGGGTCACATTCTTGAAAGTTCAAGGCATTCAGAGCCTTAGTTGAAAATGAAAGTGGAAAGAAGATAAAGTGCTTAAGAACTGATTAAGGTGGTGAATTTACGTCAGAGGAATTCACTAGATACTGTGAAGGCAATGGAATTAAGAGGCAACTTTCTGCACCTAGGACACCACAACAGAATGGTATTACAGAAAGGAACAACTGGTTAGTTGTTGAAGCTGCTAGGACTGTGCTAATTCAAGGAAGTGTAGCTAAGACATTCTGGAGAGAAGCTGTCAACACAACTGTTTACACAATGAACCGGTTACTAGTTAAAAGAGGTAAGGATAAAACTCCTTATGAGTACTGGTATGGTAGATCACCTAATGTCAGTTACTTTAAGATTTTTGGTAGCAGATGTTTTATCAAGAGAGGTGATTATGTTCGTAAGTTTGATGCCAAGAGTGATGAAGGCATATTTCTTGGTTACTCCACCAAGAGAAAAGCTCACAAGTGTTACAACAACCAGACCAAGAAGATCATTGAAAGTGTTAATGTCCGAGTTGATGAATTTCTTGAGAAATCAGGAAAAACCTATAAAGAGAAGGAAGAAGAAGAACCTTACACATTATTTTTGGAACCGGAACTGGTGAAGCCAAAAGTTGGTGAACAAAACACAAAAGCCCCAATTCAACTAGAACAGGGAAACCTAGCAGAAGAAGAAGAAAGTGAAGAAAAAGAAGAGCCTGAAAAATAAGATCATGCTATTCCAAGGTATGTGAGACTCAATCATAGCCCCGATTAGATTATTGGTGACATGAATGTAGGTGTACTAACAAGAACAAGACTTAGAGAGAACTCTTGTATGATTTCCACTATTGAGCCTAGAACTATAAAAGAAGCATTTGCTGATGAAGACTAGATCAAGGCAATGTAAGAAGAACTTGACCAAATAGAGAAGAACAATACATGGTCATTGGTACTAAGACTAGAGAACAAAAATGTAATAGGTACAAAATAGGTATTCATAAATAAACTAAATGAAGATGGAGTAGTGGCAAAAAATAAAGCCAGACTGGTATGCAAAGGATATGCACAATAAGAAGGTGAAGACTATGGTGAGATATTTGTAGTAGTTGCAAGATTTGAAGGAGTAAGGACTCTACTTGCATTTTCAACATACAGAGGATTCAAAGTATATCAGATCGATGTTAAGCCAGCATTCCTAAATAAAATATTGGAAGAGGAAGTCTACATTGAACAACCAGATGGTTATGCTTTACTATAGAAAAGGACATGGTGTGCAAATTACATTAGGCATTATATGGATTGAAGCAAGCACCAAGAGCATGGTATGAAAGATTGCACTCTCACTTGGTGAAGATAGGTTTTTAGAGAACCAGTGAAAATAGTAATATATATCTCAAGTCAGAAGGAGATAAGATACTAGTAAGTGAGGTATTTGTTGATGATACCATTTTTAGAGGAAATGATGATATGTGTCATGACTTTGCTGATGAAATGACGAATGAGTTTGAGATGTCGCTGGTAGGTGAAATAATTTTTTTCATAAGTCTGCAAATTCAAAAGATGAAGGAAGATATTTTCATCACACAGTCCAAATATGTGAAAGAAGTATTGAAGACTTTTGGAATGGTAGACTGTAAACCAGTTGGAACACCAATGGTTACAGGTTGTAAAATGTCTAAGGAGGATGATTCTGCATTAGTGGATGAAAAGGAGTATAGGTCAATGATAGATAAACTGCATTATGTTGTCCACAACAAACCGAACATTGCTCATGCAGTAGGATTGGTTGCCAGATTTTAGAAAAGCCTAAAGGAGACACATTGTAGCGACCAAAAGAATTTTTAGATATTTGAAAGGCACAATTGATTATGGATTATGGTATCCATATGTAGGAGACTTTGATTTAAAACTCTATACAAATGCAGACTGGGAAGGTAATGTTGATGATAGGATGAGTACAATCGGAGGAGCGTTCTTTCTTGGAGGAAGACTAGTATCTTGGAGCAGCAAGAAACATAGTTGTATCTCTCAATCTACAAAATAAGCTGAATAAGTTGCAAAATATATGAATTTTACCCAAGCAATCTGGATGAAACACATTTTGGAAGGTTTCGAGTAAAGATTTCAGAACCCGTAAGGAGTTTCTATGATAACACCAATGCGATAAACATTTCTAAGAACCTAGTGTTGCATGCTAGGACAAAGCATATTGAGCTGAAATATTATTTCTTGAGAGAGAAAGTGCAGAGTAAAGATGTGTCACTGGAGCATGTATATACTAAAGAACAACTAGCTGATATCTATACTAAACCTCTACCTAAGGCTACTTTTGAGTATCTTAGAGGTAAGCTAGGGGTTGTACCCCTATATGAAGTCAATTAAGTAGATGTGGAAGACATCAGTCTCAGAGCTTATTGAAAATCTTGAAGTAGGATTGGTGTAGAGTGGAGCTATTCCAGAGGGGGAGCAACAACTTGCAAATCATTGTTGCAGATCGATGCAACATGGAATGGTTAACCTTCACTTTTGCATTTCTGTCAAAGAGGGAGAAGAACTGTATGATTGATAGCCAGTTATCAGTTGAAGATATGGAGATACAGTTGAAGGAGAGTATGTGATTGGAAAATGTAAACCAGGATTCCTATACTCATGTATGTGTTTTACTTTCAATCATCAAAATCAAAGGGTATTGATATTTGTATTGCCATCAATGCCAAAGGGTGAGATTGTTGGCATTGTATGAAAATTGCATTAATGAAGTATAGTGTTGTCATTGATGTCAATAGTAACCGATAATGGAGTTGTATTGCAACTGGTAGTAAAGCAGTGAATGCAACCGATATTGGTATTTCAAGAAGAGTGATTAATTGGTAACCCTAACCAGTTGATAGGCTGAACCCTAACTAATGGAGCTTGGAGAATCGGTTGTGTTGATCTATGATCGAATGGTAATCGAAGATGAATATGCCACGTATGCATGATGCACGTGATGCTTTTTAAAGTGGTTTTGGCACATGAAGATAAATATTTATCTTGGGAATGAGCAAACTCATAGCATGGGGTGATAACCATGAGATGAGCTATAGGATTTGATGTGCAGTGAGCCAGGAGCGGTTGATGTTGTCTTGAACAATGTGTAGTTGATTGCTATGTAATCCAATGGTTATATTTGAATAAATATGTCTGTAATATCTATGAGATTTGTAGATTTTGTGATGTGTTACCGACTTATTGTATTTGTATTTAAGGTCGATGGGTTGTTTTGTAATTGTGTTGGCAATTTTGGTTAAGTGTTGTAGTGTGACTGTTGCCGAACCAAAAGGAGTGTGTAGAATTTTGTGAAGGCAAATAGGAGCAGAAAAGGATCTGACTAAGCAATGCAATGCTATTTTTAGATCAGTAAAGACCCTATTGTTCTCTAACCATTACAATAGTTAAATCTCCTAACAGGGTAAGCTTTAACATGCTTAGTTTTGTATAAATCCTCTAACTAGTTGATCCATTAGCTTGGATTTAAAATCATCTACCAAGGTTACTCCTAAAAGGGTATTTCCTTTAACAAGGTATTGTAGTCAGTCCCTTAATTGGGTGGTCCCTAACCGAATCTATTCTTAACATGACATTATTGTATAAGCTTCTGACAAGAATTGGCTCCTAATAGGGAGAACTTCAGAAGAGTTTAGAATACTTGTGGGTATTCATCCCCACCATGGTTTTTCCCATTTGGGTTTCCACATGAAAAATTATTGTGTCAAGTGGTGAATGATTTTATGGATATGTTTTGATATGGTTGATTTGATTAACTAGTAAAGCCACTTAGATATGTTTAGATGACCATAAGTGATCTGAAATGAGCTATTATTGATGTTAGTAAAATGATTTAATGTTTTGGTTAAATGTTATTTAAGGTTAAAATCTGTTACATTGTATCATTGATATTTTGGTCAACAGGTAAAGTTTGATAGTGTAGTTACAATTTTTGGATACAGTGACTAAACCGGTTAGTTTAGCAAGTTGTTTATGAATTGGTTTTAAGTTTGGTGAAAGTTTAGTATATTTTCTATCTACTGATTCACCCCCCTCTTAGTAGTTGACCAGATCCTTATTGTTTCATCATATTATCAGTCTTGAATTCAAAGTCCTTCACCATGTCTTTTACAAAGGAGCTTCTATTGGAAAGGCTGAAAGGCCAAGATTGAGGGCCATTCTCAGAGGGGGGGGGGGGTACGGGGATGGGGTGGGTTTTTTAATTTCTCTAAGACCAGCTTCTAGGCATTTTTAATCCTCATTCTCCCTAATTTGGGGGGGTTGGGGAGGATTCAAATCAGTATTATGTATCTGAGCCAGAGAGACATCAATCGTGGAATGCGGGGGGAATCCGCCACAAATGAACCAAAGTCCATGTTGGTATCAAATGAGGGAGGGTCCTGACAGTTGGATTAGCCATGGCCTTAGCCATTTATTTCTTAAGGTTATCTAGTTTTTCCAAAATGGGAGCTTGGACCTCAAACGGAGTGGATGAGGGAATTTTTTTTCTAGAATTGTTGGAATTAGCTTTGGCACCCGAATTCGGTTTTTGTCTTCCCAAAACAGGGTAATTTTTCTGTAGGTTCCCTTCTCGTTGACAAAGAAAACAAGCATTAATTCCTCCCAGAATATCAATAGAGTAGGTGAGAGTTTCATCCTCCATCTAAGTTCGATGAAATTAGGGATATCTTTACCCGAATCGATCGAAATGAGGGCCTGTGAATCGAGGTGTGGAAGCAAAGAGGGCGAGTGGTCAATCCTAATCACTTTGCCAATTGGTTGCAGAAGTTGTGGAATGAACCTCCACAAAAGGGGGGAATATTCTTAACTATGAGCCATCTGGAGCAGGATAGGGCTAAAATTTCATCACTCATAGCCTGGGACATCCATTTAATCACCTTGAAAGTACACTTGCCAATAGACCAGAATTGCTTATCAACCACTTCAATCTAAGATTTATTATCTTTAAAAAATATTATAAACAATCCTTTTTGAATAGGGTAAGTGCACCAAGATGGTGAACAAAAAGTTGGCCACATGAAAAAAAAAACCAAAATTTTTCATAACCCGTGCATGTTCTAGAAATTCAAAAACGTGCTAGGCTTGGTAACACCAAGCCTAACCAAAAACAATTTAAAAAAAAAGTTCCTCAAAACCCATACGGGTTTTGAGGAACATTATATTTTTGAGAAACCCGCGAGTTATGCAGAACTAGGATCTTTGGCCTTAGTTCTACATTACCTATATGGGTTATGTAGAACTAGGAAGAGAGAGAGAGAGAGAGAGAGAGAGAGAGAGAGAGAGAGAGAGAGAGAGAGAGAGAGAGAGAGAGAGAGAGAGAGAGAATAATAGATAGGAAGAGAGGGAGAGAAAATGATAAGGAGAGGGGGAGGGAGAGAGGGGGAGAGAGAGAGGAGATTGGGAGAGAGGGAGAGGGAGGACAAAGATGGGGAGAATAGGATAAAGAGAGGGAGAGAGAGACTAGGAGGGAGGGGGAGAGATAGACTAGGATAAGATAATGAGAGGGAGAGGGAGAGGGGGGAGAGGGGGAGGGAGAGGGAGAGAGATTTAGAGACAAAGAGAGAAGGGAATAGGAAGAGAGGGAGAGATAGATAGGGAAAGAAAGAGAAGGGAGAGAGAGAGAGAGAGAGAGAGAGAGAGAGAGAGAGAGAGAGAGAGAGAGGGGAGGGGAGGGAGAGGGAGATTGGGAAGAGGAGAGTGGGAGAGCGATATAGAGAGAGATTGGGAAAAGGAGAGAGAGAGAGAATAGGGTCAAGAGAGGGGGAGGGGGAGAGAGAGAGGGAGGGGTAGAGAAAGAGAGAGAAGGGAGAGAGGGTGAGAATATGATAGGATAATGTGTGTGTGAGAGAGAGAGAGAGAGAGAGAGAGAGAGAGAGAGAGAGAGAGAGAGAGAGAGAGAGAGAGAGAGAGAGAGAGAGAGAGAGAGATTTTTTTGCTCCCAAGATACTTTTTTCACACGTGCAAGTCCTCAAAGGGAGATTGGTATTATAATGTTTGCTCTCAAGATACTTTTTTCACACGTGCAAATCCTCAAAGGGTCTAACTATGTCACATGGAAGAAAAATACTCCATAATTCTTCTTTTTGAAGATCTATAAGAAATTGTTAATGGTGTAGTACAACATCCAATTAATGTCAATGAATGAAAGAAGTTTAACAAGGTCGATGCCAAAGCCTTAATGTTGATCACACTTAGTGTCTTCGATGAGGTTCAACCACATGTTTGGGATGTGACAACATCAAAAGAGGATTGCGATGCCCTCTACATTATCTATGAGGTGAAGAACTAGACCAAGATTCTTCATCTTTAATCCAAGCTTCACACACTTAATATGAAAGTTGGTGAGAAATTTGAGGAATTATTATGTAATGTGTCCACACTCTGAGTAGAGCTTCTTACACTTGGAGAGTAAGTGGAGGACTAATTGCTCACCCTGATCAATTTGACAGCCCTTCCTTCTCAGTTCAAGACATTTGTCAGGACATTGAATATTACCAAGTAAAAGGTTTCATTTGAAGAACTGGTGAATTTTCTTCAGCAAGATGAATCCATCCAGTCATTACAAGATACCTTTGAAGAAAAAGCACTAGTTTCTAGACTCTAACAACCACAACAACTACCACTACAACCGTAGAAGCCTTCAAAGGATAATCAATGGTCTCACATTTGCCATGTACTAACATGTATGATACTAATGTTGTTGGTATAATGGCCTTAACCAAGATAATTATTGTAAGAAAGACCATCTAGTTGTAGTCATTCTCACTGGTTGAGAGGTCATTATCACCATTGAAAGAATAAAGGACATTTTCAGCTCAACATAACAAGGCATCTAATGAGGATATATTAGATACCACAAACTGTGGTATCAATCAAAACTTGGTTCTTGTCTCAAAAATCTCATAAACCTTAAGAGATGTTTGGTTGATTAACTTTGACTGTAGCAAACATATGACTAGCAATAAAGAGTTGTTTGATACTCTGACTACTCAACCCACTTGTAATTTTATACAGATAGCAAATGACAAGGAGTATGTTGTTGAAGGCATTTCTATGGTCACCATTCCTCTCAGAACATGAAGATATTCTCTCACTAAGGTGCTCTATGTTCCAGGTATGACAACAAATCTCTTATTTATTAGTTAGCTTTTGAATTAGAAACTTAAGGTGGAGTTACAAATCAAGGATGGTCTCAAATTTATCATATTTAATGAGATGGCATGGTCATCGCTATAGGTTTTTTAAGTAGGATCACCCATTTGCACTTGATGTTGTCTCATCCTTTGCAGTGCCTCTCAATGCCTCTATAGTTGAGTTTACTACTTTTTGGCATCATAGATATGGCCATCTCTCTGCTTGCTCCCTCCATTATCTCAGTTCCAAGGAGATCGTAAGAGGCATTCCCCATCTTTCCCATTCCTTGCCTATATATTTTAGATGTCTAGGATGAAAATAACATCAGGATCCATTCGAGTTAAGAACATTTCATGCCAAGGAGCATCTTGATGTTGTACATACCAATATGGTGCATACCATTACCTACTCCCTTTCAAGGAGGCAAGTACTTTTGTTTAAAAAATCTTTACTAATGTAACACAACACTTTACTAATGTTTCTCCTTTTTATTTAAAAAATCTTAATTATTTAATCAAATCAATTTCATTCTTCCAGTTCAAATTCAAAAACTAAAATTTCTCTATTTTCTCATAATTAATTAATTTTTAATTATTTAATTAACCAATTTCTTCTAATATTAATTAAATTATTTTTACTATTTAATTAATTTTTTCTTACACACATAATTAAATAATTATAATTTTTTAATTATTCTAATTTTCTTCCATCATGTACATTAATTAAATAATTTTAATCATTTAATTATTTTTTCTTCTTCTACTTTCCTTATAATTAAATAATTATTTTAATTAATTAATTATCTAACATTCTCTTCTATAATTAAATAAATTATTTTAATTTATTTAATTATTCATTTCCTAAATAATTTTTTTCTAGTAATAAATAAAATTGTTATTTTATTTATTTTCCACTTACACTTGAGTAAAAAAAATATTTATTTAATTTTTTTCTCACTTGCACATGAATTAAATAATTTATTTATTTTTCTAATTCTTTTCACATGCGTGCACATTGTCTACCCCAACTATAATGACAATAATAGCTCTAATTGAAATCTTAATCCGAAGTTTGGACATTCATATGGTAGAGTTTACTATTCTCATGGCTGGTGTTCATTTAGTTGTCAATCCAGGAACGTAAAACTTGAAATGGGTCTGCAATATATATGCACTAAGCTCCTTAAATGATTATTCTTAATTACTGTAAGAAAGGTAGGAATGGAAATCATAAAGACTAAATGAAAGCTTTTCAAAACTCTGCTGAAATGAACTAATGGAAATAACAAGAATCACACCGTTCTGCCTTGGCTGCAGGAACAGTCAAAGGATCTATTTCCAGTGGCTGCAGAAACAACCCAGTCATGAACTTCTGCTGCAACTAAGTAAAAAATAACTTCAATAATCATAAACACGGGATCACTCACCAAGTGGGCCCCCTTGGATGAGTGATATCAAACTCTTAGCAAAGAACTCTTAATAGATCAGAATAACATATTTTTATTTATTTCTACCTGAAAGACGATTACATATTCAAAAAGAGAAATTCAGAATACTTGACAAAAACTCTGCTCAATCCCTTTCCATTCTGTCTAACTCTTAGAAAAGAAGGAAGAGCTTATTATAAAGAAAAGACAGACTACAATGGATAACTCTAGTTACGCCCAGAAGAAAAGGCAGATCACTATTAGATGAAGGGGATAACAGAGAGCTTGGCTATAGGAACTATGGATCTGAAACCAAACCACAGTCTTTGCACGCCAAAGAGATATTTTGCAGATTAAACATGCATTGGAGTTAAACTCCCATGGTGAAGTACAACTGCTCCGATTATGCCATAGATTGCACTCGCTTGAATCTTCTTCAATTTGACCTCCAGCAATCTGAACGTGATTCTCCAGTCCTTACGTGCGAAAGAGAATTCTCCACCGCCGCATCAATTATTATCTGCAATAAAACATAATTAATATACAAGGACATGCATATGTATCTTACTTAACTAATACATTCATTAACTCACATATGAAATCATCCTAAATAATCTGCATATCACAAGGACAAACCATTTGGCTGCAGGAATAAATTAGCATGGCTACCTAAATTAATAGACAAGGTTCAAACATGATTTCTTAACTTCATTTTTAAAACATGGATTACATATAGTGAATTCGCAATATTTTACTATCACAATGCAACCCAAAAGATACCAAAAACCAAAGAGTCCTGATAAAAAAACATGTCAATACATCGACTTATCATGCACCCCAACTTTAAGGGTTTGCTGCTTCTGCAGCAAAAGGAAAATATCTGATTTTTGCTGAAACTCTAAAATCACCAACAGTGTCCTGTCCAGTTCCCTTGGAAGGCAAATTCCAATAAAATCCCTTCATTTTCTCCAACCTGGACCATCTAGCTGTTTCTTCAACATCTACATCATAATTCTGTTCTGTTGGTTGGCATGCCAAAAGTGGCCACATTAGGATAGGAGGCTGGAAGATTAATGGTAACCAATTATTGGATTTCTCCCTTCCTAGCTGTATGTACTTGGAGGCTCTTTGTATAGCTGCATGACAATTCTGTAATGAGTAGGGTTCTGTAATGCCCCGCCAGGAAACCCTGAAGGGATAAGCCAAAAACACAAGAATAGAGTGCAATAATTTTTTTTAAAAAAAAAAAAAGTTACACCACATTAAGATACAACAAGATATCAAAGATTCAGATTACATAGCGGAAGACATCAACTAACACCTAAGAAGTTTCCCAACGAGATAACTTAAAATCACAATTCACTTAACTCACACAATTAATCCAATAAGCTGATTATCTTAATAACGAGATAATTCTTAATCAGGATAATTTCTTTCAAAAGATGGAAATATAAATCACAAGCAAAGATTCATCCATTAAGATCTATTCATAATCTTCATTCAAGCTTTTCATTAAAAATACAAGCCACACACATCTAATATTCTAACACACTAGAATTTCATCATAAACATATGAGATCGTTCAAGCATACTAAATTTCCTTAACAACAACTGAATATATATTCCATTACTCTAAGTTACATTCTTTCACATTCCAATTTATTGCATTAGAAAAGACGATTGCATACATGCATCTACGATAAATCTCATCTAAACCACTTATGCATTTGATCAAAAAGGCATTCAAGAAAGGACTACATATAAGCATTTAAAGTTAATTCCATTTATCCACTTATCAATTCTAACGTAAGCTAATCATACATGATAAAGCTGATTAAAGGAAACATAAGAGAATAACATCACATAACACCATAATGATCTCGGAGTTCACCCCTAAAGGGCTACATCTCCGGGTCTGCTCAACTGCAAGACCCCTCTGATAAATAATAAAGTTAAGAATACATGAGGTTACACCTTTACAATCCGGCCATCAAGGCGAAATATAAACAATATACAAACGACCACATCAGTCAATTAATACATAAATGATCCCGGAAAAGAAAAGGATCCAGCTGAACATAATCAAAGCTAAAACAAAGGTCCAGGAGAGCATCCACAAGACTGAGCCATCACCACCCAAGGTCTAACATGAAACCGATACTCACAAGGGAAGAGACAAAAGGATGACCCACAAAGGTACTCCTAACAGGACCAAAAGACAACACACTAGCAAACGTAGGGACAAGTGTCATCACACAACCTGGTATGGTTACCATGGCAGGTCTTCATAGGTCCCGGCCCCAGACATTGGGTTACCCTGGCAACCTAATCCGAGCCTCCGGCCCATCCAAGCCTCATGTGGACCCACACATCCTCTCGTGAAGACAAGGATGATGGTTTGCCAATTCGGGCCTTCTCACAGCATGTCAAGTCTGTGTTAGCACTCGTCCCATGTGTGAGACACAATTATCTTACTTGATTACATTCTAATCTACTGTTAGGTTATCACTTATTAGACTTACTTTCGACAGGTTACCCAGCAGCCACTTTGGGCGTGGCCCCCAATCGAAAGCCACTTTCCCCTACGACACTAGACTATACTCAGACGAATTCAAAACCAGGGAATACACATGGTCAGACGAACGAAGTTCAAGAAAGAGGGAACAACCAACTGGTCAAACACAAATCATCATTCGACACCCACACAAAGGATATGACCAAATACGACACTACCACAAATCAACAATCAACTCAGAACCGTGGATGAAAACAGCTACCCCAAGTCAATCCATACGACAGGGACCTATCAAACAAAGCACGACTTGCCATTTCATAATCAAAAGCAAATACAGAAATTAAACTCGCATAGGCAATAATCGGAGAAGACAATATTTTCTCAAATTGATTTAAGCATAACAGTTGATCCAATTCTCTGATTGATCTAAGTTCTCAAAATGCATGACGGAAAATCACCGTTACCAGGTGAGTACAATACCACACTTAGCATTGTCTATTTCTCAAACAAAGGGAAAATATAAATTAACCATTCATTTTACCACATGAGCATATCAGTAACTAAACAATTTCCCAAATGATACTAATTTAAATTCCCAAAAACACATCGTTTAAATTCGATTATCCAACGATAAAATATTTCACTTACTTCTCAATTACTTAAATGATATGTTCTTGGATAATATTTAACATCATCAATTGGTAATTATATCATATTTCAATAATTTTCCATTAACATAATATTCTATTTTATTTTTAAACAATACTACCTCAATTAGCCAAATACTCTAATCAGCTAGAAGGTAAGATATAAATTATTAACCCAAGATTAGTCCAAAATATAACCAATTAATATTTAATGGTGAAATCAGCAATTCTGGAATCTAATTAGAAAATGAGCACTAATCATAAAATGAAATTGACTATTAATTAACATATAAATTCCACTATACAATTAATTAATATCAAATTATCATTAACTATGATTATGCCACAATAATCATAATTAAAACTTAACATGAAATAATATTAAAATATTATATATTTTTTTTTTGAACAATAAAAAAAATACATAAAAAAAACATTCTTTTATAAAAACTAATAAAAAAACAAGCATTTTAAGGGGGCGGCGAGGGCCGGCCCACCTCCCAACGTGCGGGTTGGGCGTCCCAAACCCCCGCCGCAGGGAATCACGCAGGCGGCGCCACTGGCGGGGGACGCAGGTTCCACGGCGCCCTGCGGCCGCCGTGGGTAGCGTACAAGTGCGCGGGGGGGGGGGCGGAAAACAAAGCAAAAAGGGGAGGAGGAGGAGGCGGGTTGAGCTCTGCTCCCCGTCCTCCGAACCCCAACACAAGCATTTTATCATTTTTTTTTTTTTGATGCACAGTTCGAAACCTAAAAAAATGCCACACCAAAAATCGTTTAAAAAAAAATTCGATTAAGTTTGAATCACAGGTTTAAAGAAGTATGTTTTGGTATCATCTTATTTGATGGGTATTCTTCTTACAAACACAAATGGGTTTCCAATACCCAAAACAAATTGAGGAATATTAAAACCCCCAAAACAATTTCATTCTTCAACTTATATAAGGGAGATTCAATGGAGTTTTAGGCAGATTTTGCTCAGGAACAGCCAACCCCAAATTTGGTTTTAATTTAATCCCTTCTTTTTTTTTAAACTTCAACCAGATTTCTTCATAAAGACCAAAATGATTTTCTTCAAGCAAGAATCCAAGAAATAACCAGAGGCCTACCTGATTCAGCAATCCTGGCAAGATCAGAGGAGAGCCCAACCTGCAAGCTCCAAGAAAAATTCCTTTCTTTTGCAAAAATCCCCAAATTTCATCCAAAAAACTTTCTCCAACCAAATATTTTCCAAAAATGTCCATCCTCCAAAATTTCCCAAAATTTAGGTTATATGGAAGAGTTGACCAAAATTCCATTTTTGGAATTAAAATTTTTATTTAAAAATAATTCTCAAAATTAATTCTTTTCTAACTATATCAGCAATTAAATTGCTTTCCAATTAAAAATCGATTTTTCTCATTTAATTCAATTTACCCTTTCTAATCTCAAAAGCCAACATAATACAATTAAATCTATGGCAATTAAATACAAAACTTTCTTTTTCGACAGCATATACAAAATGCATTTAATATTCAAAATCAGCTATTTAATTGAACTTACTCCCAAATTAAAACGAGCAATCCAATATCAACGAAAATCGCATAACGAAATCCCGATTAATCTAGTCCATTAATCTCTAATGCACAAATACATGAATAATCAAAATAATTACTAAGGACTAATTAATCAATTTAACCATACACACCAAGCATGCAAACCGAGAAGGTCAACCAAAATAGATGACTCGCAAACCCAAACAAAAGGGATTACCGACGGCGACTGACGATGCTCACTTGAGCATGACTAAGGTCAACTAGGGTCTTACGACCACCTAATCCAACTCTAAGGATTAAAGAGGTACACTCAAACCTGCAAATCCAGGTGAAGATGAACCTCGCACTCATGCAGCGTTGTACCTGAAATCTCCTGCAACCAAGAGTCATACATGCATACATATATAAAATTTAATGAAAGCGTTAGTTCGATATTAATACCACGAAATAGGAACACTAAACAACTTGCATACAACTAGTGTGAAAACCACATCAATAGCTATGCATTAAAATCAAACATCCGACTATAACATTATATTAAGATAAACTAACCAAGATTTAACCGAGATAAGAAATTGATTAGGGCAGGGGTACTACAGGTTCTCCCAGTTTTAAATGATCTGGTAGATGATTCTAGCGTTGAGTTAGTCCCTCTAGTGCTATTGTCCTGTGGGTCTGAACTAATTGCTCATACACTTGATAGACTTCCTCTCTCATTGGAAGTACTATCTTACTAACATCATCTCTTATTAGCAACTTTTGCCAATCATAATATAGAACCCTGGGTGCTTCTGATTCCCTCCTCAATGGCAATGGACAGTCAAGTTCCAATTTTTCAAACTCCCTAGCTTGTGGTCCTATAATCATTTCATTTTGTATCCAAGACATTAGAGCTCTGAGATGGATATCCCCAATGTACAACAAAGGATTCCATTCTCTATCCTGAGGTACAACATAATTATGTAAATATAATTCACATAACAGGTTCCTTACAGAATGTGGGGAGGTTTGATAAGCATGATAGAATTCCTCAGGTGTTTCCAAGGATGGATTAAGGTCCCTTACTATGCGGTTTAATCTGAAATTCAGATACCGTTCTTTCAAGTGCACTGCATAAATTCTTGGGGGAGCTCTACACTGCATTATCTCAAGAACCATACCATAAATCTCTTCTACCTTAGTCTCCAATTCTTTAATTCTATTATCTTTCTTCTCAATCTCTTTTTGCTACTTATTAATTATCCCTTGCAACCTATCCTTCTCTATTTCCCATTGCCTAAAGAATGTTAAAGCAATTGATAAGCAAGTTAGGGATGAAGGAGTTCTTATGGGTCCTACCTTAGACCGTGGGATTTCTTCAATAACTTCCTCATTCTGGATTGACATATTTCCCACGTTTTCTTCAGGTTCCTGTGGAACATCATCAATAATCTCCTCACATTGCAATGCCATTGAAGCCAGATTTGCAAGCTTATCCATTACAATTTCTTCCTAAATTGCTTCTTGGATTTCTTCTCCTATAGAATTTTCTTCTTGGATTTCTTCTCCTGTAGAGTTTTCTTCTTGGATTTCTTCTCTTGTAGGATTTTCTTGAATTTCCTCTTCTGTAGCATCTTCTTGAATTTCCTCTTATGTAGGGTTTTCTTGCATTTCCTTCTCTGCAGCATCTTCTTCTTTTGAAGTTTCTACTGCAATCACCTCTGCTGGATTACTCACTAGTTGAGTCTTCTGTGTCCTCCTTCTTGTTCTCCTAACATACACTTTTGAAATAGACGTAGGAGTTTTTGTTTTTGTTTGACGCCTCTTGGCTACAGGAGGGATATGCACTTCCTGCGGCCGGATAACAAATTCTTCATCTGACTCCTCCTTTTCCAATTCTTTTCCTTCCCTCTGCAAAACAGGTGAACCTCCTTGAAGAGAGGTAGAGGGTTGTCCTTTGATTGGCTCTGCTTCAATATTTTCTTCTAAAATCATTGCAGCTCCTTCAGTAACCAGCAAACCCTCATCTTCACTAGAAAGACCTTCTACAACTATCTCTTCTTGAACCGGCGGATTATTTTCAATAGGGGCTTCATCTACCCTAAATTGTAGAATATCTTCAAACACACCCCATTCCATCTGTGAAACATCTCTTAGGGATCATTGTACCAGCAACTTCACCAGTCCATGATGGCTAACAAAGCGATTTCTATATTTTTTAGTCTCCTTAGCACTTATAGAAATGAGATGATACAAGAAATTTGGGACATTAACTAGCCGGTCATGACACAGATGACTAAGTAACTTGAAGTGAGGCGAATGGAGATTTGAATACCATCCTTCATAGGTAATATATTTCATAATATATAGAGCTATCTGAGGTCAATGTGTTGGCAAAGAAACCCTTCTAGTCCCTTGCCTATCCACCATTAAGGGCCTACCTATAGAAATTGTGAACTCTGCCCTGACACTCCTTGCATCCTTTGATTTTAGAAAGAGTTCTCCTTCCTATAGCAACCCTATGACCTCTGCAATTCACTACTCTGTAGCAATTACCCTCAACCCCTTAACTGTAGCTTCTCCTTCGTCAAAAGAATGCATAAATTCCGCAACTATTTCGTCATTGAAATCCCTAATCTTCAAGAAATAATCTAGCCAGCCGTGGTTTTGGAAATAATGCACACAGACAACATCCTGTAGTAACCCTTCATGTACAGTTGGTTCATGGTGAATCAGATCACCACCCATCTTTTACTTTGATACTTCTGCAGCTTCACCAAAATGTTTGACAAATTCACAAAGGCTTAAAATCTACATATCTTAAATTTGGTGGCAGAACTTATTATTCACTTGTGTGAAATAATAATCATCATAAGTAATGTCAGTTAGGAAATCAGTTCAGGATAATAAATCTTACTGGGAAAAAGGACCATAAAGTACCCTCCCCCCCAACTTAACCTAGCATGTGTCCACACAGGCTGACGAGATTTTGGGTTTGAAGCGGATTAAAACAGGATTAAAATCATAATGAACTAATAAATGCAAAATTAAAATAAAGTATAATATACACGTACCTGCAATTGGGCAAAAATGATGGCGAAATAAAATGAAGTGACAGATAAGAAAGTGGGATGGAACTTTATGTATGGAGAACAATATTTCAAATGGAAATATTTGATTATGATATGATAAATAAGTTCACTGCAGAAGCTGCAGGAACATCACCTTTATCAACATGCCCAAGTGTAACAGGAAGCTCATGAATTGTTACCGAATCATTGGCAGTTGCTGCAGGAACATCACTAGTTGCTGCAGGAACTTGTATTTCATTTTGAGGAGCAAACTACTGCAGAAACTCTTCTCTAGTAGCTGGCTTGTGATAAAGTCATAGTCGGTGTCCATTCACTATGAGTTTAAATCGAATAGGATCTATTGTGGACAACCGAACTGCTCCATTGTGAAAAACTTCTTCTACCTCATAAGGACCCAACCACCTTGTTTGGAGTTTTCTCATAGCATCCTTATATCTGGAATCATACAAGAGTGCCCAGTCACCAACTTTGAATTTCTTTTCTCTAATATATTTATCATGCCATCTGGCTCTTTGGTTTTGAATCAACTATGTCTGTTGAACAACTATCTTTCTCCATTCATCAAGAGCATTTAACTGTTGAATGTGTTCCTTCTGTGCTTCAGACAATTTCATATTAAGTTGTAGGGCTATTCTCAAGGTTTTATGCTCAAATTCAATAGGTATCATTGCTGTTTTGCCATAAACCATCTCAAAAGGTGTGAATCCAATTGGTGTTTTCCATGTTGTTCTATATGCCCAAATTGCCTCTGAAAGCCGATTAGACCAATCTTTCTTGTGGATAGACACTATTTTTGTAAGAATAGCCTCAAGCTCTCTGTTGGTAACCTCTACTTGGCCATTAGACTGTGGATGGTATGGAGTAGATTTCCTGTGTCTTATATTATATTCATTGACCAAAGCTTTTATCAATGTTGATGTAAATTGAGGTCCCTAATCTGAGACGATTTCCCTGGGTACTCCATACCTTGTAAATATTACCTCATAGAGAAACTTAGCTACCTTATTATCTCTTGCATGTTGCATAGCTCTAGCTTCTACCCATTTTGTCACATAGTTTGTACATACCAAGATATAAGATTTTCCATTAGAAGGTGGATCAATGGGGCCAACAAAATCTAATCCCCATTTATCAAATGGTGTAACAGATATTTGAGGATATAGTGGAATCTTATCAGATTTTGTAGGTCTACCCATTTGCTGACACCTGTCACACTTCCTTGTGTATTGAGCTGCATCCTTGTGTAGTGTAGGCCAATAATAACCAGTATTGAGTATTTTCAGTGCTATCCTTTTGGTAGCAAAATGACCTCCACATGGTTCATCATGACATGCATGCAAGATGTCATATGTTTCATCTTCTCTGACACATCTTCACATAACTTGATCAGGTCCAGTATAAAATAAACAATCAACAATCCATGAAAAGTTAAAACTTTTTTCAACTAACAACCTTCTTTCCTTAGGAGAAAAAGAAATTGGCATCTTAGCTGCAGCTAAATAGTTGGCAATATCAGCATACCAAGGAGTATGAGCCTGTATGAGAAACAAATGCTCATATGGAAAAGTGTCATCTATCATTGTAGAGTCTTCTTGCAATTGAAGACGTGAAAGATAATCTGTAACAACATTAGACTTCCCTGGCTTATCAACAATAACCAGCGAGCCAGTCTACTGGTGATGGATGGCTTATTCATAAGATATCTAATTGCAGTATGATCTGTGTGCACAAATATTGGATACCCTGTAATATAGTGTCTAAACTTGTTAAGGGCATATATAACAACTAGCATTTCTTTTTCAGTAACTGTATAATTCAATTCAGGTCCTTGCAAATTCTTGCTAATATAATATATTGCATTTTCCAACTTGTCAACTTTTTGTCCTAACACTGCTCCTATAGCATAATCAGATGCATCAGTATGGATTTGAAATGGTAGAGACCAATTAGGTCCTTTAAGAACTAGTGCCTGAGTTAAAGCATGCTTAAGCTTTAAAAAAGCTTCATTGCATGCTGAGGTCCATTTAAATTCCGCATCTTTAGTAAGCAATGTATATAAGGGACTTGCAATTTTGCTAAAATCTTTAATGAACCTTCTGTAGTATCCAGCATGGCCAAGAAAACTTCTCACATCTTTCTGCTTCATAGGGTCATTAATTTGCTGAATAACCTTAATCTTTGCTAGATCCACTTGTATGCCTTGTACATATATATGATGACCAAGGACTATTCCTTCTTCCATCATAATAAAACACTTTTCACTGTTTAGAGACAAGTTGTAGTCTTCACACCACTGCAAAAATTTCTTCAAATTATCCAATGCTTGATCAAATTCAGAACCATAGGTTGTAAAGTCATCCATGTAAATTTCCATTATGTCTTGAGAAATATCAGAAAAAGTACTGATGACTGCCCTTTGAAAAGTGGCTGGAGCATTACACAACCCAAAAGGAAGAATAGAATATGCATAAGTGCCCCATGGACAAGTAAATGTTGTTTTCTCTTGATCCTCAAGAGCTATTTGTATCTGATTATAGCCATTAAATCCATCCAAAAATGAAAAATATCTCTTACTAGCAAGAGAATCCAATACCTGATCTACAAATGGCAGTGGAAAATGATCCTTCCTTGTGGCTAAGTTCAAGGCTCTATAATCAACACATTCTCTCCATTTACCTCCCTTTTTAGGAACTATCAGCAAGGGTGATACCCATTGACTGTCAGAAATAGGATAGATAAATCCAGCTTTCAACAATTTCTGCAATTCTTCTTTAACTATCTCCTTCAGGGTAGGATTGACTCTTCTTTGAGGTTATCTGAGGGGACAACACTCATCCTTTATGTAAATGTGATGAGTACAAACTGTTGGATCAATTCCATTCATATCCTTGTAATCCCATGCAAAGGCATTTCTATGGATTTTTAACAAGTCTACCAAGCTATCCTTCTGAGTATTTGCTATATTCTTGTTGATGTTCAAATATTTATTCAATGCAACCTCTATCTTGATAGTAAGATCAATTTGATTTATATCAGAAACATGAGAATATGACAATTCCTACGGCAACAAGGTATACAAGATATCAGTGGCTGCAGGAAAATCCAATCCTGCAATATTCGGAACCAATTCCTACAATTCTTGGTCTTTTATTAATTCATTTGTTAGAACCTTATAAAGGATTGATTCTTCATCATATAACTGCATGAGCGGCACTTGATTAATCATCATAGAGTCAATTTCTTCAGATTCTTCTCCCAAAATAGGCCAAACAACCTGCTGCTGCTCAAGCTGAGGCTTTGCAGGGGAATACAAGGCCAATGTTTTTGTGGAACTGCCATCTGAAATAGTATTGTCTCCTAATCTACACCCAATATATGCATCAGCTATGGCAAGCCATGGTCTTCCCAAAATGACTGGATATACCCCCAATGTTGCTTTTGGGGATAAAATCATAAAGTCTGCAGGGTATTCCTAGGAATCTAGAATGACTACTATATCTTCTATCATACCATCAGGTCTTACTGCAAAGCCATCAGCAAGTTGAAGAACTATGGGTGTAGCCCTTAAACTATATATCTCTAGATGTTTCATTACTTCCCTTGTCATTACATTAATAGCTGCCCCTAGATCAACTAAAACATTCTTTATTTGACTGTCATTAATGACTATACTCACAACAGGACTGCCTAGATCAGAATACTTTAGAATAGCAATTTTTCCTAACATAATATCAGCTAATTGACCCATAACATGAACTGTTTGTGGATCCTTTTTCTTTCTACCAGGTTTCTTTAGGCATGCCTCTCTCAATGCCTTACCATATATTGGAACATCCTTTATTGCTTGCAGCAATGAAATTTTAACACAAATGTGCTTTAGTTGATCAAGAATATCAAAGCTTTGTTGTTGATCAGTTGAAACTTCTTTGTCTTTCAATCTTTGGGGAAATGGTGGTAATAGTTGATTATGAGGTATTACATCATTAGGATCAGAGATTGGCTGCTCTTCTTGTACCTCAGTAATAACTGGTTGAGAGGGATTAGGTAGTGTTGTTCCAGATTGGAGGTGAATATCATCTAGTGATAAATAATAGGCTGGGTATTGATTAGCATCAGCTGAATAAGCTTGTTGTTGTTGCTGAGATTTGATGTTTGGATTAGGCAATGGTTGAGTAGGCAGTTTTGTTGGCTTTGGAGGTGGTGTTGCGGCTACAGGAGGTGGCATTAAAGCAGGAGGTTGTGGTTGCTGAGTAGGAGGCTGATATCCAAAAGATTGGGATGACCATGATGGGTTTCCCCTCGATTGAGAGGTAGGTTTCCAATTCCCTTGAAATTGTTTCCCTGCACCCTGAGGTGGATACCAGTTTCCCTGTGGCTGCTGCCACTAGGGTATCTGATTAGCAAATTGCTGTCCTTGGCCTTGTGATCCATACCAATGTGGATAATTACCAAAATTTTGAGAATACTGTGGTTGCCATTGGTTATTTGGCGCATAAGAATTACCACTATAACCAGAAAAGGAAAATGGATCAGGTGGCATACCTTGTCTCGGAAAATTTGGTCTTCTCTGAGCAACATAGAAGACTTGTTCATCCTCCCCTTGAACTGGTTTGAAATTAGGTACTTCAACATTTGCAACCATCTTACATCTACAATCTTTCTTCCGCTGCTTACAATGAGGATAGAATTCTGTAAGAAATGCATCAGCTTCCTCATGCTTCTTCTTAGCTGCCAACGTATCCAACTGAGTAGCCATATTGTTTATAATGTCCTCCTTGAAATCTTTTAACAAATGACTAAGTTCCAACCTAGAAACTCCATTTCCAGATGATGATGATGGTGCTTCTGGCTTAAATCTCCTATTCTTCTTAGAAGTAGATCTGGAATACTTCTTGCAAATTTGTTCTATTTCAGCCCAAGTAGATTGTGTAATGTCACCCCCCCATTAGATCTAAGGAATCGGTGCATTCATCACTGATACCCCTCAAGAATATCAATTTGAGGGAATCTTCATTCAGAGTACTATGCTTGGACTTCTTGACACTAAACATAAACCTTTCCAGATAATCCTCAAGGCTCTCATCTTTAGTTTGTGTCATTCTAAAGATATCATCCCCATGCCGATCAGTGCCTCTACAATAATCTTTATATTTTGCAAGAAACAACCGTTTCATCTCATCCCATGTATTGATTGTGCTAGTACCCAAGCTCATGAACCATGTCAAGGATGACTCCTTCAAAGTGGCTAGAAAATTTTTGAGTCTATGGGCATCTGTAGTATAGTCAAAACTCCTATAGAGAACATCAAACTCAAACAGAAATGTACCCAGATCATCTATGACCAACCCATAGAACTTAGGAAGTGAAGATGCTGGAATGTTCTTGAGGTTAGCATTATCATGCTGGTCAGAGATGGGAAACTCAAATGTTGGACCAGGTGGTGGTGGTGGTGGATTATTTCCACCAGGAGGTGGGTTCCCTTGCATTGGACTTATGGGGGTTATTACAATAGGCAACTCTTCTTCTTGTGGACCAAAAAGGCGCTGAAGACTACCTTTTGGAAATTCAGACTCAGGGTGATTCAAGTTTTGTGGGACTTGATACAACTCAGAAAAAGGGTTTATATCTGAAGAACTATCTTCTGGTTGAGTAGTATGAGTGGGTAAAAATCTACCTTTGGCATCTCTTCTTCTATTATGCATGCAGATTCATGAAATTCAAACAATTAACTAGAAACTAAAATAATCATAAAAGACTCTTAACTTGACACCATCCTCGGCAGCGGCTCCAAAAATGTCTACCCCAACTATAATGACAATAATACCTCTAATTGAAATCTCAATCCGTAGTTTGGACATTCATATGGTAGAGTTTACTATTCTCATGGCTGGTGTTCATTTAGTTGTCAATCCAGGAACGTAAAACTTGAAATGGGTCTGCAATATGTATGCACTAAGCTCCTTAAATGATTATTCTTAATTACTGTAAGAAAGGTAGGAATGGAAATCATAAAGACTAAATGAAAGCTTTTCAAAACTCTGCTGAAATGAACTAATGGAAATAACAAGAATCACACCGTTCTGCCTTGGCTATAGGAACAGTCAAAGGATCTATTTCCAGTGGCTGCAGGAACAACCTAGTCATGAACTTCTACTACAACTAAGTAAAAACTAACTTCAATAATCATAAACACGGGATCACTCATCAAGTGGGCCCCCTTGGATGAGTGATATCAAACTCTTAGCAAAGAACTCTTAATAGATCAGAATAACATATTTTTATTCATTTCTTCCTGAAAGACGATTACATATTCAAAAAGAGAAAATTCAGAATACTTGACAAAAACTCTGCTCAATCCCTTTCCATTCTGTCTAACTCTTAGAAAAGAAGGAAGAGCTTATTATAAAGAAAAGACAGACTACAATGGATAACTCCAGTTACGCCCAGAAGAAAAGGCAGATCACTGTTAGATGAAGGGGATAACAAAGAGCTTGGCTGTAGGAACTGTGGATCTGAAATCGAACCACAGTCTTTGCACGCCAAAGAGATATTTTGCAGATTAAAAATGCACCGGAGTTAAACTCCCATGGTGAAGTACAACTGCTCCGATTATGCCTTAGATTGCGCTTGCTTGAATCTCCTTCAATTTGACCTCCAACTATCTGAACGTGATTCTCTAGTCCTTAGGCACGAAAGAGAATCCTCCACCGCCACATCAATTTTTATCTGCATTAAAACAGAAACAATATACAAGGACATGCATATGCATCTTACTTAACTAATACATTCATTAACTCACATATGAAATCATCCTAAATAATCTGCATATCACAGGGACAAACCATTTGGCTGCAGGAATAAATTGGCGTGGCTGCAGGAATTAACAGACAAGGTTCAAACATGATTTCTTAAGTTCAGTTTTAAAACATGGATTACATATAGTCAATTCACAATATTTTACTATCGCAATGCAACCCAAAAGATAACAAAAACCTAAGAGTCCTGATAAAAAAACATGTCAATAGACCGACTTATCACACATGAATTAAATAATTTATTTATTTAATTATTTCCATCATGCACATTAATTTAATAATTTTTAATTATTTAATTAATTATTTTTGTTTTATCTCCTATAATTAAATAATTCTGTTAATTATTAAATTAGCCAACTAAGTATTTTATAATTAAATAAAAAATATTTAATTTATTCAATTATTCATTTTCTAAACATATATCTCCTAAAAATAATAAATTTTTAATTTTATTTATATCTTTCATGAACTATTAAATAAAATCTTTAATTTTTTTAATATTTCACTTTTAGAAAATCAAATTCTTCTCTTTATTTTATTTATTCAATTTCTCTCATACACATGTTTAAATAATTTTAATTATTTAAATATAAATGAACCGCTCTTGAGTGACACTCTCTTCAAGTTCTTCAATTAATCAATTCACTTCAACAGATCATTCAATTCTCTTAACAAATCAATTAATTTGATTAAGAAAGCAATTAATTTAATTAACTAATTAATCAATACCACTTATGAAGTTAGTTAACTCCGAATCAATCATCTCAATGAATCTCGTTCATTGATCATCAATCTTTCTTATTAGATCTCAACCATCAATCGATATTAGAAAATCCATAAATGCAACCCTAATTGTCATTCATCAATAACCACTTCAATCTTTTGTGTAATCACACTGCCATACAAAGTACTACAATTTTGAGAGCCAACATTGTACATCATAAAAATGACAATGACAATGGAGGATAGATGCAAGGATGCTACTTCGGTTTTCTTTCAATGATTATTTTGTTTGTTGCATTCATTTGTATTCCTAAATTGATGCGATTTAAGTTTATTTTGTAATTGATTTTGAGTTTGTGGTAGCTCTTATAATCTCTTACATGATTTTGTGTTAATTTATGATCATATAACTTCTAGTTGTTTGTGGATGACTTTTCTCACAAGACATATGTGTATTTTTTCATTATGAAGAGTGAAGTATTTGAATGCTTTCAAGACTTCTATCATCAAGTTGTGCATGAGTTTGGCAATCCACTTCTTTTTCTTCACTCAAATAAATTGGTGAATAACCTCTAAAGAGTTTGTGGAGTACTTGAAGTGTCATGACATTAAACAACATAAGAATCCACCTTATACACCTTTGCAAAATGGCATTGCAAAGTGTCACAATTAGAGTGCCATGGAGATGGCTCAATGTATGCTTCCCACAACCAAGTTGGTAGATTATTTTTGGGTAGAAATAGTTCAGACAATCATGTATTTACTCAATAGATCTCTCACAAATATTTTACAGGATAAGACACCAACAAAGGTATGGAGTTGTAATAAATCATCAATTTCTCATCTTAGAGTGCTTGGTTGTATTGGATATATGCAATTCCTAGCTAGCATAAGGAATAAGCTTGATTCCAAGATACTCTAGTGGATTTCTTTTTGCATACAATATTACCTAAAAGTATTATTATCTTGTGGATCTTGAGATACATAATATTTGTGAGAGTCAAGATGTAGTTTGTGCTGAGTCATATTTTGACTTTGTGGTGCATTAAGAAGATCCAGTCTACTTCCTATAGCTTTATCTCATAGTCAGATGATGTGATAAAGGACTATTCTTAGAAAGAAGATGAGGTGCACGATTTTTTTTTTTTGATCTTGGAAATTTGAAGAATTATTATATAGAGCAACAATGTCTGTGTCTCAAATGGGTTCAAACTACCATCAAGGATTCTGCCTAAGTAATCTTCCAAATCTCTCCTGAAGAGTAAGAACAATATGCTAGGAAAGAAATGAGGTGAATCTTGTATTGATGAGTTCAACTGTGAATAGTACTAAACCTAATACAACTCATGAGGCCCTTAGTCAACCACATTAGAAGAAAGCTATGGATGTTGAGTATGACTCTCTAATAAAGAATCAAACATCAGAGGTTGTCAATCTTCTTGTAGGAAAGAAACCCATAAGCTAAAAATGGGGTTTCAAAACAAAATACAAGGCAAATGGTGTTGGAGATTGTTGGAAGAATTCTGCAAATATGTGCTTGAGAGATATTTGAGAGATTTGTTGTAATTGATGTCAACATATTTCTCTATCTGTGATAGTGATGCAGTGAAGTTTAGTGAGTTAGTTTGTTCAGCATAGTCATCATGTTGAAGATTATAGTGCAGATTAAAGGGTTTGTAGAGGGTTGTGTATAGTTAATTCAATTCAAGTCTCAGAGGTTTGCATGAAGATTTAATCAAGTTATGTGTATCTGTGTTATTGTTGGTTTTTCAGTTGTTCAGTGATGACAGAGTATCAATATTTTGATATGAATTACTCCACATTGTAATATCTTATTTTAAGGATTTAGAGATATGCTTGGAATGACGGTGTGTATCCTCAATTCAAGTGGTTTGTGGTTTGGAGGTCCGCAAGTGATTTTTCAAGGTTGACAATCGTTGCAGTTAGTGTTCCTAAGGTTCGATATGAAGATGTTGATAATTCTAGTAATTTGTGTTGGTGCAGATGTTTCTATGGTAATTCATGATGCTTGTGGATGTTTCTAGATCGTGTTCCTTTTGTGTTGGTGGTCCGCATTGATTTTTGAGCTCGTAATTAATGATTGACCAACCAGATGATTGTAGCGTGTTGCAGATGATTGAGACATAATTCTTGGAGGTGTAGCATGTTCAAGGTGATTGATTTGGGTCCATGCTATGTCTTAGCCAACATTTCTTGGTCTACATGTGATATTATATTATGTGTGGTTATATTTTTGTAATTAGGTGGTGAGTGTTGAGGTGACCTTGTTGATCTTTCCATGGTTGATGCCATGCATAAATAAATGTAATATATTTATATTTGTGTGGTGTTGTGGATGGGAGTGAGTATATGTACAAATAATGTATTAATCTTTCAGAGGCAGAGAAGAAGTGAAAGTTGTTATGTGCTTAACTGGAACTGTAACCAAGCTTTAAGGAGATTCTATTTTCTCAATTCACGACTTTCAGATATGATCCGAATCTATTTGTAAGGCACCGAGCCTTCCCTAAGTTGTAGCCCTTCTTGTTTTTGAGAAGTGATCTCTAGGCAGTGTGCTTGAATGCAAGAGCATTTCCCATTGTAATACTTATATACTTCTAACAAAGTATACTCATATTATGGGTGTGTTCCCACTGTGGTTTTTCCCTTGATCACGTTTTCCACATCAAAAATCTTGGTGTTATATGTGTTTATGGTGTGTTGCTGATTTATGCTTTCATGTTTAATTATCAAAATTGAGAATAAGTTTAAGTTGTGTAAGTTTTTGTGACAATTGATTCACCCCTACCTCTCTTAGTTGTTTGCCCTATTTCATCAATTGGTATCAAAGCTCGTTCCTCCAGAGAATATTAACCGCTTGAGGTGATCCAGGATGGCATCTTACAAGAATGACAGTTTGAGATTTGATGGTACCAACTACCATCTTTGGAGGAGTCACATGGAGTTTCATCTGAGATGCATTGGTGAATCCTACTAGACTATTACCAAAACCAAGTATACCATTCCTGCAAATGGTTCTACTACTCCAAATGAGCTAAAGAAAGTTGAATACAATATTAGGGCTAAGGAAGTATTGCTGAGTGCTTTGACTAATGCTGAGATGACAAATGTCATGGAGTTGCAGATTGCTCATGAAATCTGGAAGAAGTTAGAAACTTTGTATGAAGGAGATAGTTATGCAAATATTGCTAAGTTGCAGAGCCTAAAGGGAAAATATGAGATGTTGAGGATGGGTGATGATAAGAACATCACTTCTTTTATGCAGAAGGTGAATGAACTTGTGTGCAATATTGGATCTACTGGTGGAAAGTTGGAATAATTAGAGATTTTTTCTAAAGTGCTCAGATCCTTACCTGCATCCTACAAACACAAATTTGCTGCTATTGAGGAGATCCAGACCATGACTAATATAACCAGGGACATGTTGATTGGTAAGCTTTCAGCCTTTGAGTTGAGTGAGTTTGGTGATTCTCTTCCTAAGGTAGAATCTCCATTCAAAGCTACTGCTTTCGAAAAGGATAAGTAGAGATATGATCTAGGAGAAATTTCTTCAAGGTTGATGTCCAGATATGAGAAGGTGAGAAAGGAAATTGAAGAAGAAGAATGAGATCTTGAAGCACTGATTGCCAAGAGATTACCAAAAGGAGCCACTAAGTATGAAGGAAAGTTGCCTCTTAAATGTTTTTCTTTCAATAAGATAGGTCATTTTGCCTCAAGGTGTCTGGAAAGAGTTCCTAGAAAACCTTTCAAGCCTAAATTTCAAAAGAGATGTTATTTTGTTACTAATGAAGGTGTGTCAGATGAAGAATTAGATAAAGGAAATACAAGTGATAATGAATGTAGGTGTTATTTGCTATCAAGGAATATGATCCAATGCCTACTGATTCTCCTAGTTGCATGAATGTAGAAAGAGATTTGGTTGCACAAGTTGAAGAGATACATGAATGGGTGATTGACAACAGATTCTCTCACCATATGATAGGTGATAAGAGTAAGTTTATAAGCTTGGAAAAGTATGAAGGTGGAATTGTGAAGTTTGGTGATGACAAAGCAGGTATAATCCATAGTAGAGGTTCCATTTCCCTTGATGGTAAGAACAATATGGATGATGTATTGTATGTGGAAGGACTAAAACATAATCTTTTGAGTGTTGGATAGATGGGAGACAAGGGATATGATCTTTAATTCAAGAATGGCAAGTGTAGAATCTTGGGTAGCTCCATAATTGAGATTGCATTAGGTACAAAAACTAAAGGTAATATCTTTCACTTTAATAGTGCTGTAAAAGATGTTTGGTTGCTCAGGTTGATGAAAGTTGGTTATGGCATAGAAGGACGTGTCATGTGGATTTTGATAACATTGTTAATATAAGTTCTACTCAGGCTGTGAGAGATTTTCCTAAGTTGATGAAACCTGCTAATCTTATGTGCAAAATATGTCAGTTAGGAAAAAAAACCAGAATTACTTTCAAGAGTAAGAAGTATTTTTCAAATGGATTATTGGATCTTGTGCATACTTATTTGTGTGGACCTTATAGAGTTATAAGTTTGCAAGGAGATACATATTTCATGTTGGTGATTGATGATTATTCTAGGATGATATGGGTTACTTTCTTGAGGGACAAGTCTGAAGCTCTAGAGAAGTTTAAGATTTTCAAAGGTATGGTTGAGACTAAGACATATTTGAAGCTGAAGTGTTTGAGATCTGACATAGGTGGTGAATTTGCTTCTAGTGAGTGTAATGCATTTTGTGAAGAGCATGGGGTAATGAGACAATTGTTTGCTTCTAGAACTCCTCAGTAGAATGGAGTTGTGGAGAGGAAGAACAAAATCATTCAAGAAGCTGCTAGAACCATGGTGTTGGAGGGAAATGTTTTGCATGTGTACTAGAGAGAAGTTGTGAGTATTTTTGTTTACACTCTTAACCAAGTGCATATCAAAGGTGATACCGGTAAGAATCCTTATGAATTATGGTTTGGTCATGCTCCTACTATTAAATATTTTAAAGTTTTTGGAAGTAAATGTTATATCGAGAAGGATGAAGATATAGGGAATTTTGATGCTAGATGTGATGAAAGAATATTTCTTGGTTATTTTATGAAAAATAAGGTCTACCAGTGCTATAATAAGAAACTAAGAAAGATAGTTGAGAGTGCGAATATCAGGGTTGATGAAAGCAATGGGAGACAATATAGATCTTACAGATATCATTTAGATGATCAAAATGATAGTGCAAACAAAGGGAAGCAACCTCAAACCCAGAATCAAGTTTAGATCGTTCTGGTGAATCTAGTGACTCAAAGAAAAGGGACTAGTGCAAGTGCTGAAAACAAAACACAAGAGTTTGAAATTAAAGAAATTGCTAAGACTCCCAGGTATATAAGGTTGAATTATTCTGAAAATTAGATCATAGGAGATAGAAATAAAGGTGTTTAGACAAGAACAAGAATTGCTAAAGATCGAGTTGAGTATTGTTTGATTTCAAAGATTGAACCTAAGGATGTGAATGAAGCATGTAAAGATGAAAATTGGGTAAAAGTAATGGAAGAAGAATTGATGTAGATTGAAAAGAACAATACATGGATTCTTGTTCCCAGACCTAAAAACAAAAATGTAATTGGAACCAAATGGGTTTTTTGAAATAAATTAAATGAGAAAGGTGAAGTTGTTACTAGGAACACAACAAGACTACAGTTTGTAAAGGATATTCTCAAATGGAAGGAATTGATTTTGAAGAGACTTTTGCCCTTTGTGCCAGGGATTGAAGCTGTAAGATTGTTTCTTTCTTATGCCCCTTACAAGAATTTCAAAGTCTATTAGATGGATGTCAAGTTAACATTTCTAAATGGTGAACTGGAAGAAGAGGTGTAAATTGAGCAACTGATGGATTTCTATTGATTGATCAAGGAGATATGGTTTGTCGGTTGAAGAAAGCTTTGTATGGATTGAAGCAATCCCCAAGAGCATGGTATGCCGGATTGGATAAGTATTTCTTGAAGCTAGGATTTAACAAAGATATTGCTGATAGTAGTCTGTACTTTAAGATTGATCATGATAACATTCTGATTGTGAATTTTTTGTTGATGATATTATATTTGGAGGAAATGATAGTTTGTGCAAAGAGTTTGCCAATGAAATTCAAAATGAATTTGAGATGTCTATGATTCGAGAGATGCAATTATTTTTGGTACTGCTAATTACTCAATTAGATAAAGGAATTTTTATATCTTAGTGCAAGTATGTAAAAGAGTTATTGAAGAAGTTTGGTTTGGAAGATACAAAGACGATTGGTACTCTTGTGGTAATCGGATGTAAGTTGACTAAAGATGATGATTCCCCCAAATGAAAATCAAACTAGATACAAATCTATGATTGGTGGATTACTCTATTTGACTCAGACGGGACTTGCTATCATGAATATTGTTTGTCTTGTTGCTAGATTTCAAGTTGATCCTAAGGAATCTCATGTTGTCATTGTCAAAAGAGTTTTTTAGATGTTTGAAAGGAACTGTTGATTTTGGTCTATGGTATCCTAAAGATGATGATTTTACTTTGAGTGCTTTTACTAATGCTGATTGGGCAGAAGATGTGGATGACATAAAGAGTACTAGTGGTGGTACATTTTTTTGAGAAAAAGATTAGATTCATGGTTGGGCAAAAAACATAACTCTATTTCTCTATCTATTACAGAGGTAGAATATATTGCTGTTGCTAACAATTGTACTTAGGTGGTATGGATGAAGCAGATGTTGAAAAATATCAGAGTAGTATATGATGAGCCTATTGCTATCTTTAGTGACAATTCAAGTGAAATTAACAATTCTAAGAATACAATGTTGCATTCCAAGACTAAGCATATATCAATCAAGTTTCTCTTTTTGAGAGATAAGGTGAATGAGAAGCAAGTCAAATTGGAGTATATGCCTACAAAGGAACAAATTGTTGACATTTTTATGAAGCCTTTTTCTAAGGATACTTTTGAGTATCTCAGAGGGAAGTTAGGGGTGATTTCCCCTCCTTATCAAAACTAAGATGCATTGGTATGCATTAGTGCAGTGCATTTCACAGTCATATCTTGTGATCCAAATTGATGAGTGGTGGCTGCTACTTAGGGGGAGTAGTTAGTTAGTCAGTTTTGCAGTTTGATTGCAAATATGTTCCTTTGCCATTGATGTCAAAGGGGGAGAGAGTCATGTGAGTTTTTGATTCTTTTTCTTTGCCATCGATTGTTTTTCACATCATATGCTACCATCAATGCCAAAGGGGATATTGTTGGATATTGTTGGAAGAATGCTGCAAATATGTGCTTGATATATATCTAAGAGATGCGTTGTCATTGATGTCAACGTATTTCTCTATCTGTGATAGTGATGCAATGTTGTTTAGTGAATTAGTTTGTTTAGCGTAGCCAACATGTTGAAGATCAGAGTTTATGGATTAAAGAGTTTGTAGAGGGTTGTGTATAGTTGATTCAGTTCAAGAATCAGAGGTCCGCATGAAGATTTAACTGAGTTATGTGTATCTGTGTTGTGGCTAGTTTTTTAGTTGTTCAGTGATGACAAAGTGTCAGTATTTTGATCTGCATTGCTTTGCATTGTAATATATTTTTCTGTGGATTTGGAGATATGCTTGGAACTTCGGTGTGTATCCTTAATTCAAATGGTTCATGGTTTGGAGGGCCGCAAGTGATTTTTCAAGATTGACAGTCATTGCAGTTTGTGTTCCTGAGGTTTGATATGAAGATGCTAATGATTCTAGTAACTCGTGTTGGTACAAATGTTGCTATGGTAATCCATGATGCTTGTGGATGTTTATAGATCATGCGCCTTTTGTGTTGGTGGTCCACACCAATTGTTGAGCTTGTAATTGATGATTTTATTCGGTATACTAGTATTCTTCATGTTCTTGGATGACCAAATGATTGTAAAGTGTTGCGGATGATCAAGGCATAACTATTGGAGGTGTAGTGTGTTCGAGGTAATTGATTTGGGTCAGTGCTATGTCTTGGCTGACAATTCTTGGTCCGCATGTGATATTGTATTGCGTGTGGTTATATTTTTGTAATTAGATGGTGATTGTTGAGCTGACCTTGTTGATCTTTTTAAGGTTGATGTCATGTATAAATAAATATAATATCTTTGTATTTGTATGGTGATGTGGATGAGAGTGAGTATATGTGTGAATGATGTATTAATCTTTCAGAGGTAGAGAAGAATTGTGAATAAGAATCGAATATTGTTATTTGGTTAATCGAAACTGTAACCAGGCATTAAGGAGATGTTATTTTCTCAGTTCATGACTTCTAGATGTGATCCAAATATGTTTGCAAGGCAGTGAGCCTTTCCTGGGTTGTAGCCCTTCTTATTTTTGAGCAATGAGCTCTAGGAAGTGTGCCTAAATGAAAGTGCATTCCCCATTGTAATACTTCTATACTTCTAACAGAGTATACTCATATTGTAGGTATGTTCCCACCATGGTTTTTCCCTTGAGAAAGTTTTCCACGTCAAAAATATGGGTATATGTGTTTATGGTGTGTTGCTAATTTATGCTTTCATGTTTAATTATTGGATCTGAGAATAAGTTTAAGGTGTGCAAGTTTTTGTGACAACTGATTCACCCCCCTCTCAATTGTCTGCCCTATTTCATCAAATAGGTCCATCAATAAATACAAAGCATATCTTGTTACAAAGGGATATGCTCAATAGGATGGGATTGATTATGAGGAGACATTTGTACCTAATTAAAATCTCAAAATAATTAGATTTGTGTGTGTGTGTTACCTATGTAGAAATGATGGAAGCTTCAATAGATGGATGTCAAGAGTGCTATCTTGAATGGTGATCTCAAAGAAGAAGTTTACATGGTTAAACTTGGAGGCTTCATTAGTGAACATAATTCTCACAAGATATGTCATTTGATCAAGTCACTCTATAGGATTTTAAACATACCCCTTGGGCATGGTACATAAAAATTGACGGTCACCTCTTGCAGCATGGTTTCATTTGTAGCTCCTCCGATCCTAATTTGTATATCAAGAAGGTAGGGACAAATATTGTCATGCTTATTTTGTATTTGGATAATTTTATGACCATAGAGAGCTCAAAAAATCTCATTGATACTATCAATCATGGTCTAAATAAATCCTTTGACATGACAAATTTGGGGCTACTTCACTATTGTCTTAACTTGGAGATGTGGCAGAAGGAGCATCACATTTTTATCTCCTATATGAAATATGCCAATGCACTCCTAGGAAGTTTTGGCATGTTTGATTGTAAACTTATAACCACTCCAATGGAGAAAGGTTTGCAACTACCTCGCTTCTAGGGTTAACCTAGTTGATGTGACTCTAGATATAGGCAACTTGTTGGGAGTCTCATTTCCTTGACTTATACCAAACTTAATTTATGCTTTTATATTAGCTATCTATATAGGCTTATGTAGGATCTGTAGAAGTGTCATTTGGATTGCAACTAAGTATGTTTTATGCTATGTTTGAGGTACACTTGATTATGGTATGGAATATAAGAACAATTAGTTCTTCTTGCAAGGGTATGTTGACATGGACTATGCTGGATCTATTCTTGATAGGAAGTCAAGTTCAAGCTATATTTTTAATCTTGAATATGGCCCTATTTTATGGATAATTTAGAAGAAAATGATGTTTATCTCTCATCCAGTGAAGCTAAATATCATGTTGCACAAGGAGTCGCATGTGAGGCAATCAGGTTATATCACATTTTAGCTGATATAGATATTTTTGAAGCACAACCATTGATTATTTATTGTGACTATTAGGGGGTGTTGAATTTTTTCAAGAATCCAATTTTCCACAAGAGAATGAAGCATATTGTGGTCAAATGTCATTACATTCAAGAGAAAGTGATGCATCACCACATTCAGCTCCAATATTGCCTAATCGATTCTTAGATTGCAGATATACTCATGAAGCCACATGGAAATATGAAATTTGAGTTGTTTTGGGGGCACATTTGTAGGACCAATGTATTAAGCGGGCGAATGTTAGTGTAATACACATCTTTTTATTTCCTTATCGGTCCTTATAATTTCTCAATGGTATACCTAATTTTTATTTGTATTTAAACCGTCTTTCTAGTTGAATGAAATAATTATTTTTTCATTATCTTCTCTACATTTTCAATATACTTGACTCAAAACATAGCCAAATAGTTTACGTGTAAAAGATATCTCATAATAAATGTCCAATATTTACAAGTAGCTTTCTTATAGCTTTCTCTTAAAAATAGATCTCCAACTTCATTAGAGGAAAAAATATCTCACAAAGAAAGAAAAATAACATCCCCTTATGTTTAGAAAAGTATACCAACTTTTTACGCATCACCAAATTTTTTTCATACCCTTCTTACAATGTAATAGATTCTTCAAATATCTCTTAAAATACCATAAATAATCAGATTCCCTATAACTTCAAGCAAAGTATGTATTGAATTTTTCATAGGCCCAATTAAGATCCTCAATTCAATTCCACTTTACAAAGAATGTTCCAAGTGACTAGAAAGTAACACTTATTTAAAAAAAATGTTCTTCCTCATGTGGAATATCCAAGTTACCCTTCCATTATTTTTAGACACATAAAATAATTTAACCAACTACTAAAATATTAAATTAAGTTTCATAGTCCTAGGATTTCAAGATTATAACATAGTATCAATCCTCATAATTTTGTAGGTCATTGGGTCAACCAACACTATGAGATTGACATAAGACAAAGAAGTGCTTATTTTAATGTAGGAAGAGCATGTTTAGAAGTGGAATATGGTCAAATATGGATGAGATAAGGTTGAATATAAGAGAATATGTGGCATTAAGTGTAAGTCAAGGAATTGGAAACGAGTCCAACCTCATATAGAATTAAACCGTTCCATCAAAATAAGTCCAAAACTATATAAAAACACATAAATATGCAAATGTCACTATCACAATAAGTACTTTAAAACATTAAAAGTAAATAAAATGAATACACCAAACTTTAATGATAAATTTATCAACTTTTAATTAAAATTGTGAGAAATAACTTTATGGTTACATTTTTTAATAGTTTCTTAGTGACAAAGTTACTTAAATGTAATTTAATTTAAGCACAACTTCAAAGGAGAAAAAAACATTTATTTTTTATCTAAAATATAGAGACAATTTTTTTTAGGATTGACATATCAAAATTCTTCATTTATTCTAGTAATCCTCCAATAAATGTGATGCAACATGTAGGATTTCAAGACTATAATATAGAGTAGAGTTGTAGTTGACTTCAAGTAAAGGGGAACTTTAGTGACAACCTTTTGCACCTAAAGCTTTAGGTTTTCTAAATTCTATCCCACCTAAAAAGGTATGGATGGATGAATGAAATATTTTAGTGTCATCGACATGACTAAATAGTTGAGGAGATTGAGATTAGGGCCTTGAAAACACCTTTGATCTTAATCTTCACTATAAAGCATAGTAAAAACTAGAGTCACTTATTGATTAGTCACTATTTTTCTATCTATTGTTACAACAAAATTATGGGAGCATGGGGTAGGTTGTTATTGACATGAATTTCTACCCAATAAAAACTAACATAAATAGTAAATGTTAGTGTCACACTACATTAAAATATTGACATTAAATCAAGTGAATACACCAACCTTTAATGATAAATATATCAACCTTTAATTAAAATTTGTAAACACTCATTTTACAATTACAATTTTGCCTATTGTCTTGCTCATAATGTTACTTGAATTAAATTTAATTCATTGATTTTTTCCAACTATTATCCAAAACATGTATGATTTGAAGACTATAATATAGAGTATATGATGAGGTTGACTTTGACCAAAGGGGAATCGGTGATAACCTTATTCTGCATTCAACATGCTCATAGTAAAAATTCTTGATGTAGGTTGTTAATTTCTTCCTTTCTTGATAAGGTATGTCACACTTCATTGTTCATGAGTCTCATTGACTCCATGTTTGTTAAAAAAAATCATTTCATTTTATATTGGAATGGAAAAGTTTTTCCTATCATGTCTAAAATAGTTTAAAATAGTAAAATGAAAAGAAAATATATTGATAAAATGACCATCCAAGGTAATGTACCTCATAATCACCTCCACAACATCAACTCAGAGTCTCATCGGGTCTTTTCTATTGTAGCCCCCATTAGCCGTTTTCCTAACTCTGTCATTTTCGCTTTGCTTATCAAGTAAACAGAGAGGGCTTCCTCCGTCTCCTTGCATTCTCTGTGGAACTTCTTCCCCTCCATCTGCAACCCAGTGATACCCTTAATAAGCTCCTCATTAATTCTGAACTCAACACCATAGACACTAAGAATGCCATTATTCGAGCCATTAACAAACCCTTCCGTTGCCCTGGGGTCATGACCATGTTGTTTTTTAATGTATGGGACAAGACCGCCATCTGTAATCTTAGTCCACATATCCTTATTTTGCTTCTACTTCTGATACGAGGATGACTCCATCCTATTTTTACCCCCCCCAATGTTCGCATTGCCCTTTGCCAATTCTGAGATTCACCATCTCATAGCCAAACCAAAACCAAAAGACACAAAACCAGAAAGGCAAGAACAATGTGGAAGCCCTAATGTTATGTCGATTCCAATTATTGTAGAGGGTGGCTTTACGCATGTGATAAGACAACATCATTAATAATCGACCGTTGATAATACACCAAATCGGTAGCATCCTTTCGTGCCAGTTCACACAAGTGCATCGGGAAAGTTTCCCCTTCCCTCCACCCATTTGATTTTCTCATAAGCCACACCCAAGATAACCACGTAGTCCACAAGTTGATTACCTTCCCAAAAAACATGCGTTATTCGAACTTCATCCAGCTTGGTAATCATATCTAGGCAATCCCGAATCAAGAATTTAATTGTCCAGCGCAAAGTCATATTTTAAATCAGACAATTAATAATATCCAGGGAGTCACTTTCAAGCCATACCTTTTTATGACCTCCCTGGAAAGCAAGTTGAAGCCCAAGGTAAGCTGCATTTGCCTCAACAAAGTGGTTTGTCTGTGTATAATTTATGATTGTTATAGTGATAAATGTTACTTAATAAATTTTATTTTAAACACAACTCCTAGAAGAAAAATAAAATTGTTTTATAATCTAAAACTTAGAGGCAATCATTATTAGAGTCGCTGAATATATATTTTTTCATTTGTTCTAACTATGCTCGAAGACATGTGAGGTGACATGTAGACTTTCAAGACTATAATATAGAGTAGATGTTGACGTTGGCTTCGGGTACAGGGGAATAAGTGATGACCTTTAGCTCCATTTCACATGTTCACTATTTTCATCTCCCCAATCTCCCCCAAAATGGCTATACAACCGACAAAATGGCCCTATTTTACTTTGTTAAAAGTGCTCAAATTTAAAACTTAACAACTGTTCTGTCCGCTGCATAGACACTGTCATTCTCCCCTCCCTTCCCATTGAAGACTGCCATCTGCCATTTCACCTACAACATTACTAAATATATGAAAGATTTTAATGATATCTACAATATCAAACAGTCAAAGAAACCCAAATTAAATGTGGACAAGACCTTTGGTCTTAACCTCCACTGTGAATCACCAAAAGTTTCGGTCGTACCGTGGGACTATATTTATTTGCTGTTTCTGACATTAAACTTTACGGGTGTGTGAGGTAATTTGCTACGGACAAGAATGCACCATTCAACAGGATTCTTTATAGATTGTTATGGCTGTCTATACTGTACATTCACGGACTGGAAAAAGCAGACACCACATGGAATCTGGCGACAATACTCATGGACAAACAAACTCATAGGAAGAGAATTAAATTATGCTAAACTTCATATTATACGAGAAATACAACAGAGATTCGCTCATTATTAAAAGAATCTCATGGTAATAATACCCAAGAAGAAATGTGTATCGTTAATGCAAGCGACAGACCACGTTCAAGTCGTTGTCTCCTTACAAGTAGGAATTAATACTTGCTTTACTGTCATGAAAACTTATTTCATCTTACATATCTGCAAGTCAAATGCTACAGTACGAAAGAGACTTGCTAGCGAAAAGAGCAGCTCCCATTGATAAGATTATGTGAAGAAGCATTGCATTTGCTCTTGTGGGGCTGCTCCAAATCCTTGTGTTTACTGTATCCTTCAAACTGTAGGTTATTCAATCCCCTTTTCTCGTTGAGCAGTCTTTTCATCCGCTTCTTTGGATCCACAGTCCCTCTCACTGTTACTTTCTTGTGGACCACGTCCACTACATACTCCAGCAAATCTGTAACACCCACCAAGCAAAACCTGGTTACAAATACCATTTTATGGAATCTGATTGCAGGATTTTGGAAAAAAAACTGAAACTGGGTCTAAGTGAAACAATGAAGAGAGCTGGTAGGTTATGAGAATTTACTGTCCATTTTGGAGAGCAATTTGGAGACTCTCTCTCTACAGTCATGGCAGCGCATATTGGCATTCAAGACAATGACTTGAACCTGCAAAGCGTGAAATGAAACATAATGAATTGTCATCATTTGGCCGACTACCATTGTAGCCTCTGGGAAAAACAATAATAAAAAATTGACAGTTAATATTTTTAAAGATATTTAGTTTTCACAGAATTTGAGAGTTTTTATATTTTACTGCGTGTGATTTTTTTATCAACATTTCACATCATATTCTATGATCTATCATCAAGATAATATGCTACAAAAATAAAAATCAGTGAACAGCAAACTAAAACCTGTTAAACTGAATTTTCTCTTTTCTAACTCACTATCCTGATAATGGATCATATATGATTCAATACATTAATAAAAAAGATATATGCAATCAAATGCAAAAGTTTTCATATTAAAGCAACATTTAATAATTTGAAAAGAAAAATGATATCATCACCGTATAATTGGACTGCCATTGTAGCACTGCCTAAAAATGTGAACAGCCAACCTCAATTTGTTATTTTTATTTGAAGCATTGGATGTCTCCAAAATATCATCATCTAATTAGATTACCATTATAGCATCTGGAATAATAAAAATACTAATAAGTAAACTCTGATTCATATTATTTGTTAGATATATTAGATTTCTATAGCTCATATTAATTAGTGTATGTCATTTCTGAATTCAATTTTGTAAGAAATGTTAAAGAAACTGTCAGTACACCAGCATATTATTTGATATGAGATTTTTACAGTTCATATTAATTAGTACATATCATTTTCTGAATTCAGTGGCATCAAGGTTTTAGATCTAACATAAATCTTAGACAATTGAATCTAGAAATGACATATGCCCAATTACAAGTTTAAGCTTTACCCACAATAAAACTATGAAAAATCTAGATGGGTTTACCGCTGGCATTGTTAGTGCTTCTGCAGAGCTCAAAAGATGACTAGTTGTTGGCATTTTTGCAACCCTCCGGCTGAACATACCGCAACTGGGTTCTAACGACATAGATGTTGGAGTCCCTTGACTTCTCAGCTGCAACCTGAAGATTAGCTGTTGTGGTGTAGTTGTATCTGTAAGGAGCGCTAAAATGAAAGCAGAACAACTTCTCAAAGATGATAGAATCACAGGTTGCAAGACTGTTGGCCTGCCCCCATCATAAACAATGAATTTTGGCATTGAACTTTAGTGCCATTTTTCTACAAGGCACTGATATGCTGCTTAAAAAAAGGGAACTGTCCACCATGTAATCCAGGGTCATCATTGAATTTAGGTAAATGCTTACACTCATTGATTTGACTAGAGATGCTTCCACCGACCCGGAAACACCGGTTTCTTAGTTGTTAGAACTTAAAATACATATTTATGTTTGGAATATGAGAAGTTTATAAATATTTGTTAATTAAGGCGGATTCTTCCCTAGGATTTGTAATCTTTAAGGTTTCAAGTAAATCGTAAGCAAATGTATTCATTAAGCATAAAAGCTGTACAGACACCTCATATATGATCTAATAAGACACAATATGGAGTGATTTGTAAGATTAAACTTTGTTAATTGATTTGAACAGATGACTAGTTTCAATTAAAAAATTAATATCAAGATCTAGAGTGACGTAGGGATTACAACTTTATTTCAAGCTGGCATTTCCATAACTATTGATTATATTATTTGTGTGAATCTGGTAGCAACATCGCTCGTGATTTGTAAGATTAAACTTTGTTAATTGATTTGAACAGCTGACTAGTTTCAATTAAAAAATTAATATCAAGATCTAGAGTGACGTAGGGATTACAACTTTATTTCAAGCTGGCATTTCCATAACTATTGATTATATTATTTGTGTGAATCTGGTAGCAACATCGCTCGTGAATCTATAATTACAACCCACTAAAAATTTATTAGGTTAGACTTCAAGAAAATGAGATGGTCAATGGTTTTTGTTGGTGGTCAAATATAGTCCTTGATAAGTGTGTGGTTCTTTGTTAGTGTTTATTGACTATAGACAAACACTTTTTGTCCCTATGGAGCAAGATGTTTAGGTTCCTATCTTCGCTGAAATTTATTGTTTACTTTTCTCTTTTTTTCATGGATCATACTGTGTTGTAAGATAGTTATATTTGTTTTCTGATGGATAATTTTTTTGTTTACATGTTTAGAAAGCATGCTTATAGTATTGAGATGAACATTTCTAAATATTTGAGGGAGTGTAGTGTCATAAATTGTAACCGGTACAATTCATACCTCATGTTTGTGCTCTTACTTTAGCATGTCTTATTTTCATTTCCCCTAGGCTCGTTTTGGCCCCTTTTTGCTCCAAACCTGATGGCACCTATTGACACCATTGAGTGGGCCCCATCCCATGGTTGTGTCCCCTGTGTTTAAAGGATTTTTATTCTAGTTCTGGAGGACAAGGGTGTTGTGGTGCCCTTATCTAGGACCAGGGTGCCATGGTGCCTTGGTCCTCCTTAATCAAGACCCACTTTAAATATGGGTTGACACTCTCCCTCCCTGATGAATTTTGGTCCCCGTGGCTCAATGTGATTGTTGGAGGTCAACCTAATTAGTAAATTTGCCTAGGGAACCCTATATAAAGACATCCTATCAATTCACTTTAGATCTAAGACTCCATAACTAGCACTCATGCATTCAAGCATTCATCATCAAGCATTTTTCAAGCATTCAAGACAACATTTCATCCTTCAAGCATTATGGAGAAAAGTTATATCTATCTTCATGCAAGCATGTGCATTTGATTAGGTCTTTTATGTTCATGTGTTTTTCATGATATTACATTCAACATTTGTGATCATATCTAAAGAACATTGCATCATCAATCTTCTTATCAACTATTGCAAATCTGACATATATCTCCTAGCATTTACTTCAGTATGTAAATTATTCAATTCAAAGTTAATTTCTAAACTGGGGTTTGACCTAAGGCAAACCCCCATCCACAACCTTCTTCCTCTCTTTCTATGTGTAAGAAATTGACTCAGGAGCTATAATCAAAGATTCTGACAAGGTTGACGACAAACAAGTTTAGATTTTGATAGCGCAACCTAGCTACTTGGTCCCAAATTTTTTGCCTAAGCTTCTAATAGTGAATCTAGTGCATCTCCCTGATCTATAATTGATCCTACTTGTTTGCATCAAAGTTAAAGGACCATGATGAACTAGCTACCCGGTCTTGGAAATTCAACCCGATCTTTCAAGAATAGGTTCTGATTCTCTTCTTTTGCTCAGATGCTTGTCTGTGGCTCTATCTGATACCTACAACAATCTATTTTTATTGTTTCATCTGAATTATCCATTGCTTCATTCTAAATTATACAATTCAAATCCAATTTCAGTTAAAAGAGGGTGGCAAACTAAAACTAGTGAATCTAATATGAATTTTAACCCATTTTCCTATTTGGATTGTGGCTAGATCTATTGGATTCGCCCTTATTTATAGTGTTGGTTCCTTAGGTGAGATTAGTGGTTTTATTATCTGAATTAGTGAAACCCTAATTTTTCACCTCCAATACATTTTTGGTGAAGTTGACTTCTTTCATGCTAATTTCTGATTTATGGTCTCAGATTTGATTTGTATACACTTTAAGATTGTTATTTGCACTTGTAGATCATATTTACAATTTAATTACATAAATTTAGAGGTTATATTTATAAAAACCCTAATTTGTTCTTCTAAATTTGTTGTGGGTTACATAATTTTTTAATTGTGTCTTCAAATTTAATTTGGGGGTTTTTCATAATGGAATTCACTAAATATGATTGATTTTCTATTTCACATATGATTACATCACTTCTTAGTTACATTTACAAAAATCATGTGTTGGATAATGACTTCTTTCACTTTACATTAGTTCTTTTCATTCAAGGTACTCTTGCATATGCCATTATTAGAATTTCAAAGATATTTCCTACTTGCAAATCATATCTCAAAGCTTTTATCCCCTTTTTATGTTGTTTTATGATGATATCTTTAGGAAAATGCAATATGAAAACATGAGTGCATCAATCTCTATAGATGACCCTCCTTATTATCCTAGACCTTATCTTAATGATCAACATATTTTTAGGGAAGATGATGTTATGCATTTTATTCATGATCTTTATCCTCACATAACATTAAGCAAAGATGAATCCTTAGATGATAAGGACCCTTCTTTCCAACCTTCAAAAGAGGACATGAATAATGATGATAGAAAAGAGAGTTTCCCTACAAAGGATATCCCTTCTTCATCTACTCATCCCTTTGGCCCTTCAATTTGTCATTACATGACAAATTTCTAAGAAATGCATAATGAAATCCTTTCTTCTTTGTAATTAAGAACATCCTATGAAGTTGGATATGGCATGATTTCAAAACAATGTTATAGAGGACAAGAACTTGGAAAACACAAACAACGAATTAAGATCCCTATAGATCGTCCCACACAATTTACTAAAGAAGTCCTAGGATATTCCAATTCTCAAACATCTATGGAGGATGCTTGTAAGGTTCAAATTCTTAAGGATTATTTTTCAAGACATAGAAACTATTCCCATCCAAACATGCTTCTATATCAATTAATCCTCCTCCTTCTTTACCAATTTATTTACCTCAAGAAAATAATCCTCCTCCTTCTTTACCAACTCTTTTGCCTCAATAAAATAATCCTTCTCCTTCCACTAGCACACCTTGTAATACATCTCAAGAGAGGGGGTATAGAAATATTGATAATCTCAAAAAATTAGCAACAATAATCTTTTGGAGATTGAAGTGTGATAAGCATGTTGTATTTCCTTTCATTAAATATAATAACAATAAAAAAGAGGGTGATGATTATTGTCGTTTTCATCATTGTTATTATTATTCTCTTGGAAATTGTAAGGATTTTAAAGAATTTGTACAAGACCAATATGATTGAGCTCGCATAGCTCTTACAACTGATCATACAATTTTTCTTGGTGAAGAGGTAGTGCCTTAGTGTGATCCATTCACCTTATTATGTTGCTCCTTACCCTATGACATTGGTAGTTAACTTTATTGGGAGCTCTTTTTCACGAGTGGTTATGTATTTTCAACTCTAATCATACTTGGACAATAACATAATTCTTCCTTTACTCCTTTCTTGGGGAGAAAGGATAGTATGCATTCAATTCTTTCTCCTTTTTGAAGATTGCCTCTTCAATTTTTTATACCTTGATGTATTTTCTTGCAATGAATTGTCCTTCATGTGAGTAAATGTGTGTTCCTTGGTTAGGAGGTATTCTTGGCTTGAAGTGGTACATTTTTTATGTATGATCTCTCCTTACTAGGAGTGCAATCCTTCTCTTTGTCCCTATGCTTGGGGGCATTGATTCTATCTTCTATCTCCTATCTTTTCTAAGGATCCAATTTTTCTAGGATGAGTGGTGTTTTCTTATGATATGATGCTATTCCTTGTGTGAAGTTGTTTGCTCAAGCATTATCTCTCATGAAAGAGGTGTGTATCCTTAAGTACAAACTCTTCTTCACTTGATGATATATGTATATTATAAACAAACCCCTCACTTTGGATAAAAAATATGTTATCCTTCATCAAGAATCCGTTTATCTAGGGAGGGTATGAATTATTGTTCTCCTTCCTTTCTTTTGTTCAATGATGTTACTTTTGTTCAAAATATCCTCTTGGAGGTAGATTTATTTGTGCAAAGATCTCTTCCTCCTTCTCCTCCTAAGGATTCCCTTTACACTTGTTTGAAGATATCTCTTTTACAACTATCTTTTCCTTTCTTATAAGAGTCATGTCTCTTTAGCTTGGATTTTTGTACATTGTTGCCTAAAGGATATCTCCTTGGTGTTGAAGGTGTGTATCCTTGTTTTTAGCTTCCTTAAGACATCAACATACCTCTATGTTGACATATTAAGGGGTGGGCATGCATAACATCCTCCTTGTACCATAGTTTTTATTTTTCATGTCTTATACGGGTTGTTGCATGCTAAAAACAAACCTAATGCTTAGACGAGATGCTTCATTCTTTAAACCAAACATAGTTATTTTATATGTCTTATATAGGTTGTTGTATTCTTGAAACCGAACCTAACTCTTAGATGAGATTCTTCATTCCTGAAACTAGATGTAGTCCTTTTATATGTCTTGTATGGGGTATACATGCTCGAAACCAGACCTAACTCTTTGACGAGATGTTCCCAAAACCAAACATATATATCTATTTTTTCAATTATAGGTCTTATAAATGTTGTTGTATTCTCAAAACTATATCTAATTCCTAGACAAAATGCTTAACTCCTCAGACTAGATGGTGACATATGCTATAGGGTGAGTTGAAAAGCATAATATAGCTTGCTAGAACTTTCAACTGTTCATTTTTCAACCTTTTTAAGGTAGGTTGACTAGAATACCATAACTTGCTAGACCATTTAACCCTCCTTGTGTAGCATTTTTGAGATGAGTGGAACTAGCATAACACAACTTACTATACTATTTTGACTCTCCTTCTCTACATGGATCACATAACATAACACAACTTGTTGTTCGGTGAGTATTCATGTTCTTGTGGATCACCTCGTATAACACAACTTGCTAGCTAGTGGATTCCATAATCTCTCTTTATTTTCTTCTCATGGATCACCTAGCATAATTCATCTTGCTAGCCTATGGCATCCATGTTCTCTCCATTCGCTTTCCCATGAGCTCATAGATTTTCTATTTGTGGATCATGGATCATATCTTGATGCATTTTATTGATCTTTTCATGTGACCACTTGTATTATTGTAATAGCATTATGAGAATAAGATTAGTGGTTGAGACATTTTGACTATCGAGGTCTCTTGAACTAGTTGACTTGGATCTTTCTATTTTTAGTAATAACCTCTTGTGTTGTATGCTTTTTGTATTTTCTGGTCTTTGTTTGGTTTTTTGTGTCTTTGTCTTGTTATGCATTTCCTTGCATGTGATTGTGTGAGTTAAGATCCTAAGATTGGGGGCTTGATTCCTCAAAATTAGTGATGTATTATCTCCTTGTGATCTCACTCTTAGTTTCTCCTCTCTCTTCTTCATATTTTTTCTTTTCCGAGAGTATTTGTATAGGCTCATACTCTTGTTAAAGTGGGGGCTAAATGTAGCATCATAAATTGTAATTGGTATAATTAATATCTCATATTTGTGCTCCTACTTTAGTGTGTCCTATTTTCATTCCCTCTAGGTTTGATTTGGCTCCTTTTTGCTCCAAACTTAATGTCACATGTTGACACCATTGAGTGGGCACCATCCCATGGCCGTGTCCCCTATGTTTAAAGGATTTTTGTCCTCATTTTTAAAAATAAGGGCACTATGGAACCCCTCTCTAGGACTAGGGTGCTATCCCCCTTAATCAAGTCCCATTTTAAATATGGGTTGGTGCTCTCCCTCCCCCATGGATTTTGGTCCCTGTAGCTCCGTGTGACCATTAGAGGTCAGCCTAATCAATAAATTTATCTAGGGAACCTTATATAAAGACACCATATCAATTCATTTTATATATAAGAATCTATACCTACACTCACATATTCAAGCATTCATCATCAACCATTTTTCAGGTATTCAAGACAACATTACATCCTTCAGTCATTATGGATTAGAGTTATATTTATCTTCATGCAAGCATGTACGTTTGATTAGGTATTATATGTTCATGTGTTTGTCATGCTATTACATTCAACATTTGTGATCATATCTAAAGAGCATTGCATCATAAATCTTCTCATCAACCATTACAGATCTGAAGTATATCTCCTAGAATGTACTTCAACATTTACATTATTCAATTCAAGGTTAATTCATAAACCAAGGTTTGACCTAAGGAAAATTCCTATCCACAATATTCTTCCTCTCTTTCTAATTGTAAGGAATTGACTCAAGAGTCATAATCAGAGATTCTGATAGAATTATCAATGGGGAACAAGTTTAGATTTCAATAGAGTGAAAAGTGGAGGACCAAGATGACCTAGCTACCTGGTCTCATAAATTTTGCTTGAGTTTCTAATAGTGAATCTAATGAACCTTCCTAATCTGAAACTGATCCTACTTGTCTACTTCATAGTTAAAGGACCAAGGCGACCTATCTACACAGTCTTAAAAAATAAGCCCTAACATTAAGGAATAGGTTTTGATTCTCTTCTTCTACTCAGATCCTTGTCTGTGGCTCTGTTAGATACCCGTAGCATTTTTTTTTATTGTTTTATAAATCATACAATTTAAATCCAATTTCAACTAAAAGATGGCGGCAAACTAAAACCAGTGAATCTAATAAAAATTTCAGCCCTTTTTCCTAGTTGGATTGGGGCTAGATGTATTGGATTCACCGCTCTTTAATGTGCTGGTTCCTTAAGTGATGCTAGTGGTTTTATTATCTTAATTGGTGAAACCCTAATTTTTACCACCAATAGAAGGAGTTAGTTAGCATTTAGATTGGTTAGGTGTGTCACAACCAATGATTTATTTATTTAAAATATCCAAATGCATACTATCGGTAGAATCTTTTGATCTAAAGGTAAAAAATCATCCCATTTTTATTTCTAGAGGAAAATTTGTCCCTAAGTCTTAAAGTACCTCTCCTAGAAAAAGAGAGGAAGGATGAAAAACTATGGGGAAATACATAGACAACCAAAATAATGGGTGAAGAAACACATGGATTAATAGTGAATGTTGGCAGTTTGTTGTCATTGATGATTAAGTGTTGTCATTGGTGTCAACCCTTAGCTTGTATGTGTTGGCATTCTACACTCTAGTGAGAAATGATGGTGTTGTCATTGATGGCAACCTACCGGCAACCTACTGACAACCTTGTGGCATTCATCTGGTAAACCACTGGTAGGCACCGACACTGGCAGACACTTCATCGAGAGCGACAACAATGTATAACGACACCCCAGCCGACAGGAAAAAACTTTTGTTTATTGTATTTAATTGTAAATATCTTTTGTAAAGCCGACATGGCATATTGTAATAGACTCATATATATATGAGATCTTGTAAATCATTTTGTATGGATGGACATATGACGGATATGGTAGAAGTGATGAGCGAATAATAAGGGTAGATTTTGTATAAGGTTTATGATTATAGTATGAGCTTAAACCGGTACTGAACCTGGCATACCAGATGATGAATTGTAGCAATACATTATATTGGATTCTCATAATCTATTTTGTAAGTCAGTGAGACTTCCATTTTGTAGATTGAGCAGTGAGCTCTAGGCAGTTGGCCTTCCTGCATGTGCAGGCCCGTCATTGTAAGTAATATTTATTCATTGGCCAGTGAGTGAATATTGTGGGTCACAAATCCCACCAAGGTTTTTCCCACACCAGGTTTCCTCGTTAAACATCTTGTGTTATGATGTGTTTTCTATGCTGTCTTTATTGTTCCTATTTACTGCATTAATTCTTATTTACCGGTACACTATTTTGGAGTGTAAAATATTTAATAAGGTCAAATATTCTATTAACTGGTTAGATACTGATTCACCCCCCCCCCCCTTAGTATCTTTGGGACTAGCATTAATCCTAACAGTATGTGTGTACATCAATGATATATTGATGTTATGTAACTGTAATGGTGGTTTATATTGTTGGTGTCATATGATACTCATCATATACAATTTAGTTGTGTTCAAATGTGTTGATATATGACAATGATGCAGTTGATGAAGTCTATTATGCAAACATATTGTTGATGTCCATAATATGTACGTATGTTGATGTTGTAGTGGTGCAGTCACCGGTTAGGAGGGACCTTACAGAGATCAATACGGACCAGTCAACAAGAGTAAACACAAGGATATGATGGAGGAAATGTAGAACTGAAATAATTATATCATGAAAATTGATTACAATCAACTGTTAACAACCGGTTTACAGAAACCGGCTCACTAGCCCGCTAAAACATGCTTAATTACAAAATATCTCACAACTAGGACCTCAAATCTTAGGATCTATCTTCTACGTTCTATCTCTTAACTGATCTACATTCTAATGCTTGAATAAAATGATTTATAAAATCCAAGGGGATCTGGTTGACACAAAAAGGGATCAAATACCGAAGAACAAGACCTAACGTGTAAAAACAAAAAGGTCGGCTCCGCCAAAGAAATTCCTCCAAAAAATACAAAGGATGAAGTGCAGATCAAGGGGAAGGTTGGCCACATGCCAAGGAACATTAGAATCAACGCTCAGGCCTCTGCAAGCTATGAAAGGGATCTGACAGATTCTGGTAGATTACAAATGCATATAGGTCTAGGTAACCTGTACCAGAAAATTATCTCAAAAATCAGTAGTGATAACTTGCCGGAAAATGATCCAAATGCTTCATGGTTTTGGAATAAGGTAGATGATCAAGTCTTCAAGCAAAATCCAACTCCTTGAGATCTAGTGAGCCAATACTAGAAAATGCAGAATGAAATACTGAAACTGCAAAACAGAAAGGAAATATTTTTGGTTGATACAAGATTGCCACGAACCGGGGATGCTCCTGCATTAGACATCCAGGGTTGTTGAAAAAGTGAGTCTCTCACTTTGCTGGGGTCAGAGGAAAACCAAGGCAGTCTACCTCTGCCTGAGAAATCTAAGATGAATCTTCAACTGGTCTATCTTTCCACTTTACAAGATACTCCTTATACTGACTACTCCGGGTACTATGCCCAATCCTATTGTCCAAAATTTCTTCAATCTGATCTAGTTCCTTCTAGGGCAACTATTTCTCCAAGTCTACAATACTATCCTCACTAAATTTTGGTTCATGATATTGATGTAGATCTGCAATGTTAAATATAGGTGAAATAATTAGACTATCCGATAACTCCACTTCATATGCATTTCTGGAACTGAACTTTCTCAAAATATTGTAAGGTCTAAACTTCCTCAACTACAACTTGTTATAAGTTCCAACTAAGAATATTTATTTTCTCAGATACACCATCACTTCATCGCCAACTTCAAATTCTTTATGTGTCCTCTTCTCATCTTCTTTCTCCTTATACTTGTTGTTCATGTCCTCCAAATGCTACTTAACTTGAATATGTAAGTCCTTTATGTGATCTACAAATTATTCTACTTCTAAACTTCTCTGGTCTTCACTACTAATATCTCTTAATTCTATATACCTCTAGGGTGTGCTTCGTTAACAATCTCAAAAGGTGTCCTTTCGATACTCCTGTTTACTAAATTATTGTAGGCAAGCTCTCCTTGTGCCATAATCAAATCCCAACTTCTGGTTTTGTCTCCAGCTAAGCATCTTAACAAATTTCCCAAGCTCTGGTTAACTACTTCTATCTATCCATCAGTCTGTGGGTGAAAAGTAGAGCTGAACTTCAAATCTATCTTCATCTTCTTCCAAAGTGTTCTAAAAAAATAACTAACAAACTTAGTATCTCTATCTGAAACTATGCTCTTAGGTAATCCATGCAATCTCACCACTTCCTTGAAAAATAGGTATGCTATATGCATTGCATTTGATGTATTCTTACAAGGTATGAAATGAGCCATCTTTGAGAATCTATCCACTACCACTAATATAGAATCATTCTCTATCCGTGTTTTAGGCAATCCATGTATGAAATCCATGCTTATGTCTTCCCAATATCTCTCTAGTTCTGTCAAAGGTTTATACAATCCCACATTCTAACTACTACCCTTTGCAACTTGATAAACTCTACAAGTTTGCACATATTTCCTAACATTTTTATGAATCTAGGGCCAAAAGTAATGCTCACTCACCACTGCTACTATTTTATCAACATCAAAGTGTCCAATTAATCCTTCACTATGTTTCTCCTTTATCAGATTCTCCCTCATATAACTCTTAGGTATGCACAACTTAACTCCTCTCAATTACAACCCATCCTGAATGAAGTAATCCAACCACTTGCTTCTGTCTACCATATCCGGTTCTCTACATTCTCTCTAAGGTTCTGCAAAATCTGGGTCATCATCATACAAGGTCTTCAACTCCTCAAATCCTAATACTATCACTCTCATCTTTGTCAGAAAATTCCTTCTTCTACTCAATGCATCAACAACTTTGTTAGATTTCCCACTTCTATGCTTCAACATAGAGGTCTAACTCTACAAAAATTCTACTCATCTCATATGTCTCTGATAAAACTTACTCTGACTGTTCAAATACTACAAAGCTTGATGATCTGTATACAACAAAAACTCCTTAGGCAACAGGTAATGTCTCCACTTCTTCAAGGATTGAACTATGACATAAAATTCTTGATCATACATTGAATATGCCCTCTGGGCATCATTCAAATTCTCAGTGAAATAAGCTACTACTCTCCCTTCTTGACTCAATACGACTCCAATTGCAGTTCCACTTGCATCATAATCCACTTGAAATACTTTGTTGAAATCTGGTAAAGCTAATATAGGCTCCTCAGTCACTTTTTGCTTCAACTGTTCAAAACTTTTATTTTCTCTAGTGGTCGACTTGAACTCCTTCCTATCTCCCGTCATTGTCTTAGTCATAGGGTTACAAACTGAACTGAAATTTCTGATGAACTTTTGGTAGAAACTAGCCAATCCATGAAATGATCTTACCTCTCCAATGATTTGCAATGTAGGACATTCAACAATTGCTTTTACCTTCTCAGGATCCATTTTCAAACCATCCTCAGATATCACAAAACCCAAATAGATTAACTCTTCCTTCATGAAAGTACACTTCATAAGGTTTATCAACAACATTTCTTCTCTCAACCTTTGCAAAACTTGTCTCACATACAAAGAAGGCTCCTCTTTTATCTTATTGAAAATTAGAATGTCATCCAAATATATAATAACAAACTTACACAAGAATTTCTTCAATACCTCATTCATTAGCCTCATGAAAGTACTCGGTGCATTAGTTAACCCAAAAGGAATCACCAACCATTCATACAGTCCTTTATTTGTCTTGAACGCTATCTTCTACTCATCTCCTTCTCTGATCTTGATCTGATGATATCCACTCTTCAAGTCTATCTTTGTAAAGTATTTGGCTCCACTCAAATAATCCATTATGTCATCCATCCTAGGCAAAGGAAACCGGTATTTCACCGTGATCTTGTTTATTTCTCTAGAATCAGTACACATCCTCCATTCTCCATTCTCCATTCTTATTAGGTACTATTATTGCTGGTATTGCACAAGGACTCAGACTTTCTCTAATCAAAACTTTCTTTAACAACTCCTGCACTTGTCTATTCAACTCTTCATTCTCTGTCGGTGTCATCCAGTGTGCAACTTTGTTAGGAAAACTAGCTCAGGGAACCAGGGCCATGCAATGACTGATACTTCTCACAGGCGGTAATCCATAAGGTACATTATCTGAAATGATGTCTTCATACTTTGCCAACAACTCTTTTATCTCTTCTAGTTGTTCTTCTTCATCCTCCGGATTCTCAGTCTTCTTAGGATCTAAGGCAAAACACACATTCTCATGTCTCATTCCATCCAGGAATTTCCTTCCATTCACCAAATAGATTCTAGTATTCATACAAACTTCACTCTTCAAAGGCTCCTCCAAGGGAAACAAGGTTTGCTTCATCCCATTTCCCACAATAGTGTATGTATTCTTCCTCCCATCATGTATTGCATGTCTATCAAACTACCAAGGTCTACCCAACAAAATATGATAAATATCCATAGGCATAATATCACACAAGACTTCATCGTGATAATTCCCAATTTTCAATTTCACCAAACATTACCCACTTACTAACAACTTATGATCATCCTAAATCCATGCCATATGATAAGGCTTAGGGTGTTTCAATCTTTCCAAATTCAACTTATTCACCATCTCTTCTGAAACAAGATTATCTGAATTACCACTATCAATAACAACTTTACAACACTTACTGGCTACCTTACATCTGGTCTTGAACAAATTCTTCCTCTGCAAGGGCTCTTCATCTCCTCTGGTATGACACAAAGCTCTTCTCATCATCAACAGTTCTCCATCTTCTGGTTTATTAGCTGATCTAGTGGAGCTTTCTTCCACCACTGTTGTTCTTCCGGTATTCTCTGTCTTCTTACATTCGAAAGCACGATGTCCTTCTCCTCCACACTTATAGAAAGTTCCTCTAAACACTCTCTTGTCTTGTATTTTCTCATCTTTTCCAAAGTTCTCATTTGGTTAGCCATTCGGTTCTCTTGTTTGGTAAAAATTTCTATCATCTTTTTGGTATGAATTACCTTCTTTTCTCACTTCCTTGTCCTTGTTCTGATTCGTACAAGTTCCTCTACCTCCATTATATCCTCTTCCTCCTTGAGATCTTCTTCCGAAAAATCTTCCACCTCTACCTCTCTCTCTCTTTTCATGTCTTTTGTTCAGCTTCTCTTATGCTTTCAAGGCATACTGGTAAGCTTCTTCAACACTCTACAATTTGATCAAACTGAGTTCATCTTGTATAGACATCTGCAATCCATTCAAATATCTTGCAAATTGTTCAACTTCATCATCAACATGTCCAGATCTAATATTCAGCTTGTAAAATGCTTCAGTGTACTCCTTCACACTAGATTCCTTCTACCTCAAATTCTACAACTTCCAGAATAGATTCACTTTATAATCAGCTGGCATAAATTTTGATTTCAACTTAGCAACCATCCAATCCCATGTCTTGATCTTGTCTTTCCCTCTTCTTTGTCTATCAACCTGCAAATGCTCCCACCAAAGAGATGCATGACATTTCAATCGAGTACATACATATTTCACCTTTCTTTCTTCTATGGTGTTCTCAAAATCAAAATATTTCTCCATCTTTGAGATCCAATCCATCAATTCATCCAAATCCAACTTTCCATCATATTCTAGTGGGGTAAAATGAGGTTTAGTATTCACCCTACTCAAAACCCTCAAAAAGCTTTCTTCATTTGGATCAATTCGTGATGGGTTTACCTGTTCTATGGGGGCTTCTTCTCTTTAATATTCACTCACATCTTCAATAGGTTGACCTCTTCTTTGGGATGTCTCAGTGACTTCCAACCGGGCTGCAATTCCTTGTAACATTTCTATCACAGCAGGGTTTGCATTCCCACGCACTCCACCATTCCTATTTCCTCTTCGTGCCATTTTCACACCAGTCCTTTGCAGATGTAGGTCATATCCACAGTCTACCACCCTATAACAAAATTCTCAAGATAACACAATCTCCAGAATGAAAGCTTGCTCTGATACCACTTGGTGTAGTCACCGGTTAGGAAGGACCTCAAAGAGATCATTCTGTACTGGTTACCAAGAGTAAACACAATGGAAACACAAGGATATGATGGAGGCAATGCAAAACTGAAAGAATTAAATCATGAAAACTAATTACAATCAACTAGTAACAACCAGTTTATAGAAATCGGCTCATTGGCCTGCTAAAAAATGCTTAATTATAGAACATGTCACAACCGGGACCTCAAATCTTAGGATCTATCTCCTATGTTCTATCTCTTAATTGATCTAAATTCTAATACTCAATTATAATGATTTATAAGATCCAAGGGGATCTAGTCGGCCCAAAAAGGGATCAAATACAGAAGAACAAGACCAAATGTGTAAAAACAACAAGGTCGACCTTCATCAAAGAAATTCCTTTGAAAAATCCAAAGGATGAAGTGCAGAGCAAGGGGAGGGTCGGCCACACACCAAGGAACAATGAAATCAATGCTTAGGGATCCACAAGCTATGAAAAGGATCTAGTAGATTACAAATGCAAATAGGTCCAAGCAACTTGTACCAGAAAACTATCTTGAAAACCGGTAGTGATAACTTGTCAGAAAATGATCCAAATGCTCCACAGTTTGGGAATAAGTTAGATGAGCAAGTCTTCAAGAAAAATCCAACTCCTCGAGATCTGGTGAGCTAATGCTAGAAAATGTAGAATGAAATGCAGAAATTGCAAAACATAAAGCAAAACATAAAGGAAGTATTTTTGGTTGATGCAAGATTGCCACGAACTAGGGATGCTCCTGCATGATGTAGTTGATAAAGTCTATTTTAATGAAGATTGTAAATTACTTAATTAGGTTACCTAATAGTGTTGATTAGATATATTGTTCTTGTTTAGATGTCGATCTCAATTTGATGTTGATGTCTTACTATGAATTAAGGTGATGATATGAGATAGTTGCTCTTGTATATTGACACTTATGATAGTAATGATGCTAATGCTCATGATTAATAACAAATATGGTATCATGATGATATCTTGTTAAGATGAGGATTAAAAGCATGATGATAAAATGTATATGTTGCTGATGGTGTTGTACTTATTTCTTTCTTGGCGCTCTAGAGTGAGAAAATGTTGCTACAAAGATAATCTAGTTGTTTGTAGAGTGATGGAGTTAAAGATACAATAAAGTATGGTGAATTTTTTTTGAAAGAATGCTTCACATTCTTTTTCATTTGCAAATATGCTCTTGCAATTTTGGTTATAGTATTTATGCTCTTTGGACATTGCACTCGCATATTTTTTAGGTCTCTAGTGTTGCAAATGATATTTCTAGTATTTAAAATATGGTGATAGTTTGGTTGTTTGTTACAATTGGTCCAAAGAAAAATCCACATTGATGGTTTTGCTGCTACAGTTTGGGGGTCATGTTAAATTAATGTTTATGTAATGCCTTAATTCAGATCTTTCAAGTGGTGATGTTCTCTATAAGTGTTGATGTTGTTCTGCTTCATGACTATGTTTCTTAGTAGTCTAGTTATGAAGTGCCTTGTATTAGTTTGGTCTTGCCAACTTGAATTTTCTTGGCAGAGAAAAAGAAGTATTTGGAAATGATTTTCAATGTTTAAGGAACATCCGTATGTGGTTCACGTGATAGTGATTAATATCTTTTGTGCTACATTGTGTTTGTAGTTGGTTTCTAGGATTGTTGAGGTTATCTGTCTGATAGGGTTTGTTCTCTTGTTTGTGCCATATTTGTGTTGTTTTGTACCCACTTTGGAGGTTGAGTTAAGTTGTATTTAGGTGCTACCATGATGTCCATATTGTGCTGCTTCATGTTAAATATGTTCTTTTGGGTCATCTTGTTCTATGCCACAATTTTGCCTACTCAATAAACTATTCCTAAATTTGGAGGTTGTCCACCAATGGGTGATGTTTGAGACTACTTTTGATATCGTGTTATGATATTTTAGGTCCTCTCTATCTCCTAGATTGGACCTCTTTCACCACAAGTAGATTTTTGTGGCCAACTTGTTGGGATCTCTCCTTGTCCCCTATTTTTCTGACCTATTGATGTTTTGTAATGCCGTGGTTGATATAGAAGATTAAATTAATGTGGAGTGTGCATGGATAGTGGAAGATCTAAATTTAAGGTTGCATATGTGTGTGGTGAAATTATTGGAGTAGAATTGTTAAATAGTTTCTTGAAGGAATGTGTCAAGAGTAGCTACATTGAAAGGAGACTTCTAGATGCTATGATGTTGAAGACCTACAATTTGTAATTTAATATTTCATATATCTTTCCCTAAGGAAACGAGTCTCAGTCTATATTACAACATTGGTCAATGCTACTTTGAATAAAAAATATATATCTAGTTTCATCTATTTGAGTCACACAATGCTTGATATATCTTATGAAGGAGCCTCATCAATTGGTCTTGAAAGTAACTAAGAGGATTATTTACTATCATTTGGATACTCATATTTTTGGGATTCATTATCAAGTTGGTATTAAGTTGAACTTGTTGGATACACAAGCTCAACTTGGGTTGGCTATACTTACTGTAGACACATAAATATGTCCACTTAATTAAATAAATATTTAGTATTTATTTGATTATTTAACCATTAGTCAACAGTTAATTAAATTAATATTTAATTAATTCATCCTCAACCTCTTCTTCTATTAACTAAATAAATTATTCAATTTATTTAAATTAATTCATTAAACCACACTCTAACGATTAATTAAATGAATAAAACATATTTGTTTAATTTACCCCGTTTCCTCATTTAAATCAATAAGTAAATATTTATTTAAATCTCTAACCCTCCCCCCCCCCCCTCCCCCTCACTTGCATTCTCCTACAAATGGAAGTTGCACAATTTTAGTTGAAATAAATGAATTTTATTTTAATTAAAAATCCTATTTTCTCTCACCCACCAAACCCACTTGCCTCCTACACCCCTTCTAGATTCTTCTAAACCATTGCTAATTAGCCTAATCACCCTCCCTAATTATTGTCACATTCCTAAGCAAAGAGAAGTAATTTCTCAAAGCCTCCAAAGTCTTTAAAAAGCATTAAAGGCTTTTATTGTCCAACAAGTTAACCCCCAAAGTCTTCCAAACCATTTATGGTTCTTACATAACCATTTATGGCTCTTACATGACCATTAATGGTTAAAATAAACTCACCCACATGGTTAGAGGCTTTCCCTCTAACTCAACCCTCATTTAACTCATGGGTCTCTTCAAGCATTCATTGCTTTGACCATGGTTATCCCCACTAACTCTTGCACAAGAGTTTGTCTATTGGATAAAGGTATTATTCATTGGATAAAATCTTTATTCACTAACTCAAGCCTAACCAAACCCTCCCAAGGTAACCTTAGTGTCATCTCAAGCATTTAATGCTTCTTCCCTCTCCTCTCAAGCCATCTCAGGTTGATATTTTTCATCCTAGGATTGGGTTGAAATCCCTCACATGGATCATAAACCCATCAATTCTGGCCCTTGTTGAGATTACTCAATCTCAACCATCCATTTCTCCATTTTTCCTATGAATAGAACTCATTCCTTCTTCAAAAGGGTACAAAAATCTTTATGCATCAAACTTATAGTTATTTTGAGAGAACATTTAGGAGCATTTTCTTTGTTACTTTTCTAAAATTAACATAGATTAATTAGGTTCTTTCTCATAGTAACTTGTTTACACTTGCATAGGCATTTTGTTATTATTTTCATAATCTTGAATCTCCATAAGACATCCATGAATAGTGCAAAAAGATGAGGGCTACACTCACGTGGAACTTGGGGAGGAGAGGAACAAGGGAGGAGCAACTATGAGCATTGTGAGGAGCATCTTGAGGAGTTTGCTTTCCCTTTTCCATTTGTGTATGCTCCTTATTGTCTGTTTTATATCTCTTTTGATATGCATGTTAAGGATCATGGGTTCATTTGTCTTTCATTTTTGATTATCACTAACACTAACTATTTGGATTTGTGTGTCTCATGCTTCCCTTTTTGCGTGCATCATTTGGTGAACTTGACATGAATCGAACACGCAACATTTTTTTTTTTTGTGATTTTCTTATAATTTCCACATACAAGTTGCGCTTTAACGCTTTTGTCTCGCATTTTGGCGCTATCGACAAAATAGTTTTAGCACTTTTGCTCAATTTTTTAGTGCTTTTGCCGCAGTTTTAGTGCTTTTTCTATAGTTATAGCACTTTTGCGCTCTTTGTCTGTCAGTCCTTAGATTCTGTCGAAGCTGTTTAAATAGCGCTTTTGTTCATAGTTTAGCGTTGTTGTTCATACTTTAGCGCTTTTGCTAGCTATCTTTACGCTTGTGAAAATACTTCAGCGTTGCTGTTTGAAGTAGTGCTTCTGTGTTTTCACAGAGTAGCGCTTTTGTAACAGGGAGCCAAAAAACATTTTGTAACTGAAAAATTAAAAACTTAGGCTTGTAGAAGCCCACCAAAAAGATTTTTAATTTACTATTTTTTCTTTTTTGCAAGTTACTCACAAATTTCTTGCAGGATTTGAGGAGTTAGAATTAGGAAATTTAAATTTATTTCTATCTTTTTTAGTTGGATAAAAATAATTCACTTTCCTTTGTTTTAAAAAGAATCTCATCTCTCATTTTGGGCTAAAATCAACAAACATCTTCATTTGGGGTTTAAAAAGAATCTCATTGTGAGTTAAAAAGAATAAAAAATCAAACAAACTTTTCTTTCTTGTAAGTTAGAACAAACATTTCAACTTAGGCTTAAAAAAAACCAACAATCTTTCATTTCTTGCAAGGATAAAATTCATAGTCAATATTTTATTTGCAAGTTAAAAAGAACAATCAAAACTTGTCCATTTTTGTTTACAAATCGATTTTACTTTAAGCAAACATGCTTTTAATTTTGTTGACTAGGATTTTCACTTTCCTAGTTAGAAAACAAATTGCTTTGTGGAATTAAAAAGAACATCATGTCTATTGGAGAAACATCTCCAAATAGAAAATAGATCATATAGCAATAAAAGGCTAAAAAGAACAAGTGTTTTTCATGATTGGCACACTTGTGAAAAATTGTAGAGTGGTCCCATTTATAACACACACTATCCTCTCCCTTGGCTCTCATAGTCCTAGGTGCAAGAGAAAAGTGTTAGTAATGCTCTAATTTTTTAATTTTTAAGAGAGGCCTTCTAAGAGACACATCACTCTTGGGAATGACCTTCCATAGTAAATCCTTTGAGTGGCTATAGAAATTAGGTAAGAGTGAAAGCTGTAGTCTTGGGTGTAGCTGTTCCTACAGTGTAACTTGCCGAAAGGACATATTGACCCCACCACAAGTTACAAGGCTCTTAAGTGAGTCGCTGCAGAATGAACTTACATCCAAAGACATTGAACATTACTAGACACCTCTTATTTTAGAAGCCCACGTGTTCTATTGATTGAGGATATTTGTGAAAAGTTCAGTGCAAGAGCATAGAAGGTTTTGCTCCCAAGATAATCATCATACATATTTCCTTGAGTAGAAATAGGTGTGTATCTATTATGCTCGTGCAAGACTTAGTGTATCACATCCTTACCTGCCACAATGAGATTCATAAGGTATGTAGTACCAAAGTCGAAGAAATATCAAGATGTGGGCTGAAAATATCGCAACTGGCCATGACCTTAGGAATAAAAAGTGTTTGAGTTGTCTTCATCTTGTTTCAGACCAGTAATAATTTGGGTTGACTTCAGGCTTTGGAAACATAAAACACATTTTGTAAAGGGTCAAAAAGTTCATGATTGGGTTGAATTAGACCCACACCTATTGTGCCTTTTATTGAAAAGGGGCAAGGTTATTGTGCTTGTGTGCTTGCTTTGTTTTCTTGTCAAAGAAATTCAAAACAATTAAAACCAAGTATCAATCCAACAAATGTACATCAAACATTGATAAACAAAATATCAACAAGTGAAATAAAGTATCATTTTGTATGACCATCACTCATATCTTGAGAAAAAAGAGTCTTCATCAAAAGACCAAATTGAAGAAGAGACAACTTGGTTCAAAAGCCTTTATCAAGAAAAGGAAATTTTTCTATATCAATAGACAACTATTTATCTCACATATGGTATTCTCGCGTCATATGCACCTGTACCTACAAGGCAAATCAAACGAATTTGACAAAGAGTCTTTAAGCAATAGAGCTTTCACTCAGTATAGAGCTTTTGATTATCACAAGAACAAAGGGGGCAAGATCAATCCTGCTTTCTTTCCTTAGATCTGTATCACATACAACAAAGCTCGAGGGGAGCCACCAACCCCTATAAGAGAGGAAAAAGTAGAAACCATCTTCATAATGGAATAATTTTATTGAGACATATATCCTACCCACTTTCACATCCAAACATCAAAAAATCACTCAAATCTCAAACACAAAAGGTCTTGTCCTTAGTATTTTCAGATATTTCTAAACCAAACCAACAAATCACTTTTAGGGTGTCTCTACATCTAGGATCAATCATCCTAAGAGGCATTTTTACATAGGTTAAAACTAGTTTATGAGCGCATCCTCTCATTTATAGGTAGCTTGGTTTGTAACATATCTCAAACATTGCTATACCTCATCACATCAAAATTGTTGAAAAAAAAAAACACAAGAGAAATTGCTATACCTCATCACAAAACTTGTCTTCCATCAAAACATTTCATCGCCACCTCATAAATCATTTTCAAAAATATCAAACTTTCAAAAACATGGCTCAAACAAGATCAATGAGGAATCAACAACTAGAAATTGAAGAGGAGGAAGAAAACCTCAATGATTTTCATGTGGCCATTGGAGGAGGTACTAATGATGAAGATCCCAACACTCCAATTCTAGAAGATATAGAAAGAGCAGAACATAATCCCAAATTCAATAGACTCTTTGATGAAATTCTTAGAAACAATGAAGATGCCCATTTCTTAAGACTTGCTCAAGAGGGTGCCAAACTACCCTCTAATTTTGATACAACGCAGATACGACAAACATATGAGAATCATAGCCATCACGATGGTGGAGTAGGTAGAGACTACATCCACTTTGACTTTTATCATCAAGGGAATCCTCCACCACCTCCTCCTTCAGAAATAGACATGTTGAGGCAACAAGTAGAAAATCTTACTCGACAACTAAATAGGGGTGTGAAGACTACTTGGTTTTCACTTAACGACATTTGTCCCTATCCTTTTGATAGGAACATTCTTATGCCACCTTTTCCATGAGGGTTCAAAACACCCAAATTGAAAAGTATAGGGGCAAAGGAGATCCTAGGGATCATGTGCGAGAATTTCACTCAGCTTGTTTAGAGGTGGCCTATGAGGACACATATCTAATGTGCCTCTTTCCTCAAAGTTTGAGAGGCATAACCACACAATGGTTTTCACAAATGCCAGGTGGCATAAGAACATTTGAAGAACTGGTCCAAAAATTCATCGCTCATTATGCACACAACATAGAATGTGATGTCACCATGGAAGATTTGTGCAACACCAAACAAAAACCAGGGGAGTTGTTCTCAAATTTCCTACAATGGTGGAGGCAACTATCTAGAAGATGCTCCCTTCATCTACCTAAGCAAGAACTAGTGGAAATTTGCATTTCCAACTTAAATGATAAAATAGAATTTTATTTAGACATTAAGGGTACAAAATCCTTTGAAGAGATGATCACTCAAGGACTAAAATGTGAAAGAGCCCTCACAAAAAAGGGACTTATCAAAATTTATAATGAACCCAAAGATGGTCCTCAACCATATTATAATAGTGATAAACCAAAATTTTGGAACAAAAACAAGAATGTTGTCAATGATGGGATAGTGGATGCAAGAATAGTAAAAATTCCACAACCTATGGTCAGGTTTGTAGGACACAATCCCCCTCCTAACAACAATACCATCACTAATCCAAAAAATCAAAGTTGCAATACACAAGAGGAACCAAAACAAAAGAAACAAAAATACAAGCAAAACCGCACATATACACCCTTAGGGGAACCTATCAAAAAAATATTATGTCAATTGGTATCCTCCAATCTTGTGACCTTACCAAAAATATCTAACTATGAGCCTCAGGTCAAGCCTCCATGGTGGTGAGATCATGAACATTGTGAATTTCACCAAGAAAGAGGGCATAAAACAAGCAATTGCGATCGACTGAAAGATATTGTTCAAGATCTAATTGATAGAGGAGAAATTTAAATTGAAGGACATGACCCTAAAACATCCAATGATGATCACTTAATGTTCAAGAATCCACTTCCATCACATGATCAAAGGGGTCTGGTGTAGGAGCACCCAGGAAGACAAGGTGGAGCAGGGCCACTGATAGGCCCTATGGAGGATTTGATGAAAAATGAAGAAAAATAAGACCTTAAGGTCTTTAAGTGATGTAACATGGCCATGTGAGCCATAAAATGTAGTGAAATGCAATGTAATGATCAAAAAGTGTAAAATTGCCATTTTGAGCAATTAGGCCTAGAAAAGGCTAAAATTGGGTTTTTGGGGTAGAAGTGTGTTTAGGTGGATATAATATGTTTATAAGGTAATATAAAAACCATTTTAATGTTTTAGAAGGTTTAGATATAGGTTTGGCAAGTTGACATACATAGTTGTCAAACTTGACAACTTTGGAGCAACTTTTTGTTGTCAAAAAGTTGTCAAGAATGCAAAAAGTTGTCATAAGTTAGTTATAAGTTGGTTTTAGGTTGGATTTAGACCTATAAGGCCTTGAGAGTCATAAATAGATGAAATGGAATCATTTAAAGAGGTTGGCTTTGTATTAGCAAGAGGAAGTTAATGAAATATGACTGTTTTTCATGTTTTTAATGCTAAATTTGTTGTAACAGTCCGTGCAGAGAACTATTTCCATATTGTTCTTTCATGGGAGTTTGTGTCATTGCTGTATGAAGGTTTTTCATTCTTTGTGTGAGGGTTTTTACTAAGGTTTCATTTATCAAATAATATCTTTTAGTTTTTGCCAGTTCGCTGCCCTATCAAGGGTTTGTGGCTTGAAAATGTATCCACTTGAATAAACCAAGATTGGGATCCCATGGATGGTTTAGGTCAAGTGAAAATTCATTTGTTTAGTGTATATATTTCATTTCTTGGCTAGGTTTGCAAGGATAAAGTGCATTTAAGTTGAAGCTAGGCAAGTTGGTGGTTTGATTGGAAAAGACAGTCCCAGAAAACATGCAGTCTGATACAGGGGCCATATCTCCGCACTCAACCATTGGATCATCCTTAAGTTTTGATATGTTGTAAAGGATCAATTTTTTCATAATCTCACTAGAGAGATTGTGGATTTTTGATCCATTTAAAAAGTTATGGAACTCTGAGTACGGGTCTGTCAAAGAGGGCAGTAAGAAGGTGGTTTTGGTTTTATTTAATCAAAGAGTTGTATTTGTTGGGTTAAATGGATAGGATTTAACATGAACAGAGCCTTGAAGGTTGAAAGAGGGCCTTAGGAGTCCTTAGTGTTGAATTTGTAGATTTCCAAGTGATTTAGGATCAAAGACACGATGTTTTAGCATATGTCTATTTTAATATTGGCAAGCATGTGGAGTTTGGTGGACAACTGATGTGTTTTGACCATTGAGAGGTCTTGAGTGTGGGTGTTGGGTCTCTGAGTTGATCCCATTGAAGGTTTATAGGAGTATTTTCCTATTTTGTTTGAGTGAGGCTCACCTTTTCTCCATATCATAGTGGTATTAGAGCCAGCAAAAGGTCTGGGATATAGGGGTGAAGATGGAGTTAACAAAATCTAAGAAAGAGATAGTAGGTGCTTACAAGAAGTGGAAGGAACTAATGTTTGGTGGAAAGAAGAAAAGGGAGGAAGAAGAGTTGAGGAAACAAGAAGTAGAAAGAAAGAAGAGAGAAGAAGAAGAAAAGAAATGAGATGAGTTGAGAAGTTTAAGAAGGGCTTTAGAAGCAAATGAAGCAAGATTGAGGGAGCTTAAAGAGGAAGAAGAGAAAAAGAGAAAGGAAGATGAACTTAGGGAAGCACAAATGAAGTTGAAATTGGAAAACTTAGAGGGTAAAACAAAGAGTTGGCACTTGAGAGTGCACAAGAAGGTAGGTTGGCCTGTGAAGAGGCTAGTTGCAACAAAGAAGAAGGCTCGTGATGAAGCCTTGATGATGGGTGAGGTTATGGTGACATGCCAAGGAGAATGGCATTTTAAATATGAAGAGATTTCAATGGGTTTTCTTGAACAAGATGATATTGTAATCAATGAAAATGATGTTTTTGTTTATCCTAATGTTTTGTATGCACGTTTGCTGAGTGTTTACAAGGATGATCATGTTGGAGGTGCTTACCTTGAGTACCATTTTTTTGAGCGGAGGTACCATGAGTTGCCAAAGCATGTACATTTTTTTGCATGGAATACAATGCAAGTTCCAATGAATTGGAAAACCAGAAAGAGGAAGCATCCATGCAAGGGGACCTTGCATTCTTTTTATCCCCGGGAGTATGGTGCAGGAGCACCCAGGAAGACAAGGTGGAGCAGGGTCACTGAAAGGCCCTATGGAGAATTTGATGAAAAATGAAGACAAACAAGACCTATAAGGTCTTAAGTGATGTAACATGGCCACGTGAGCCATAAAATGTAGTGAAATGCAATGTAATGATCAAAAAGTGTAAAATTGCCATTTTGAGCAATTAGGCTTAGAAAAGGCTAAAATTGGGTTTTTGGGGTAGAAGTGTGGTTAGGTGAATAGAATATGTTTATAAGGTCATATAATGACCATTTAATGTTTTAGAAGGTTTAGATATAGGTTTGACAAGTTGACATACATAGTTGTCAAACTTGACAACTTTGGAGCAACTTTTTGTTGTCAAAAAGTTGTCAAGAATGAAAAAAGTTGTCATAAGTTATTTATGAGCTGGTTTTAGGTTGGATTTAGACCTAGAAGGCCTTGAGGGTTGTAAATATATGAAATGGAATCATTTGAAGAGGTTGGCTTTGTATTAAAAAGAGGAAGTTAATGAAATATGACTATTTTTCATGTTTTTTAAGCTAAATTTGTTGTAACAGTCCGTACAGAGAACTATTTCCATATTGTTCTTTCATGGGAGTTTGTGTCATGGTTGTATGAAGGTTTTTAAATATTTGTGTGAGAGTTTTTACTGAGTTTTGGTTTATCAAATAAAATCTTTTAGTTTTTGCCAGTTCGCTGCCCTGTCAAGGGTTTGTGGCTTGAAAATGTATCCACTTGACTAAACCAAGATTGGGATCCCATGGATAGTTTAGGTCAAGTGAAAATTGATTTGTTCAGTGTATATATTTCATTTCTTGGCCAGGTTTGCAAGGAGAAAGTGCATTTAAGTTGAAGCTAGGCAAGTTGGTGGATTGATTGGAAAAGACAATCGCAGAAAACATGCAGTCTGATACGGGGGCCATATCTCCGCACTCTACCTTTGGATCATCCTTAAGTTTTTATATCTTGTAAAGGATCAAGTGTTTCATAATCTCACTAGAGAGATTGTGGATTTTTGATCCATTTAAAAAGTTATGGAACTCTGAGTACGGGTCTGTCAAATAGGGCAGTAAGAAGGTAGTTTTGGTTTTATTTAATCAAAGAGTTGTATTTGTTGGGTTAAATGGATAGGATGTAACATGAATAGAGCCTTGAAGATTGAAAGAGGGCCTTAGGAGTCCTTAGTGTTGAATTTGTAGATTTCCAAGTTCTTTAGGATCAAAGACACAATGTTTTAGCATATGTCTATTTTAATATTGGCAAGCATGTGGAGTGTGGTGGACAACTGATGTGTTTTGACCACTGAGAGGTCTTGAGTGTGGGTGTTGGGTCTTGGAGTTGATCCCATTGAAGGTTTATAGGAGTATTTTCCTTTTTTGTTTGAGTGAGGTTCACCTTTTCTCGCTATCATAGTGGTATCAGAGCCAATGAAAGGTCTGGAATATAGGGGTGAAGATGGAGTTAACAAAATCTGAGAAAGAGATAGTAGGTGCTTACAAGAAGTGGAAATAACTAATGTTTGGTGGAAAGAAGAAAAGAGAGGAAGAAGAGTTGAGGAAACAAGAAGTAGAAAGAAAGAAGAGAGAAGAAGAAGAAAAGAAACGAGATGAGTTGAGAAGTTTAAGAAGGGCTTTAGAAGCAAATGAAGCAAGATTGAGGGAGCTTAAAGAGGAAGAAGAGAAAAAGAGAAAGGAAGATGAACTTAGGGAAGCACAAATGAAGTTGAAATTGGAAAACTTAGAGGGTACAACAAAGAGTTGGCACTTGAAAAGTGCACAAGAAGGTAGGTTGGCCTGTGAAGAGGCTAGTTGCAACAAAGAAGAAGGCTCATGATGAAGCCTTGATGATGGGTGAGGTTATGGTGACATGCCAAGGAGAATGGCATTTTAAATATGAAGAGATTTCAATGGGTTTGCTTGAACAAGATGATATTGTAATCAATGAAAATGATGTTTTTGTTTAACCTAATGTTTTGTATGCAGGTTTGCTCAGTGTTTACAAGGATGATCATGTTGGAGGTGCTTACCTTGAGTACCATTTTTTTGAGCGGAGGTACCATGAGTTGCCAAAGCATGTACAATTATTTGCAGGGAATACAATGCAAGTTCCAATGAATTGGAAAACCAGAAAGAGGAGGCAACCATGCAAGGGGACCTTGCATTCTTTTTATCCCCGGGAGTATGTTGCAGGAGCACCCAGGAAGACAAGGTGGAGCTGGTTCACTGATAGGCCCTATGGAGAATTTGATGAAAAATGAAGAAAAAAAAGACCAATAAGGTCTTAAGTGATGTAACATGGCCATGTGAGCCATAAAATGTAGTGAAATGCAATGTAATGATCAAAAAGTGTAAAATTGCCATTTTGAGAAATTAGGCCTAGAAAAGGCTAAAATTGGGTTTTTTAGGTGGATAGAATATGTTTATAAGGTCATCTAATGACCATTTAATGTTTTAGAAGGTTTAGAAATAGGTTTGGTAAGTTGACATACATAGTTGTCAAACTTGACAACTTTGGAGCAACTTTTTGTTGTCAAAAAGTTGTCAAGAATGCAAAAAGTTGTCATAAGTTAGTTATAAGTTGGTTTTAGGTTCGATTTAGACCTAGAAGGTCTTGAGGGTTGTAAATGGATGAAATGGAATCATTTGAAGAGGTCGGATTTGTATTAGCAAGAGGAAGTTAATGAAATATGACTGTTTTTCATGTTTTTAAAACTAAATTTGTTGTAACAGTCCGTACAGAGAACTATTTCCATACTATTATTTCATGGGAGTTTGTGTCATGGTTGTATGAAGGTTTTTCATTCTTTGTGTGAGGGTTTTTACTGAGTTTTGGTTTATCAAATAAAATCTTTTACTTTTTGCCAGTTTGCTGCCCTGTCAAGGTTTTGTGGCTTGAAAATGTATCCACTTGAATAAACCAAGATTGGGATCCCATGGATGGTTTAGGTCAAGTGAAAATTAATTTGTTTAGTGTATATATTTCATTTCTTGGCCAGGTTTGCAAGGAGAAAGTGCATTTAAGTTGAAGCTAGGCAAGTTGGTGGTTTGATTGGAAAAGACAGTCCCATAAAACATGAAGTCTGATATAGGGGCCATATCTCCGCACTCAACTATTGGATCATCCTTAAGTTTTGATATCTTGTAAAGGATCAAGTTTTTCATAATCTCACCAGAGAGATTGTGGAGTTTTGATCCATTTAAAAAGTTATGGAACTCTGAGTACGGGTCTGTCAAATAGGGCAGTAAGAAGGTAGTTTTGGTTTTATTTAATCAAAGAGTTGTATTTGTTGGGTTAAACGGATAGGATGTATCATGAATAGAGCCTTGAAGGTTGAAAGAGGGCCTTAGGAGTCCTTAGTGTTGAATTTGTAGATTTCCAAGTGCTTTAGGATCAAAGACACGATGTTTTAGCATATGTCTATTTTAATATTGGCAAGCATGTGGAGTTTGGTGGACAACTGATGTGTTTTGACCATTGAGAGGTCTTGAGTGTGGGTGTTGGGTCTCGGAGTTGATCCCATTGAAGGTTTATAGGAGTATTTTCCTATTTTGTTTGAGTGAGGTTCACCTTTTCGCCCTATCATAGTGGTATCAAAGCCAGCGAAAGGTTTGGGATGTAGGGGTGAAGATGGAGTTAACAAAATCTGAGAAAGAGATAGTAGGTGCTTACAAGAAGTGGAAAGAACTAATGTTTGGTGGAAAGAAGAAAATAGAGGAAGAATAGTTGAGGAAACAAGAAGTAGAAAAAAAGAAGAGAGAAGAAGAAGAAAAGAAACAAGATGAGTTGAGGAGTTTAAGAAGGGCTTTAGAAGCAAATGAAGCAAGATTGAGGGAGCTTAAATAGGAACTAGAGTAAAAGATAAAGGAAGATGAACTTAGGGAAGCACAAATGAAGTTGAAATTGGAAAACTTAGAGGGTACATCAAAGAGTTGGCACTTGAGGGTGCACAAGAAGGTAGTTTGGCCTGTGAAGAGGTTAGTTGCAACAAAGAAGAAGGCTCATGATGAAGCCTTGATGATGGGTGAGGTTATGGTGACATGCCAAGGAGAATGGAATTTTAAATATGAAGAGATTTCAATGGGTTTGCTGGAACAAGAAGATATTGTAATCAGTGAAAAAGATGTTTTTGTTTATCCTAATGTTTTGTATGCAGGTTTGTTGAGTGTTTACAAGGATGATCATGTTGGAGGTGCTTACCTTGTGTACCATTTTTTTGAGCGGAGGTACCATGAGTTGCCAAGGCATGTACAATTTTTTGCAGGGAATACAATGCAAGTTCCAATGAATTGGAAAACTAGAAAGAGGAGGCAGCCATGCAAGGGGACCTTGCATTCTTTTTATCCCCGAGAGTATTGTGCAGGAGCACCCAAGAAGACAAGGTGGAGCAGGGTCACTGATAGGCCCTATGGAGAATTTGATGAAAAATGAAGACAAACAAGACCTATAAGGTCTTTAAGTGATGTAAGATGGCCGTGTGAGCCATAAAATGTAGTGAAATGCAATGCAATGATCAAAAAGTGTAAAATTGCCATTTTGAGCAATTAGGCCTAGAAAAGGCTAAAATTGGGTTTTTTGGCGTAGAAGTGTGGTTAGGTGGATAGAATATGTTTATAAGGTCATCTAATGACCATTTTAATGTTTTAGAAGGTTTAGATATAGTTTTGGCAAGTTGACATACATAGTTGTCAAACTCGACAACTTTGGAGCAACTTTTTGTTGTCAAGAATGCAAAAAGTTGTCATAAGTTAGTTATAAGTTGGTTTTAGTTTTGATTTAGACCTAGAAGGCCTTGAGGGTTGTAAATAGATGAAATGGAATCATTTGAAGAGGTTGGCTTTGTATTAGCAAGAGGAAGTTAATGAAATATGATTGTTTTTCATGTTTTTTAAGCTAAATTTGTTGTAATAGTCCGTACAGAGAACTATTTCCATATTTTTCTTTCATGGGAGTTTGTGTCATGGTTGTATGAAGTTTTTTCATTCTTTGTGTGAGGGTTTTTACTGCATTTTGGTTTATCAAATAAAATCTTTTAGTTTTTGCCAATTCGTTGCCCTGTCAAGTGTTTGTGGCTTGAAAACGTATCCACTTGACTAAAACAAGATTGGGATCCCATGGATGGTTTAGGTCAAGTGAAAATTAATTTGTTTAGTGTATATATTTCATTTCTTGGCCAGGTTTGCAAGGAGAAAGTGCATTTAAGTTGAAGCTAGGCAAGTTGGTGGTTTGATTGGAAAAGACAGTCCCATAAAACATGAAGTCTGATATAGGGGCCATATCTCCGCACTCAACTATTGGATCATCCTTAAGTTTTGATATCTTGTAAAGGATCAAGTTTTTCATAATCGCATTGGAGTGATTGTGGTGTTTTGAATCATTTATAAAGTTGTGGAACTCTGAGTACGGGTCTGTCAAAGAGGGCAGTAAGAAGGTAGTTTTGGTTTTATTTAATCAAAGAGTTGTATTTGTTGGGTTAAATGGATAGGATGTAACATGAACAGAGTCTTGAAGGTTGAAAGAGGGCCTTAGGAGTCCTTTGTGTTGAATTTGTATATTTCCAAGTGGTTTAGGATCAAAGACACGATGTTTTAGCATATGTCTATTTTAATATTGGCAAGGATTTGGAGTTTGGTGGACAACTGATGTGTTTTGACCATTGAGAGGTCTTGAGTGTGGGTGTTGGGTCTCGAAGTTGATCCCATTGAAGGTTTATAGGAGTATTTTCCTATTTTGGTTGAGTGAGGTTCACCTTTTCTCCTTATCAGGGTCCTTCCACCTCAAGGAGAAACACAGATACTACAACTAATTACACACAAGCTGCATAGAATTATACCGTGAATCACTTTTAGGTACTGATGAACAAGTTGAAACTCTTACCATAAAATATCAAAATCCTACATGCAACATTGTTACGCATCGTAGGAAGATTACTATTCGAGCAGCACCACAAGTAACGACACCCCTCCCCAAACAATATAATCTTGTAGAGAAATTAGATAAGATGCCAACCCTCATCTCCATATTAGAGATTTTGCACTTATCCCCCTCACATAAAACAATCTTGTATCAAGCTCTCCAAGAAGCGTCCGTCCCCGCCAACCTCAACACAGATCAATTTCAAGCCATGGTTGGTAGTCTAAAGTCATCACCATGTCTCACTTGTAATGAAAGTGACAATCCTTCCTTCCAAAAACCACATAATGCCTCCCTCTATATTGAGGGATTTGTAAACCAACATAGAATCAAGCGAGTCTTGATTGACAATGGAGCCGGCTTGAACATATGCACCTTGCAGTTAGTCACAACATTGGGTTATGCAGTAGAATTGGTGGATGCCAGAAAAAAGATAACCATTAAAGCATATGATGATGCAGAACATTCTTCCAGAGGAGTTGTTATATTACCCATTAAGGTTGGGCCAGTGGTGAAGCATATAGTTTGGAAGTTCAAGACCTTCCTTTGCCATATAATCTCTTGTTAGGAAGACCTTGGATACATGCAATGGAAGCTATTCCATCTACCTATTACCAATGTATCAATTTTCCACATAATGGGGTAGAAATTACAATCCTTGGTGATGCTAATCCATTTGCATATTCTCACAATATTCACCATCAACCAGATATTACCATACCTAACAAAAAAGAAGCTATCCCTTCCTCATCATATGTTAATCCAGCCTCTCTTTCCAGCATAATAAGCCCTATACCAAAGCATGATAAATTGAAAATGAAAATGGTTGAGGAAGGTCTTGAGGAATATAATCTTAGCCAACTCATTTGTGTTGGGCAGTTACTCACATCGCCTAGAACTCATGGCGAACCCCAAGGTTTACTTCAAACGCCACTGGCCAAAAGAACTTGCACTTTGGCACAATTCACACCTAGTAAAATTCAAGAGGAGGAAACCATGGATGAAAACCTGGTAGAATGGATCTATATGGATCCTATCGACAAAGAAAACCCGAAGGCTAAGCTCCCTACTAACAAATATGGCAAAGGCTTCACTATAATGCAAAGAATGGGCTACGATGGCCACAGTGCTTTGGGACATTGCAAACAAGGATGACATGAGCCCTTACAACCTGAGCTAAAACCAAAAGATAAAATTGGAGTAGGTTTTCAAAAGGAATCTCTTCTTAAGCTTCGATTTAAAGGAAAACCCAACAAACCCATATATCAGCCAATTACTCCAAGGATGCAATCCTTGAGTATATCTATGGCACCAACAACCCTATCGATGGCACTAGCAACATCAACTAAACCGATAACTCCATCAACAACATCAGTAGCACCAACAACATCAACAAAATTGATAACCCCATCAGCAACATCAACATAACCCATAACCCCATCAGTGACATCAGTAACACTAGTTATACCTATGACACCAGCAACCCCACCTCCAATAGTACATAAAACCGTGACTAATGTACTATTCAATTCAAAAGATATCCCAACCTGGTATAGTAATTGGATGCTAGAGAGTGATTCTGAGATAGACTCACATGAGTGGGAATGGGATTCAATGAATCTAAATACTTCAGATGAGGAAGACACATCACCTCCACCACCTCATAAAGATATACCAGTTTATGGAGAAGCATGGATAAAAACTTTTTGTGTTCCTGAGCTAGAAGAAACTTCCACAAGCTCTACGTCAAATCCTGTGCCCGATCTGACAAGGAGAGTACCATCGATGAATAGGAGAGTACCATCGATGAACTTCACTCCTCTATATTAACCCTCATTGAAGCCTTCTATGAACTCAACTTAATCGACAAAGTAATGCCTATCATTCATCTCGAACTAATTGAATGGAACCAGCTGAATCCCCCACACCTTGACCATTTCCAAAATGATGAGGCCCTCATAGAATTTCTAGAATTACAAAATAACATACCAAGCGGGGATCATAAAGCTGGGTTTTCCATTGAACTCAATAGCGCAACATACTTCGGGCAAATGCCAAACCTTTCAGCTGCAAAAATATTACAATAAAACATGGATCTTCTAGTAAAAACCACACTATGGCACTGTTTGATCCCAAAAAAGTAAAAACAAAGAGCATATCCAAAGGTCAAAACCTCTCCGAGGTGCTTGAGGATGAAAGGCTTGACATCCTCCCCTTTAGTATGAATCAAGAAAGATCAACCATCCTAATAGAGGAAACAAAAGAATTCAATGTGGGGACCCCTGAGACTCCTCACCAGATACATTTGGCATCTCTATTAACTCCTGAAGAACAACCAAAATTTATAGAATTCTTCAAGAAGCGCCAAATCAACTTTGCATGGTCTTATGCAGAGATGCTTGACTTAGATCCAGATTTGGTCATGCATCACCTAATTGTAGTAGAAGGAGCTAAACATGTCAATTAAAACCTCATAAAGATGCACCCACAGATTGTCGTTCTTGTCAAAGTTGAACTTAAAAATCTCTTGGATGTTGGTTTCATCAGACCAATTGATTATGCAAAGTGGATCTCCAATATTGTACCTATTGGTAAACCTAATGGGGGCATCCGTATCTGTATGAAATTTAGAGATTTGAACAAAGCATGTCCTAAAGATGACTTCCCCTTACCAAACATCGACATGATTGTTGATCTAACAGCAGGTCATGCAATGCTTTCTCTTATGGATGGATTTTCAGGGTACAACCAGATTAAAATTGCTCCAGAAGATCAACACAAAACTGCTTTCACATGTCCATGGGAAACATACTATTGGAATGTAATGCTATTTGGTCCAAAGAATGCAGGGGCAACATATCAAAGAGCTATGACTACCATCTTCCATGATATGATGCATACCATAATGGAAGATTATGTTGATGATTTACTAGCTAAATCATTAACAAGAGAGGGTCATCTTGCAATATTGGGTAAAATCCTCGATAGATTAGAATAATATCATGTCCATCTCAATCCAAAGAAATGTGTCTTTGGAGTAACTTCAGAGAGGCTCTTAGGATACATTGTCTCAAGTAAAGGAATTGAGGTAGATCCAAAAAAAGTCAAGGCAATCATGGACATGCCACCTCCAAAGAATATAAGTCAGTTGAGGACATTACAAGGGAGGCTACAATCAATTCGGCGGTTGAATGCCCAATTGGCTGATAAAAGTCATTCCTTCACCCATTTGTTCCACAAGAATATTCACTTTCAATGGGATATAAAATGCCAGCAAGAATTCCAAATGCTTAAAGATTACCTAATGCATACACCATTGTTGATCCCACCAGATCCAAGAAGACCTCTATTGCTATACATTTTAGCTACAAATATAGCATTAGGAGTACTGGTGGCACAACATAATGTGGAAGGAAAAGAATGTGTTGTCTACTACATCTCTCGAACACTAGTAGGTTATGAACTCAATTACACAGCTATTGAGCGAGCTTGCCTAGAAGTTATCTTGGAAGCTACCAAATTAAGGAACTATATGTTAACACACAAGGTACAAATCATTGCCAAAATAGATCCACTCAAGTACCTACTCAACAAGGTGGCATGGACAGGCCACTTGGGTTATGATCCTGAGTGAATTTGATATTGAGTATGTGGACAACAAAGCTATCAAGGGATAGGTTATTACAGATTATTTGGCTGACGCACCACTCAAAGGCGACCATCCTCTTATTTCCAACTTCCTGGATGAAGAAATCTTCATGATCGCAACTACACAACCCTGGAAGCTATATTTTGATGGCTCATACACTAAACATGGCTTGGGGGTAGGTATTCTTTTTATCATACCTCAAGGTGACAATATCCTGAAGTCCTACAGGCTCACTTTCCCATGCATGACTAATATAGAAGAATATGAGGCCTTAATCATAGGACTCAGATTGGCCATACAATGGCATCTAAAAGAGCTACAAGTATATATAGATTCCGAGCTGGTCATCCGACAAGTCACCAATGAATACCAAACAAAGGATGATAAGCTCATGCCATACAAAAGGATGGTGGATAGTTTCAAAGAATCATTTACAACTATCATATTTGAGCAAGTACCAAGAGATCAGAAGCGAGCAACCGACGCAATGGGTACAATTGCATCTCTCCTAAATCTTCCACAATATTTGACATGCTATGAGTTCTTGGTAGAACAACTTTGGATCCCCGCTTATGATATCTCTGAATCTAAAATGAGATGTCACCTTATCGGTTTCGACTCCCTGAGGTACAGTGAGTTTTTCACTTACCTACGTGACCACACACTTCCCCCTAACCAATCAAACAACCAATGAAAAACCTTTATCCACCAAACTGCTCAATACACCATCATTGTTGAAACCCTATATAGGAGAAGTCTTGATGGTACTCTCCTTTGATGTTTGGAACAAGATGAGATAACAAAAGCCTTGGAAGAGGTACATGAAGGAATTGGTGGGGCTCACTCAAGTGGTCCTTCCCTAGCAAAAAAATCATGCGAGCAGGATACTATTGGCCCTCTATGGAAAAAGACTCCTACCACTTTGTCAGAAAGTGTAGGAAGTGCCAATTTCATGGAGATCTGATACATGCCCCAACACAGGAATTGCAACCTATCACAACACCATGGCCCTTTTGTCAATGGGGACTTGACCTTGTGGGTAGAATTCATCCATCTTCATCCAATGATCATAAATTTATCATTAATGCCACAGAATACTTCACAAAGTGGATCAAAGCCATTCCACTTACCCAGGTTACCAGCAAGAAGATCGCCTCATTCATCCTAATTTACACCATTTGCCGGTATGGTGTACCCATGTTCGTCACCACAGATAACGAGCTCCCTTTCAAAAATCAAGATGTCCGTGAACTCTGTGAGAAGTTTCATATCCAACAATTTTTTTCCACTCCATATTACCCACAAGGCAATGGTCAAGATGAAGCATCAAACAAGAACATATTGAGTATTCTAAAAAAGACAGTCAATGATGTTGGTCATGATTGGCACATTCGATTGAATCCAACACTATGGGCGTATCGAACTAGCATTCAAACCCCTATAGGTGCAACCCCATACTCATTGGTTTATGGAGTAGAAACCATCCTGTGTATTGAGGTTGAAATACTATCTCTATGGGTCTCCTTTCACAATCTGATAGATGATGAAGCATACCGAGTCTCACATCTTCAGGAATTGGAACTACTTGATGAAAAGTGACAAGCTTCCTACAACCACCTAAAAGCCTATCAGCAACACGTGAGCAAAATATACAATCATTGGGTCAAACCTCATACATTTGAAGTAGCAGATCTTGTTCTTAGGGAAATCCTCACAACCAACCAAATAGAGAACATCAGGGCAAGTTTGAATCCAATCGGCTGGGTCCATATGTTATCACCGTTGTATTTGGGTTTGGGGCATATCAGTTAGCAACTTCAGAAGGAGAACCACTAGCAGATCTGATCAACATCATGCATCTAAAAAGGTTTCATACATAAGCTGTGTAGAGCATCAGGCTCCTCCAATAGCAGAAAATACCAAAAATAATCAAAACAGTCCTGAACAAAATACAAAAAGAAAATTAAAAAATCAAGAAAATAGTAAAGAAAAAACATTCACCCAAATGGTGAAAACCACTACGGTGGTGCCTTGGGTAAGTACGGTGGTGAAAACCTGGCAAACAGGCACCATTCATAAAGGCTATAGCTCCATTGTCTTTCAGACTTGTTGCGATCACATCTATTACATCCATTCATCCATCATTTATACCATGACTTGTTATTGATCTGCAATCAGGTTTGTTACTTCATGTATCCCACGTCACGCTTTTATAGAGACATCTAACTGGGGGAAATGCTCTTAACCTACTGATGGAAGTGGATTCTACATTGCTTGTGATTCATTGAGTTGCTTATTAAACAATGTCTTAAAATAATACCAAAAACATTCATATAATCTTAGAAAAACTCAAAAATATTTGCCAAAAATTCCTAAAGATAATACCAAAAACATTCACAACATTCAAAAAATCCAAAAACATGACAAAAACATAAAAAAAAACTCAAAAACATTACAAAATATATTATTCCTTGTACATACACATCACAAAAGACACAACACAATATTTTGAGCTACTCAAACATAGAGCACTTATTAAATCAGCCAACCAATCAAAACATCTGCACATAACCGTCTTCAGAAGGATGCATCCTTCCTCACAAACAAGACATGGTAACATTTTATTTGACAAGAAAATTTTGTTTGGCTGATAAGTACTTGGTTGATTTGTTATTTATTTATTTATATCAGGTTCCTACGCTACTCCAAGATATCCAAAAGTGATTAGAGTAGCCAAGATGGCTCCTGATATCTTTTTCTTTGTTTGCTGTCTGCAGATTGATCCAATAAAGTTTTGGGGCATGTACTAATGGTGTATACGTGGGAAGCTCACTAAGTTACGTGATCCTATCCAAAAATACAGTCATGGATCACTATGGCTTACTAACTACAACATATATCTTGACCATTTGTACATGAACCAGAATGGAGGGGAACTTTCCTTGTCTGCAATGTTTGCTTACAGGTGAAATGCTCAACCTTGGTTCGGATACCCTGACCAAGATCGATACTACCATGCTCGATGATGAAAATTAATCACTATGAATAATCTATGGATCTTCATTTCATTTCATTTGTATATATTGTATTCCATTGTATTCCATCCATCCATACATCCATATTGCTGCATATCATTCCTACATAGTAATGACAGTGGATAATCTCTTTTTTTCGATCTTCTTCCAGAGGAATGAGTCCTAGGTCCTCCATACCTTCTATCTATCATTGAATCCCCCCCTCACCCTCCCCATCTAGGTCATCATCATAATCCCCTCATCATTTTCCATCAACCCAATCAAGCTAATTACTCTGTCTACACAGGAACATCGACTCACACTCACCTAAACTATCAACAAATACTTTTTGATCAAGTATCTTCGGGTCTCAATAGGTAATTGATCATGGCAATCCTAGACTACAACAGGCATTTATCATAATTTCCTAGTCTCAATGGGGCTGCTATGATTCACCACACACAGCCTACAACGCAAACAATATCAATTGATCAGCTAATCAAACACAATCAAAACAGACAATTACATCAATTGTCTAAGTCTCAACGAGTATTTTGCTTTAGATACCTTGACTTCATCGAGCAATTACATCAATTGTCTAAGTGACCACATGTCACTTTGACTCACTTACTCAAACTTTATCCTATCCAAGCGAACAACAGGCATCAAGTGTCACGCTTTGACTCAACTAGGGCAATTAAAATGATTGCACCAGATTGTCCAACCAATTTTGATCAATTGTACAGTATCAATCAAAAGCACAAAACACTACATTTGCACTATATCTCTTGCATGACCTAAGGGTACTCACTCGCTTGCTATTTCTCCATCTTCACTCCATCTTCTCCCATTATTTCACCATTCTTTCTAAATTCTTCTATTCTACCTCGCACCAATGTCTTTCTCTTTTTTCGAGAGATCACCTGATTTTTTGAATTTTTTCAGCCCATCTCTCGAGGGGGCATACCACCCACTAAATTAACATTTATGGGGCATATTTATCATATGTATCTTTCTTTCTTTGAAACAACGCAATAAACCACACCATCTCAAAGAGGGGCAAATGTAGACACATAAATCTGTCCACTTAATTAAATGAATATTTAGTATTTATTTGATTAATTAACCATCAGTCAACAATTAATTAAATTAATTCATCCTCAACCTCTTCTTTTATTAACTAAATAAATTATTCAATTTATTTAAATTAATTCATTAAACCACACTCTAACAATTAATTAAATGAATTAAACATATTTGTTCAATTTACCCCCTTTCCTCATTTAAATTAGTAAATAAATAAATATTTATTTAAATCTCTAAACACCCCCCAGCTTGCATTCTCCGACAAATGCAAGTTCCACAATTTTTGTTGAAATAAATAAATTTTATTTTAATTAAAAATCCTATTTTCTCTCACCCACCAAACCCACTTGCCTCCTAAACCCCTTCTAGATTATTCTAAACCATTCCTAATTAGCCTAATCACCCTCCCTAATTATTGTCACATTCCTAAGCAAAGAGAAGTCACTTCTCAAAGCCTCCAAAGTCTTTGAAAAGCATTAAAGGATTTTATTCTCCAACAAGTTAACCCCCAAAGTATTCCAAATCATTTATGGTTCTTACATAACCATTTATGGCTCTTACATGACCATTAATAGTTAAACTCAACTCACCCACATGGTTAGAGGCTTTCCCTCTAACTCAACCCTCATTTATCTCATGGGTCTCTTCAGGCATTCATTGCTTTGACCATGGTTATCCCCACTAACTCTTGCACAAGAGTTTGTCCATTGGATAAAGGTATTATTCATTGGATAATAGATTTATTCACTAACTCAAGCCTAACCAAACCCTCCCAAGGTAACCTTCATGTCATCTTAAGCATTTAATGTTTCTTCCCTCTCCTCTCAAGCCATCTCAGGTTGATATTTGTCATCCTGGGATTGGGTTGAAAGCCCTCACATGGATCATAAACCCTTAAATCCTGGCCCTTGATGAGATTACTCAATCTCAACCATCTATTTCTCCATTTTTCCTATAAATAGAGCTCATTCCTTCTTCAAAAGGATCCAGAAATATTTATGCATCAAACTTATAGTTATTTGGAGAGAACATTTAGAAGCATTTGCTTTGTTACTTTGCTAAAATTAACATAGATTAATTAGGTTCTTTCTCATAGTAGGTTGTTTACAATTGCATAGGCATTTTGTTATTATTTTCATAATCTTGAATCTTCATAAGACATCCGTGAATAGTGCAAAAAGCTGAGGGCTATAATCATGTGGAACTTGGAGAGGAGAGGAACAAGGGAGGAACAACTATGAGCATTGTGAGGAGCATCTTGGGGATTTTTCTTTCCCTTTTCCATTTTTTGTATGCTTCTTATTGTCTATTTTATATCTCTTGATATGCATGCTAAGGATCATAGGTTCATTTGTCTTTCATTTTTTATTATCACTAACATACTAATGATTTGGAACTGTGTGTCTTATGCTTCCTTTTTGGCGTGCATCACTTATAGTCATAATTTTGCTTCAAGTTACATTTTATCTCTATTGTTTTGTCTTACTAATTGTTCTAGCAAAAAGAATAAATGTTATTAATTTTTCATTCAAAGATGTAGAGTATAGAGGATATCTAAACATAGGCACTGAAGTTATTTGTCCTTAGAGGATTTCTCCTCTCAAGTTAACATTTCATTCAAGAAACCCATAGTCATATATTGTATTAGTTATAGAATCATCTAAAAATGGAAGAGTTTAATTTAATACTTGTGAAGCAAATACAGAGTGATTGGCATGAATTATATTTGGGATGTCACTAATAGCTAGAGAATTCACTTATCCTTTTGCAATCTTTAGAGCAAGATGCTAAAATTCACTTCAAATCTTTTATTGGGAGAAATTCCATTCAACTAGGAGCTATTCTTATGATGCATTCTACATTAGTAGCATCATCCTCTTCTAGGTAGAATTATAATCCTCTTCTTATTATTTTCTTTCTTTTTGGATGGGATGGTTTTTCCACAAGGCTTTCTACCTTTCTCCTCTTTTTGAGAGATTGTATTCTACATGGGTACCATGTCAAGCTTGATTATCAAGATTAGTTTATTTGTACCAAAATAAACCATTCATAAGTCAATTTTAGTATTTAGCATTATATGGTATTTTTTATCGCATGTATTTTTCTTTTCTTGGAGATACTTTTCGTTAGGTTTATTTTTTAGCCTTTTCCTTACTTGTAGTATCCAGACTACTTTTTCAGTTGGTAGTTGATTTGCCTTGCTCTACATGTTTATTTTATTGTATATTTTTTGTGATTTATTTCACTCTATGCTAATTTCTTGATTGCATTATCTTGTTGTTTTCTAACTTGTAGGGCATCTAAATTGTCTACACTTGTTTCCATATTGACACACCTTTAATGACTAAGGGTTATAACATTAAAATTGTCATATACTTCAGTTCCAATAAGTGATAGGTTATTAATTATATAAGATTTTCAAATTTCTTCTCAAGTTTTATTTTGCATTTTAAAACTATATTTCATCATGCATCATTTTTAATAAAAATACCAAGCATTGAAACCATGTTAGGATCTTATGATTTTCTTGAAGTATTATGGTAGTTAATAACAAGTAATCTATTACACACTGGAATATTTAATATTTTATAAAATGAAGTTCATATGTTTAATGTGTATATTAATTTAATAAAGTAAAAACATAATTTCATGGGTATACGAAATATTTTCGAATCTTACAATTTTCATGATTTAGTCGATGGTATTAGAAATCCAATTCCTCAATGTATGTGGTTCAAATCCCCCCTAATAGTCAGCATGCCTCTCTATATTATACAACCTTATCAAGGATTATTGTTTAATTTTCTGACAATTGTTCCTTAATTAAAAATATTGATGAAGGCCATTTGAGGAAATCCTTGGAAGATCTTGACTAAAGCAGTATTCTTGCAAGCAATATTAGCATAAATATAATTGAGATTTAATTTTTGTTGGGAAAAATGGTGTCTCAACCTTGCATTTATGCGAGGTTACTATTTATAGTAAGTTTTCATTTGAGCATGAAATGGTGCGAAACTCTCCCTGAAGCTTCTGGTTGGCTAGATAAGCATTCCGGTAAAGTTGCGTCGCAAGGTCACAGCTAGTTTTGAAGATATTAAAGTTTTCATCTTGGAGGGGTGCAATAAAATGTTTAAACTTAATTTTGGAGACTTTAGAGGCTCCTAAACGCCCTGAAAAGTGGCCATAACCGGCAAAGAAGGTTACGAGGTGATAGAGCACTTCGCGAGCTTTCCGGCGCTTCAAACGGTTCGTCAATCGGACACTCGGTTCTCGAGTTATGGCCTCTGGAAGTTTGTACTCCTGAAATAGGAAAAATAATTTGTATCGAATACATAAATGAGCTGTAAAAAGGGAGTGACACGTGTTGATGTGTGCTTTAACATGTCATAGGGCATCTAGAAGGGAGATAAGGTCGGCTACACCTTATTGGGTGGTTTTCGCCCATGGTTTTGTAATACCGTTTGACGGTTTCCTGTATTGTATCTCCTATTTATGAGGTGTGAGAGATAGAGGTTGAGTGTAAGAGTCTCATGGCTATTGAGTTGCCTCTGAATCTCTGATTAATGGTACTCCTGCGAAGAGCTTGCTCTACAAGTATGTTGTAATCTATTTTTGATTGCTGAATAAAATATTGAGCTGCTTTTGGAGGGTGGGGTTTTTCTCCCGAAAGGGTTTTCCCCACGTAAATCATTGTGTTGTGGTATGAATGCTATTATATCTATTTCTATTTTCTGTAATTGTTGTAATGATCTGAAAAAGTTTTGCATTACCCTCCTCTCAAGGTTAGTGTAGGAAGTTGTTTCCGCTACTTAACTTCCTTACAAGTGGTATCAGAGCCTGATCACCTTTGGTTTCAATTGTGGGTAGTTGGGTTTTTTGAACTAATCCAGATTTGAGTGGGAGCTTGTGTAGAAGACACTTTTTGATCTTGTTGCAGGAATATTCAGATGGCGAGTTCGTCAGGGAGAATAGAGGTGGAGAAATTTAATGGAAGTAATTTTGAGATGTGGAAGCTGAAGATGGAAGATCTGCTAATAGATCGAGATCTTTGGGATGCTGTTGATGTGAATGTCCAAAGGCCCTCAGATCCTACTGCGGCAGCTCAGTATGATGTTATGGACCGAAAAGCCAAGGGTCTAATCAGATTGTGCCTGGCAGACTCTGTTCTAATCAATGTCCATGAAGAAAACTCTGCAAAGAAGCTATGGACTAAGCTTGGTGAGATGTATCAAGTGAAATCTTTATTAAATCAAATTTTCTTAAGAAAAAAATTGTATTCCTTGAAGATGGAAGAGGGTGGACAAATTGCAGACCACCTGGAAGCATTCAATATGTTGGTGGCTCAATTAGTATCCGTCGGTGTTAAGATGGACGAGGAGGAGAAATGTCAGATCTTGCTTTATTCTTTGCTTGATTCGTGGGATTCTCTTGTTATGGCTATCGGTAGTACTTCTGTTGTTTTGAAATATGAAGATGTGGTGGGTGCCCTACTCGGTGAAGAGATGCGAAGGAAGGTCTCCATCAGTTCAAAGGAAGCCCTAACCGTTCGTGGAAGACCTAAAGAGAAAGGCAAGAAGAATGAGAAGCGTGGCAAGTCCAAATCCAAAGGGAGATCGAAATCTCCTGGAAAGTCCAAAGTCATTTGCTGGAATTGCGGTAAACCGGGTCACATCCGTAAGGACTGCAAAGAAGAAAAGAAGAAGAAAAAGAAAAAGTTCGATTCTGATTCTGAGTCCGACAAGGAAGATGGTGATGCCTTTATTGCGGCTTTGGCGACTCATGCAGGTAATGATGCCTGGCTAATTGACTTAGGTGCATCTTTTCATATGACTTCCAATAGAGATTGGTTTTCTGAATATGAAGGATTTAATGGAGGTAAGGTGTACTTGGGTGATGATTCACATCTAGACATTGTTGGTCGAGGTAAAGTTAGAATCAGGTTTTCTGATGGTAGAATAAAAAGGATTAATGGTGTGCTGCATATCCCTGGATTAAAACGAAACTTGTTATCTGTGAGCAAACTGATAGATGCGGGTGTGCAGGTAGTCTTTTCTGAAGTAGGATGTAAGATGATTAAGGGTGCTATGGTAGTTGCTAGAGGTGTCAGGTTTGGCACTTTGTATAAGCTTGAAGCATACACTGTTGAGTGTAATAGCACTTCTGTAAAAAGTAAATCTGCGGATACTTCACTGGAAGATTTGAAGGTTTCACCTTTAGCAGATGGAAATGGTTTTTGGGTACCTAAGGGTGCTCTTTCGTCTGAAGCAAAGTTACCTGCAGAGAAGACTATGTTATGGCACTAGAGACTTGGCCACATTGGAGAAAAGGGTCTAAGGACCTTGAAAAATAAAAATCTTGTTGAAGGTTTGAATGATTGTAATCTTGACTTTGATTTCTGTGAGCATTGCATTTATGGAAAATAAAACCGCATTCAGTTTTACTCGAGTTCTCATAAAACTTGTGGTGTTTTGGATCTTATTCACTCTGATGTGTTTGGTCCAGTAGATGTCTCTTTGATTGGAAAATCCACATATTATGTTTCATTTATTGATGATTTTAGTAGAAGGACATGGGTATATTTTCTAAAGAGTAAATCTGAAGTTTTTAGTCGTTTTAAAGAATTTAAAGCAATGGTTGAGTTGCAGACTGGAAAGAAAATAAAATGTTTGAGAACTGATAATGGCGGTGAGTTTTGCTCTAATGATTTTGATAGATTCTGTAAAGACTGTGGAATTAACAGGCAGAAGACAACTCCGTATTCTCCACAGCAGAATGGAGTTGCAGAAAGAATGAATAGGACACTGATGGAGAAGGCTAGGAGTATGTTGAGTGGTGCTGGTCTCGAACAAAAGTTTTGGGCTGAAGCTGTTGCCACTGCTTGCTACCTGATTAACAGGTCTCCTACATTAGCTCTTGTTGATAAAACACCTATGGAAGCATGGTCAGGTCACAAGCCTTCATTGAGACATCTTAGAGTTTTTGGTTGCGAGGCATATGCACATGTGCCAAAGGAGAAGCGAACAAAGTTGGAGAACAAGGTTGTGAAATGTATCTTCATCGGGTATAGTTATGGTGTGAAAGGATACAAGCTTTGGGACCCTGTTGCACAAAAGGTAATTCACAATAGAAGTGTTATTTTTAGAGAAATTAAGTCTCCTTCTGTTACATTGCAGCCAGAACAGACTAAAAAGGAAGATGTGATTCAACTTCCTTCTACACCTGAAAGAGTTGAATCGAGACCCCTAGATAGGCAAGAATTTGAGGAGAGCTCGTCTAGCTCTGAATCTTCGGAAGAGGAGGAAGAACCTCCAACTCAGCTTGTTCGAAGGTCTACAAGACATAGACAACCACCTGAAAGGTATTCACCTGATGATTGGAGATGTATTTTTGCTCTGAATACTAGTGTGGATGAACCGAAATCTGTAGAAGAGGCATTAGGTATGAATGATGCAGAATCCTGGAAGATTGCTATGGAGGAAGAAATGGTAGCTTTGAAAAAGAATGATACATGGGATCTTGTACCATTGCTTGAAGGACGAAAACTTGTTGGTTGTAAATGGGTGTTCAAGAAAAAGATTGGTTCAGATGGAAGCATTGAAAAGTATAAAGCAAGGTTAGTTGCAAAAGGCTACTCTCAGGTTGAGGGTGTTGATTACGGTGAGATATTTTCTCCTGTTGCAAAAATGACGTCTATTAGATTTTTGCTTTCTATTGCTACTGCTTATGATTTAGAGGTTGAGCAAATGGATGTGAAAACTGCTTTCCTTCATGGTGATTTGGAGGAAGATATTTATATGACACAGCCGGAGCACTATGTGGTGAAAGGCAAAAGTAATTTGGTCTGTAAATTGAAGAAATCTTTGTATGGCCTCAAACAAAGTCCTAGGATGTGGTACCAGAAATTTGATACATATGTGTTGAGTTTGGGATTTGAACATTCTAAATCAGATCACTGTGTTTATTATAAATCTTATGGTGATCATTTCTTATTCATTGCATTGTATGTTGATGATATGTTATTCATTGGTAAAGGGAAAGGTATGATTTCAGAACTGAAGTCTCAGCTCGCTGCTAAATTTGAAATGAAAGATCTTGGTGCAGCAAAGCACATTCTTGGGATGGAAATTAGAAGAGATAGGGTGAACAGAAAGCTATGGCTAGGCCAGAGTAAGTATGTGAATTCAGTGTTACAGAGGTTCAACATGCAGAATTGTAGACCATTGAGTGTTCCTTTTATAGTTGGAATGAAACTATCTATTTCAGATTGTCCTACATCCCCATTGGAGATGGAAGACATGAGCAGAGTGCCTTACCAGAGTGTAGTTGGAAGCTTGATGTATGCTATGGTCTGTACTAGACCAGACATTGCCCAAGCAGTGGGAGTACTTTCTAGATATATGTCTAATCCTGGTAGAGTTCATTGGGATGCAGTCAAAAGAGTCTTCAGATATTTGAAGGGTACTTCAGAGTATTCTTTGTGTTATCATGGTAATTCAGTTGGAGACATGACTTCCCTTGATATCCATGGTTATGTGGATTCAGATTGGGTAGGTGATATTGATAGCAGAAGATCCACCAGTGCTTATGTGTTTACTTTGTTTGGTGGTGCAATTAGTTGGATGAGTAAGCGACAGGCTGTGGTTGCTTTATCCACTATTGAAGCAGAGTATATGGCAACTACTCATGCTTGTAAAGAGGCCATTTGGCTTAAGAGACTGTGTTCGGATATTGGAATAAAATAAGGTACAGTGACAATTTACTGTGACAGTCAGAGTGCAATTAGCTTAGCTAAGAACCCGACATTTCATGCCCGGACCAAACATATTGATGTTCAGTATCATTTTGTTAGAGATATGGTCGAAGATGGTAGGGTGAAGCTGGTTAAGGTGGAAACTTTGATGAATGTTGCAGATGCTTTAACTAAGGCTGTGAGCACAGAGAAGTTCAGATGGTGTTCAGAGTCTATGGGCCTTATGGCCCCTAGCAATTGATTCATTGTGTTGACATTCCCTTCCGCTCTTGCAAGGTGTTCGACAAGTGGGAGATTTGTTGGGAAAAATGGTGTCTCAACCTTGCATTTATGCGAGGTTACTATTTATAGTAAGTTTTCATTTGAGCACGAAATGGTGTGAAACTCTCCCTGAAGCTTCTGGTTGGCTAGATAAGCATTCCGGTAAAGTTGCATCGCAAGGTCACAGCTAGTTTTGAAGATATTAAAGTTTTCGTCTTGGAGGGGTGCAATAAAATGTTTAAACTTAATTTTGGGGACTTTAGAGGCTCCGAAATGCCCTGAAAAGTGGCCGTAACCGGCAAAGCGGGTTACGAGGTGATAGAGCACTTCACGAGCTTTCCGGCGCTTCAAACGGTTCGTCAATCGGACACCCGGTTCTCGAGTTATGGCCTCTGGAAGTTTGTACTCCTGAAATAGGAAAAATAATTTGTATCGAATACATAAATGAGCTGTAAAAAGGGAGCGACACGTGTTGATGTGTGCTTTAACATGTCATAGGGCATCTAGAAGGGAGATAATTTTGGCTACACCTTATTGGGTGGTTTTCGCCCATGGTTTTGTAATACCGTTTGACGGTTTCCTGTATTGTATCTCCTATTTATGAGGTGTGAAAGATAGAGGTTGAGTGTAAGAGTCTCATGGCTATTGAGTTGCCTTTGAATCTCTGATTAATGGTACTCCTGCGAAGAGCTTGCTCTACAAGTATGTTGTAATCTGTTTTTGATTGCTGAATAAAATATTGAGCTGCTTTTGGAGGGTGGGGTTTTTCTCCCGAAAGGGTTTTCCCCACGTAAATCATTGTGTTGTGGTATGAATGCTATTATATCTATTTCTATTTTCTGTAACTGTTGTAATGATCTGAAAAAGTTTTGCATTACCCTCCTCTCAAGGTTAGTGTAGGAAGTTGTTTCCGCTACTTAACTTCCTTACAATTTTTAATGTTTGAAATATCCTCAATATTCTTGGAGATTTAACCACATGAATATTTTTAATTGTAGGTGTGATCTAGAACTATTTTCCTTATACATCCATAAATTTTACCTCTTATTTGGATTCTTGAAGTCAACAAATGAGCCTAGATGAAATCCTCATTGATTAATGTTTATAGTAAATGTTATGATGTTGATTGACTAGATCCAATGAAGAGTTGAAATATCATTATTAGTGGAAAACTTAAACATTGTTGTTGTGGAACCAAGGATCAAAAGGTAATTAAGTCAGATTAAAAATATGAGTTTTACATCTGTAAATAGAAAAGTCTAAGATTATTTATCCCTTAATGCCTAAAATAACTTATTGTGTTGGACTAGTTAATGCTTTCCACATTGTATGCTTCAAAGTAGCCTATGTCCTCAACTTTATTTTCCTTTTTTCATGAATTGAAATTATTAAATGTTAAGCTTAATCATTCCTTTTTTTGTTTCAACCATTAGAAGACAATTATTATAAAACCTAGAAACAAATTTAGATCGTGTAAATTTATAAGGTGTCTCAGATTTACTGTATCCTTAATAAGATTAAATTGCTATATGTAATTGCGACTTAGATATAATTAAACTCTAAAATATAGAGTTGAGAATTTAAGCATATAAAACCTAGTTATAATCTTATTTCTATATGCAAAGCTAAGAGGAAAATAAATTATCCTAGATGATACCTCTTTCCATTGATTATTAGGAGTATTCCAAAGGCATTGATATGTCACACTTATTCCTAAATGATACATGTCTGTCAAAGGATAATTTGGATGTTCTCTATAAAAAGTTGAATTCACCTTATGTATCTAGGATTCTCATATCTATTGGAACCTTAGTGTTAATTGGTAACCCATAGAATTGAGAGCTTGAACAAATCAAAATCATGATAAGGATAATTTTTATTGGGTGTATGGAATATGAATCTATACATAAAATGACACTACGAGTTTAACTAAACTAGAATGTATAAGATATTCACATTTGAAAGAAACTTGAAAAATATTTTCAACTTAAACCTAGAGTTTGGATTTATAAAGAAAAAGATTAATAAATCTCTCATAGCCATTGGGAAGATGAAGATAAATAAATTACCGCAAAATTTCTTAGTAGGCATTGTTTGGTTAGAGTAATATGATATATCATAAGATTAGGAATAGTTTCATCCAAAACTATTATCTCATCAAAATTGTAATATGTTTATTAACACTATGTGACAATGAGTCTAGGGGATAGGTAGAAATCCATGACCATTGATCCATCCTAAACCTACAAACATGTTCTATGCCATTTGTAGAAATATGCTTCACACTTTTTCTAATGTATCTAGATTTTTTCTTTTCTTTCTAATGTTTTTAAATGGTAATTTTATAATATTTTTTAAGTGATGGCAATATGCCATAAGAGACTCTTTGTCCTAGAACAACCCATAGAAATGTGAATTAGTAGTCAATTATTGCAATCTTGCATAATTCCTATACTCTTGACATGTTTCTGCACAACTAGATTCAATTTAGGAAACCCAAAAATGTGCTTAAATAAGAATTGCATAAATACTCTCAAGTCATGAATGTATTGACTGTCTTTATATACAAAGACATATAAATAAATCACCAAAAAATATTCTTAATTAGCTCTTAAAAGGAGAAAGTTTTCTTTTAAATAAAAAATCGTTTATTTTTTTATTATTTTATCTTGATATTATAAATATATGCATTGGTAAATTAATTTGTACATTGATAGGGAGTATTTAAATGTATATGTAGAGATGAGAGGTATAGATTTGTGAGAATGAGAGAATTATAATAATGATATACAGGATTAATTCTAAAAGTGAGTGTGATGAATGTAAGGATAAGATGAGTATGAATGGATGAATAAATGATTAAGAAAATGAACTCTATTTTTTTTAAATTACCATTTCTCATTATATACACATAATTAAATATCTCTTCACAATATGTACAAAACTAAAAATATCTCAGAATTACTAAATATAGACCGTAATTCATAAATTTAAACATGTGAGTATTTAATTTTACCCTTCTAAGAATGATAATACGTCCAAACTGATATATTCAATGATTGAAAAGAAAAAGCAAACTGGATAGCAACGCCATGATTTATTCTACTTTCGCTTTTATAAATACCAATGAAGATACTTTTATACTTTTCGGAGTTTTACATCTGAAGAGTGAAAATAACATTAAAATCGTGTGCAGAGTAAAAAGAACATTAAAATCGTGTGCACAAGCAACGCTTAGAAGATTACAGCAAGGAAAATGACCGCTCACTTAGAATTTCATTGCAGATGAGACTGTTGAAGTAAAGCTTGGAACATAATTAACCTAATAATAAGTACAACTGCATAGGTACAAATAAATTTGAAATTGTATCTATGAAAATTGATGAATTAAAATATAATTATCTCATTAGCTGTTTATTTTCCAGTTTTGATTCGTTATTCTGTGTTTGGATTTAGTTCAGTTTCAATTTTACCCGTATACTTTTTATCACCGTGCCCTTTCTTTTTAAATGTTGTATTGTTATAATTAAATAGACTTCTTCATAAAAAAAGAATTCGAAGAATATGCACACTTTGCATATTACGGTATCATTTACTTAGAGTGGATAGGGAATTGGCAGCCTTTGGAAAAGTCTGCCAGGGAATGCAACGGTACTTCACAAATTCTCTTCAATTCAAACAAAGCCAAACCCCACTTTGAGATTCGATCACATTTTATCTTCCAAACATGTAAAACATGGTCGGTTAGAACAATGAGCAGTGAGCAAAGAACATCCTATAAATTGCAGCTTACATGTCTCACACAGCAAGTCATACACAAGTCTCCCATCTAAAAGAGTACTTGTGATTTACTGAGGAGAGAGAGTTACAGAAGTAGCCCATTGAAAATAAGAGTTCCAAAATTTAAGAATGGGTGAGAGGCCAATGCAAGTGCAACTGAGGAGCTTCTGTTTGGCTGACGTGGATGATTTCTACGAATGGGCAAGTGATGAAGAAGTTACACGCTTTATGACTTGGGAGCCCTTCAAATCGAAGCAACAGGCAAGAGAGTATCTTGCAAATGTGGTGATTCCTCACCCTTGGTTTAAGGCAATTTGTATCCAAGGAAGTAATAAGGCCATTGGCCACATTATGCTTAAGCAAGGCAATGGAATGAACAGTTGCAGAGCAGAGATGGGTTATGCCATTTCTAGAAAGTACTGGAAAAATGGTGTCACCACTCAAGCTGTCATCACTGCACTCAAAATTGGATTGAAGGAGTTGCATGGAATAACGAGGATTGAAGCTCTGGTTCTCCCAGAGAATGTGGCCTCAGCAAGAGTACTGGAGAAGGCAGGGTTTATCAAGGAGGGACTGCTACGTAACTATGTTTATCTGAAAGGGAGCCTCAGGGACTGCTTTCTCTTTAGCTTTGTTGTTGCCTCGCCTGCCCATTGACATGTTTTTCATACCACCATAAGCTATCTTTAGTTTGGTCGCTGTCTCACCTGGTAATTAATTCCTTTTCATACTACCATAGCCTAATGGAAGTGTACAGTGTGTCTCTTATGTACACTCCCACAATGATTATTAGGTTCAATGGACTATTCAGTGTTGTAGGAGTATAAATTATTGTAGAAGGGTTGATAAGTTATTGTAATGTAGTTTTCCTTTTTAAGTTGAACAAGTCTATTATTCTAATGTCTAATAAAATTATATAGCAATAAGGTGGTAAAGGATTTAGTATGTTTGTTTAAAAAATAACAATTTAAAAAATTATGTGTGGGATTTTGGTAAGGTTTAAATAGATTGATTGTAATAATATCTAATGAAATATAATATAATAGAGTTTTATGTCAAATAAAAATGTATTATATTGAATGAAAGGTAATATTTCTTTTCTCTTTTTTATAAAATTTTGTAGAGTACATATATATAGAGAGAGTAAAAAAATCATTTTGGAAAATAAAAATGTTTCTATGTTTAAAATAATCTTAAAGGCCTCTTAAGAAAACTATTCAAAATTACATACATAGTTCACCAAGACGATTGAGATGCAATTATAGAGACCATGCATATAACAAATCTTAGATATGTAATCTCTTCAACATAGGTAATAAAGCAAATTTTACCTGTGTTATATTCTATCACTTCAACCATCAACAAATCCCTTCAAACTCTATAATTTAAAAAATAAGGACTCTATTAGCTTCACAAATCAAATTTTATGGCCTCTAGAAGTTGGACCTCAAATATTGGATGGATTATAAGAGGGAATTTCACCTTTTTAATTTCTTATTATGTCTTTTATTAACACCATAATGCATCTTTCAATGGTGGTAGTGGAGCAAAAATAGAGAACCCATGTTGGTGAATGGAATATGACAAGTTTATTTTTTTGATAAAAATAAGCAAGATTTTCAAAGGGCCAGATCCTTTTACATCAAGAATGGTAGAGCATTAACCACATAGGACATAAAAGATCTCCCACAAAAATAACAAGGGACTACCAAGGACAACTAGGAATAGCCAAACCAAGAAAAATAGAACAACAACTAGAGACTAACAAGCACAACAATATAGATAATAGAATATCAACCAACTCATGGGTTTTTAAAAAAATGATCCAAATATTATGACAAGTTTATGTTAGAAGCAAAAAAGATCTTACTTTTAGATTATACTCATATTGGAACTCACATGCTTTAGTGAAATATGAGAAGTAACATATTTTGGGTGATTTTAGCTCATAATTTCTTAACCATGATTTCATTGTGTCATGAATTGCTTCTATTATATATTAGGTACCTTAGATTTCTTATTTAAGACTAATTTTTATAGTTACTACTATATTAATATGAATATTTTAGATCTATTTTTGGTTACATATGTATAAATGCTTAGAATATATGAAATTATTATATACATTTACTACTAAAAAATATAGTAAACAATTTTGTAATGTTAATTTATTTCCCAAATGGTATTTCCCCATGAAATTCAATAGGTTTTTTTATAAGTGGCAAGTCAAGTTTTTGGGGATCTTGAAACCCCTTACAAATATTTTATTGGGATCTGAAACCCACAAAAATAATGTTGCAAGAAGAGAGAGTAACAACTGACAATAGGCTACCAACAACAAACCCAAACATTACATCAACAAGGCCAAATGCATAAAACCTTCTAGCTCAATGAGACAACAATCTTGAGCCCTAGAAACAAAAAGAAAAGCATAACGACAATAAGAATCTCTAATATCATCTTTTATTAGATATAGGTCAATGGAACCCTCATCCAAAGAAACTTTTAGCGGCTAATAATCACCAATTGGTGAATATTTGGTATCAGACATTTCAAAAATGCCAAATAAGTTGGATCGATTGAGGTGGTTGGATCGCCCCAACTTTGTAAATTTTTGATCAAATGCATTTCAATTCGCCTTCATTTTCCTTAATTATTTGTAACAATTTAAAGATTTCGCGAATAGAGTCTAAGTTAAATTCACATCAATCTATTTAATATTTTCGCCTGAACTTTTAGAAGTGTGCCTTAATGTGCCGACATAATTCACCAATAGCCATCAATAGTTCAATTTGCAAGAGGACCCAATTCGCATGACATTTTCTGAAGAGTTTCTTAATTCTCCCTAATACTCATCAATACCAGTAATCATTCAATAATGTGGGAGGATTAATTTATCCAATTCTATTATAAGTCCATCCCAATGGACGGTCCATAATTGCATCGTGGTGCCCTTATCTAGGACCAGGGCGCCATGGCACCTTGGTCCTCTTTAATTAGGACCCACTTTAAATATGGGTTAACACTCTCCCTCCCCGATGAATTTTGGTCCCTATGGCTCAATGTGATTGTTGGAGTTTAGCCTAATTAGTAAATTTACCTAGGGAACCCTATATAAAGATATCCTATCAATTCATTTTAGATCTAAGACTCCATAACTAGCACTCATGCACATTTCATCCTTCAAGCATTATGGATTAAATTTATATCAATATTCATGCAAGCATGTGCATTTGATTAGGTCTTTTATGTTCATGTGTTTTTTTATGATATTACATTCAAAATTTATGATCATATCTAAAGAGCATTGCATCATCAATCTTCTTATCAACCATTGTAGATTTGAGGTATATTTCGTAGCTTTTACTTCAGTATGTACATTATTCAATTCAAGGTTAATTTATAAACTGGGGTTTGACCTAAGACAAACTCCTATCGACAACCTTCTTCCTCTCTTTCTATGTGTAAGAAATTGAATCAGGAGCTATAATCAAAGATTCCAACAAAGTTGACGACTAACAGGTTCAAATTTTGACAGGGCAACCAAGCTACCTAGTGGTCCCAAAATTTTTTCTTGAGATTTTGATAGTGAATCTAGTGCATCTCCCTAATTCATAATTGATCCTACTTATTTTCAATAGAGTTAAATGACTACGACAACCTAGCTATATGGTCTTTTAAATTTAACTCAAACTTTCAAAAATAGGTTTCAATTCTCCTCTTTTTCTCAGATCCTTGTCTATGGTTTTGTCTGATACTTGTAGTAATCTATTTTTACTATTTCTTCTTAACTACCATTGCTTGATTCTAAATCATACAATTCAAATCCAATTTCAATTAAAAGAGGGTGGCAAACTAAAACTAGTGAATATAATATGAATTTCAACCATTTTTCCTATTTGGATTATAACTAGATCTATTGGATTCACTCCTATTTAAAGTTTTGTCTCCTTAGAAGAGATTAGTGGTTTTATTATCTTAATTAGTGAAACCCTAATTTTTCACCACCAATACATTTTTGGTGAACATGGCTTCTTTCATGCTAATTTCTAATTTGTGGTCTTAGATCTAATTTGTATGCACTTAAAGATTGTTATTTGCACTCATATATAATATTTACAATTGAATTACATTAATTTAGAGCCTAGATTAATAAAAACCCTAATTTGTTCTTCGAAATCTGACTTGTGGGTTGCATAACTTTTTAATTGTGTCTTCAAATCTGATTTGGGGGTTTCTCATAATGAAATTCACTAAATATGATTGATTTTGTATTTCACATATGATTACATTTCTTCTTAGTTACATTTACCAAAATCATGTGTTGGATAATGGAGTCTATCACTTTACATTATTATTTTTCATTCATCATACTCTTGCATATGCCATCATTAGAATTTCAAAGCTATTTCCTACTTGCAAATCATATCTCAAAGCTTTTATCCATGTTTTATGTTGTTTTACAATGATATCCTTAGGAAAATGCATTACATATGTAAATTACATAAAAGTTTTGGGTAAGTGCACCAAGATGGTGTGCAAAAAGGGGGTATAAGTGGACACTTTTTTTCTAAAATTAGGTAAACCTGAACTTGGAGGAGAAAGTTGGGAGCCATCCACTCAAGATATGAAGATACTCAAAGAACAAATATTGTATCACTTTTAGTCTAGTTTCCAAAATACTAATTTTTTTCAAAATTGGATAAGATTAAGGGGGTAAAAATATTTCGCGCACGAAAAACAAACCCTAATTTTTTCTAAAAAAGATAACATAATGTCTTACATGCGCATCAAAAAATTCATAGTTAGATTTAGTATTTTGACAAATCCTTTGGTAGAAAGATAGGTAAGAGTGAGCACTAGAAGTTGTGTATTTTTTTATAATTTTTTGTTGAGTAAATTTTTTTTATGATTTTTTCCAATTGAGCACATCCTAAAAAATATGGTACCTGTTCGTGCGTGAAGCATAAATTGCACCAAAACAATTGAAAATACAATTTTTTTATTTTAAATTGTAAATAATCAAGTACACTACAATAATATTTTTTTTTTTTTTAAATTTGGATAAGTAGATCAAAAGTTATTAAAAAAATGGTACACGTATGTCTCTAAGAACTATAGAGACACTGGTAAAAGAAATTCAATAATAATATGTTATTGTTGTTCAACTTTTTAAAAAATTATATGGTTAGAAATATCAGAAGATGGGTGAAAATATGGTGGCAATTTTAGAAATACCCACTTGATGAAATGTGAACCTGATGATGACAAAGTCGAGAAACCAAATTCATAAAATAAAACATGTCAAAAAGTGGGGAAATGGAGGGAAATCAAACTTCCAAACCACAAATTTTTCATCCAAGCCTATTCACAAGCCTAAACAGACAAGAGTGCGTACGAGGTTTATTTTGAATAAGAACCGCATATGGGGTTTTATTTGAATAAGCAGCGCATATGCGGTTCTAAGGAGAAAATACTGCATATGTGGTTCTTCTTGTGCTACTATAGCATAAAGAAATTAATGTGTATGTTTAAAATGTGTGTGTGTGCATACATATATGTAGATATTGTATGTATATATGTATATATAATATTTGTATATATAATCAAATCTGATCAAGAGGAGGCTAATAATAATCAATGAATTCACTGTGTGGAAGACAAATTTAATGTCTAAGGGTAAATCTGGGTTCTCTAATGTATATATATATATATATATGTATGTGTATCATCTTTTGATATTTTATGTATATTATACGTATATGTGTATGTGTATGTGTATGTATATGTACATGTATATTGATATATATTGTCTTGTGATATCTTATTGTACATTGTATTCCTACCTCTCTCTCTCTATCTCTCTCAGGACCCCACATAACACCTAATGACATCATGTAAGGTCCTGTAGCACACATATGACCCCTTAAGATCATATGATGTCCTAAGGGGTCATATAGTGTTCTAACACATGTGGCCCCCTTATGACCCTACATGACCCCCAATGATGCCATATGACCCCTTCAGACCATGTATGATAGCTTAAGGGGTCATATGGTGCTTTAAGGGGTTATATGGTGTTGTAACACATGTGTGGCTCAATTATGACCCCACGTGACCCTTAATGACATCATGTGACATCTCTTCCTCTCCCCTCATCTCCCTCCCTCCCTTTTTATTCCTCTCCCTCTCTCCCTCCCTCACTCCCTCCCTCACTCCCTTCCTCCCTCCCTCTCTCTCTCTCTCTCTCTCTCTCTCTCTCTCTCGGGACCCCACATAACACCACACGACCCTTTAGGAGCATATGATGTCCTAAGGGGTCAAGATGGAAAGATGGAATTACGATGTTGTAAGCTAGCAAGATGAACCATTATTAAAATATAAAAAGTAGTACCAATACTGCTTACAAGAATAGCAAAACATCATACTCCCCCTCTTTCCCTTCCTCCATACCCCAACCCTCTCTCTCTCTTCTTCTCTTTCTCCCTACTCTTTCTCTCTCTCCCTACCCTCTTTATCTCCCTTACTTCACCCCCCACTCTCTCTCTCTCTCTCTCTCTCCCTTAGGAACCAACATACCACCTAATGACATCATGTGATCCCTTAGCACACCACATGACCCTTTAGGAGCATATGATGTCATAAGGGGTCATATGGTGTCCTAAGGTGGGAAGATGAACCATTATTACAATATAAAAAGTAGTACCAATACTGCTTACAAAAATAACAAATCAACATGCTCCTCCTCTCTCCCTTCCTCCATACCCCATCCATACACAAATTCAACTTGGTAAACAACTTCTTTATCTGAAAATTGGCTACAAGCCTCGCAAGTTGTTTATAATTGGCAAAAATTTCATTATCACCCACTTTTCTTGTGTAGAGAAAATTCAGAAACACTTTCAAGCTTTCTCCTCCTACCTCATCCACTATCATTTCTACTCTTCCATTCTCCATGAAACCTGCAACCTGAAATACAATACTTTCTCCTCCCACCTCTTTCATCACTATATTATGTTTACCCATCTCATTATATACCACTTGGAACATAATAATCTTCTCTCTCTCTCTCTCTCTCTCTCTCTCTCTCTCTCTCTCTCTCTCTCTCTCTCTCTCTCTCTCTCTCTCTCTCTCTCTCTCTTTGTCTCTTTGTCTCTCTGTCTCGCTCTTCCTTCACATTTTCTTTACTGCAAGTAATACATACAGGGTTTTTATAAGTTAAATGTGCGTACGGGGTACTAGGAATATGGACGTTGGCCTACTGAGTTTTTTTAGGGACTCAAAGCATGCACGGGGTTACTGAACACATTTTTAGTTGCCCAATAGCCTCAATGGCCTGAAAAGAAGTTTTTGAGGTCGTTGAAGGCCCCACTGCAACTATTACTGCGCTTCTGTGACAATTTTATATGTAGAAGTGAAATTTTTGTTTTGCATGATTTCAAATGATTGAATTGTTGTTCTTATTAGTTCGGTCAATGTTATTGTGATTGTTTAATAGTTTTGATTTAAGAAAATAATGATAATGCTAAATTTAATGGTTATTTGATTGTTTAAGAACCGTTGTTTACATATATATGTAAAATAATTCTATTTAGGACAACCAGTATTAATAATGGGAAATAACAAGTGAGGAACGATGGAAAAACAAGAGGCTAAAAAGGAAAGACAAAGGCAATGTATGAAGAAATTATGTGACATAAGAGAAATGGGACAAGAAGATACATCATCCTCAACATCTTAATTCGATTTACCAACCGAACATAATGCAATTGAAGAAGAGATCATATTGAATAATCAAACAAATGATGAAGATGCACCAACAACATTTGATTTACAGTATGAACCTAATGCACACAATGTTGAACATACACCGACTCTATTTGGTGTGATGAATGTACCTAATGCACACAATGTACTGATGTTAAAACCTCCTAGAATCATTCGTAGGAAACCAAGGTATCTAATTGACATCGATGAGAATATTTTGAAGCCAATGCCTGATAAAATGAATGAATGAATGAACTTTTAGGAGAATGGTTAAAAAAAATGATAAAACTATTTTGAAAACTTAAATCAAACTGCAAGATTCCAATTAATTATTGAAATGATAAAAAAAATTGAATTTTAAAGAGACAATGAAAATTCTAGGCCCAAGTTCATCTGAAAGTAATAGCGAAAGAACTATTGTGAGAAATATATTTGATGCATATCAAGCTATTGGCTCAAAATCATGTACTAAAGATTCTAATATTACTAGACATGTTATTACATCAACCATAATGAGCAAGAAAATAAATAAGGATTGTTTGGTAAGAAAAACAAGCAAGTCATTAAACAAAAGTAGAACAATATTACATAAAGCATAAGATAGGTGGGAGAAAATAGAGGACCCTAACAATATTTCTCTTTGGGAATTCTCGGGTAGACTACCACGCAAAGACAAGGTTGTTGTTGATGCACTAAGAACATTAATTGAAATTTTTTGGCACGACAACACAAGGGTTTTGCCTAACCAAAGAGATATTGTTAGAAGACGAATTGGATCTAGAAATCATGAGCCACATGACAAACACTATTTGGATATGACAAACAAAATTTTATGAAAGATTCCTTCAAAATTTTCTTCAAATAAGAATTAGTCAAAGATTTTTTGAAATGACAAAACCTATTTATGTTAAGATTATTCATGTATGCACCACGTGTTCTTGTAGGATGCATATTGAATTTTCCATGCACTATGCTATTTATCATCATATATGCTGTACTTTGCACACTAACGATGTTTTGCAGGAATGCAATATACAACCACCTCCTAAGTCACCAAGATAATTTATTTCAAATGTGTTATGTAAAAGAGATGATGGTTGCATTTATTATAAGATGATGTGTTTGAAAGGTTCTTGTGCTACATGTGGTGGTTTACAATATTTACCAAGATGTCTACATTTGGATAGCACACATGAAATTGGTAAGTGTAATGGTTGGAAAATGATGAGTTATGGATCAAGAGGAAAACTACCCTTTCCCTCAAAGAGAGATGAGAGTTTCACTACTGATTATCCTTAAAGAACTTTACACCATTACATTAGGAAGATAAGGGATGAGATAATTGACAAGATTCAATCTCCACACAAAGATGATAGATTAAATTCTGAATGAATTGAGAATGTTAGGATGGGCCCTTCTTCCTTGTTTGATTTGGAAAGGAATTGATTAAATTATGTAGTGCAAAAGTGACAAAGAATCGATTATAACTTGAGATCAGAATATGGGATAAAGGTGTGCACCTGGATATGGTAGTAAAATGTCGAGACGAAGTCACTCTGTGAATTTGATGAAAAGTTGTCTGGATCGTGGCGGGAATGTACACGCTCCTCCGAAAATCCGCGAAATGAAAAGGGTTTTTCCGCCTTTGCAAATTAAGCCCGAAATTGAAAGTACAGTTGCACACCTGTAACATACATACAGAAAAGAGAGGGAAATTTTTTGGGATAGGGGGTTTGCCTTTAGGTCAAACCCTAGTTTTGGAATTAACCAAGTAATGAAAGAAAGTACTTGCAAGTAGATGTAAATGAAAGACTAAATTTGAAATCACCTCAAGGGAGGTTGTAGTAGCAATGTTGATAGAAATTCTTCTATGAAATTGAATGTTGAAAGGGATCTCCTCTTCAATGGTTGAATCCTTGACTTGAATCCAACACCTAGCCTTGAAGGGAGACTTGAGAATGCTTATTGCTGGAAAAGAATGCTTGAATGATTAAATGCTTGATCACTTATGCAACTTGAATCTCTCCAGCTTCGACCTATCCAACTGATGCTTGTACTTATGCAAATGAGAGGATGAATGCCCCTTAAATACATGTTGGTGGATTTAACTTTCTTCATGGGCCGACATTGGGGAGGTTTCTTGCTTGAGGTACAACCCACAAGGCATGCTCTAGGAAGGGTCCTGCCCTAAAATGGGGTAGGCATAGGGGTGCCATGCCCCTGTTCAAGGGGGGATAGTGGTGCCACGCCACTATCCTACCCCTTTTTCCAAGACAAAATGCAGTCAGGGTGGCGTAGAGGCCAACGAAGAAGCTTTTTTTGCAAGACGAGCACTCTCTAGTCTCCGATCAGGCTAGAGGATTCGATTTCGCATGCGTGAGGACCCTAATGTAGTAAAAAATTGTTAAGGTCACAATTTTATGACACTATATTTATCCCCCACTGTAGTGGGAGTATAAGCATATGCCAATACTATCGGTAAAGTACAAGGAAATAATATTGAAATAATTTCACCATGTCAAGGAGGCAAGATGTGCCAAGCCCCTAGTGGACTTAGGATCTTATGACTTTGATTAACAAAGTAAAAGGGAAGATTGAGAAGGGGAGTACCATGACTACTATTAGTAAAGTTCCCTTCACTATGAGTCATGAAAGAAAGGATACTAAAGATTACAAAGAAAAATAAAGTTCAACAAATGATTTTAAGTATCACAAGAAGGAATGTATGAGTGGAGTGTATTCCCCCATGTTAAAGAGATCGTACACACCTTATCGGGAGTGATGGATTTAAGGTAGGATACACCAAAGAGAGAGAGAAGAGAGGGAGCACGTTATCGCAAGGATTTAGCCCCCAATCGAGGTATAAACCCAAGGATAATGAACAAAAAATGCGAGGTAGTGTTGCTTTCCTTGGGGTCAGTATGCTATATGATAACTCATGTATATCATGTATGTATATGCATATAATAATCTTCATTCCCTAAAGAAGGACACCACCATAGAAGAAAGGAAAGAGAGGTTGTCTTTTGAGTCAACATGAAAGAGACCAAAAGAGAACTCAATGCTTTGCATCATCCCCATGTAGACATTAAGGGAACAATAGAAGAACAGGGATACACATAGAAGAATAGTCACAAATAGAGAAAGAAAGTAGAGAGAGATCTACAATGCTAAAATGCTAATCTAGCCTAATATCCATCTCCTGATCTTGCTGATCACTATTTCAATAGAGGTGAGCAACATGCCAGAGGAGCGATATCGAGCACAATAGATGGAGCTATCACAAGATCCAAACAATTACTATGCTCATGTTGTAAGTCACTTTGTTCGATTCTAGGAGCTAGGATTAGGTTTTGTGAAAAATCAGTTGATAAATGTGTGTCCACATCAACATACTCATACTCGCTATCAGAGGCATTAGGAGTTGTACTACCCTTATGAATAACATTTTCACCCATTTCTTCATCAAAGTTTAGAGAAAGAGGAGTGAGAAGATGAATAGGAGTAAAACCATCACATGTTTTATGCAACTTATGATTTGGAGATGTTGGTTGAACATCTTGCTTAGGAGAAAAGGGAATCATGTCAACTGTTGGAGCCTGAAGAGATTGAGTATTTTGAGGGACAACTTCATGAGCTCAAACACGACGACTTCATCGGGCTTCTCTCGCACAATGATTCTATCGAGTCTTAGTGGAAGGCTGGGAAGGAGGAGGAACACTTGAAAAAGTTTGAACGTTTCTCTCCTTGATAGTTGAAGGTTTAGGTTGAGGTATTTTTGGTTGAACAATAGAAGAAGCAAGCCTCTTCTCTCGATAAAAGGAAGGAGGTGGAACTGCACCATAGAAAAGAGGAATATTAGGTGTAGGAAGGAGACCAAGTCCATCATGAGGAGGAGGTATAGGTCTAACCTTAGGAGGAATATTGTTGTTCTCCTTAAGAGAAGGTAAAGTCACATCCATAGGAGTAGGTGGACAATTTGCCTTAGGAGGGAGATTAGTTCTATCCAAGAGAGAAATAAGCTGATCTTTAAGAATAATAGGAATGTGAAGTGTTGGCGATCTAGGTTGACTTAAGGATAAGATCATATCGATCTTCCTTTTTTTATAATATTGAAAAAGAGAATCGCTCCTTGATGGAAGAGATTAAAATTATTTAGGCCAAAAGAGATCAATAGGAACACCGGGGCTTCTTTTGGATGGACGAAATAAGCTATGGTTCATGTTTATGATTTCTCCATTGTGAGGAAATTTAAGACACTTGTGGATTGGAGAAGCAATAGCCTTCATGGAAGATAGCCAAGGATAGCCCAACTTCACACAAAATTGCTCAGAAGAAGGTATGATAACAAAGTCAACATCCATGGATTTAGCATGAACTTGAATAGAAAGAGTGATAGAACCAATGGTAGGACAAGAGAAATCATCAAATAACTTGACAACTACATTAGAAGCATCATATAGTGGTTTATGCAATTTTAAAGTGAAAAGATACTCTTTAGTTATGATATTAACAATGCAAGAGGGATCAATCAGGGCACCATGACAAGGGATATCCTTAACCTTTTGAACTATGTATAAAGGGCCATCGGGTGCTCTAATGGTCTCACTAGGGTCAAATGTATTGTAAGGATCCTTAGGTGCATCTTGTGTTTCTACCATATTAACCAAGTTTGGAGCCATACAGATGAATTCTTTAGAAGTGAGAGAACTAGGCACAATCTCAATAATGTTAGAAGTATGAGATGGAAAGGGATCAGTAAAAATATTAAGATTTTGATTAGGAGGAGCAACTGATTTATTCCCTTTATCATTCGCACCTGCCATAGATATAGTATTATTATCAATCAAGTCTTGAACCTTATTTTTCAGTTCAAAATATTTCTTAGTATCATGACTAGGTTGACGATGAAATTAGCAAAAGGAATTGTTATCAAAATAAAGAGATGCAAGTTTGGAAGGATCAAATTGTTTTATAGGAGGAAGTTTGATAAAATTTCTATGCAAAAAATGAGAAATAATAATATGCAAAGATTCATTCAAAGGAGTAAACTACCTTTCTCTTTGGAAAGATTTAGAAATAGGAGGAACACCTATTGCAGCATTCACATGGTTATTGTTGATTGGATCATTGAACTTGAAGAAGCTTTTTGTTGGTTTGAACTTCAAAAATGGTTGTTGAACACTCTCCCCCTTATCACTCAGAGCAATAGGAGTGGATTGCTCCATTTGACTCATAGCCAGTTAATAATTGTGGAGTGTTGCGCACAACTATGGAAATGAAGTAAACTCAGACATAAGAATTTTTTCCCTGATATCTGTAAATTAGAAATAAAAATTCTTTGAATATCATTATCAAGCACATGAAAATAAATTTGAGCACACAAATGCTTATATTTACCAATGAAATCAGTCACTTTTTCTTTAACACCTTGTTTACAATGCATTAAATCAGGCAAAGTAATTTTAGGACCAATGTTGTTTTGAAACTGTTGGGTGAAAGCATTTTCTAGTTGTTGAAAGGAAGTGATAGAATAAGAAGGCAGAGAGAGATACTATTGTAAGGCCTTATCTCTTCGTGTTCTTGTAGACAGTTTTGCAAGCAATCGTTGATCATAAGAAAGATTAGTACAAAAGGTTTGAAACATTTTGACATGCGTAAGAGGATCACCTTTTTCATTATAGAGTTCCAATTGAGGGAACTCCACATCTTTAGGTGGAACGAATTTAACAATATCAAGAGAAAGTGGGCTCACAACATCAAAGGTGGGCACAATAAACTTGGATTGACTCATGGAATCAATTTGTTGTTGTAAAGAAGACACAATTTGAGAAAGATTGTTAATTGTCATTTCAGTAGAAGAATTCATGTTAGACATAGGTGATTGAGAAGGTGGTATAATATTATTGAAAGAAGGAATGGATTGAGAATAAGGTGGTGGAACACTATGATAAGTATAAATTGGTGATGATTGGGTAGGAAAAGGGACACTTAAAGGAGGAATAAAGTTGTTGAAGGAATTGCCCCCTTGTGTCACACTGATTGGTTGAGGAATAATAGGAATACTCATGGAAGACATAGGTATCAATGGAGGATTAAATGAAGAAGATGGATTTCCCCCATGACCTATGGTTGTAGGAATGGTATTTTGAGTTGAAGTAGTCATGATGTTAGATGTGAAAGTAGGAATACTAGTCATAGGATTTGTCAAAGGAATAGAGGAATTGACTTGTGTTGAAGGTTGTGAATAACATAGGGTTTCAACACAACTTTTGATAGGCATGACATTAGAATCAACAATATATGCAATGCTTTGCAATATATCAATTCCATTCTTATCACTTTGAAGCATGTTCTTAAGACCTTTAATTAATGGAAGAGCTTCACTATTAGGGTATTCTTGGGACATCCATTGTTGAAATCTATCAAATTGATTGTCCAATGTAGAAAGTTGATCTAAAGAAACCCTAGTTAAAGCTTCTTCTTCATCATGGGATCCATCAATGGGGTGAATAGGCACATGATTAGGATGGAGAGAATTAGCATGATCCTCATGAAAGAAGTCACCCAAATTAGGCTCTATCTGCTCGGTAATTAAACCTTGAGAAGCCTTAATTATAATGCTTCATCTAATAGGGATAGGATAGGTAGGACTAATAGTGGTAAAACTCATGTACTAGAGGGAAAATTTGAATTTTGAATTGTGGAACAAAGCTTACAAAATTGAGTAATGCAAAATTTAAGAAAATAATGATTACACAATTTGAGCTTCGTTGGAGGAAGGGAATGACATAATTTCCAAAAATGAAAGGAAATTGGAAATTTTAAAATTAGGGCGAAGGGAATACCACTTAATTTTAAAATTAGAATTTTTAAAATCAGGGCAGACAATTATTAACCTCTTAATTTTAAAAATTCTTGAAAGTTGAAATGTTGAATTTTGAAGATATTTCCAATTCTAGAGGGATGAAAAATTGATAAAATAAGCCAATCTTATGGATTTAGGCTATTAAATACAGTCATAATAGTCTCTCAAAATTTTCGGAAAAAAAATGAGAACCGTGGTGGGAACGCACATGGTCTGACCAACTTTTTTTGAAATTTTTAGGGATGGAGATTATGATGATTTTAAAGATAACCCCCCAAAATTAGTGAATTTTAGAATCTCTAGATGGGCGAAATGAAGGCACAAAGGTGACAATAGGACCCTATTAGGGTTTTGAAGAAAAAGAGGAATTGAATTGCAATTTTGAAAGGGGTCAAACCTAATTGATAGGGGCACCTTGAAAAGTGTTTATAAATCTGAATGTAATTGAAATTGATTTGAAATTCACACGAAATCCAATTAATTTTAAAAATTAGGGTTTGATGACCTAACCACTTAATTTTAAAATTTAAATTTTGGGAAAAAGGGGGGAAATTGAAAAATTTGAATTGTAGGATTGAAGACAAATCTGAGAACAAGTAGAAATCTAAAAATTCAATTGAAATCCAATGTTTTGCACAAGTTCAATATGACATTTGAAAATTAGGGTTTTAACAAGTAACCTCTTAATTTTATAAATTTTAATTGTAAATTAAACAAGACAAAGGGGAAATTGAATTTGACAAACAAAACAATTTTCAGATCTAAGATAACTATGTTGAAAGCAATATTTTACAAATCAAAAGTTCAATTTTTATTTAAAAACCCAGGGTTTTTAATGAATTAACCACTAAGTTTGTAGAAAGCTGAAACTTGTAAATGAAAAATATGCAATGTTGTTCAAAGGAAAGCATGCAAGATGTCAGGTTCACCAAAATATATTGGTTGGAAAATGATGAGTGATGGATCAAGAGGAAAACTACCCTTTCCCTCAAATAGAGATGAGAGTTTCACTATTGATTATCCTTTAAGCAGTTTTCACCATTACATTAGGAAGATAAGGGATGAGATAACTCACTAGATTCAATCTCCACTCAAAGATTATAGATTAAGTTCTGAATGAATTGAGAATGTTAGGATGGTCCCTTCTTCCTTGTTTGATTTGGAAAGGAATTGATTAAATTATGTAGTGAAAAAGTGACAAATAATCGATTATAACTTGAGATTGGAATATGGGATGAAGCTGTGCACTTGGATTTGGCAGTAAAATGTCGAGATAAAGTCACTCTATGAATTTGACAAAAAATTGTTTGGACTGTGGCGGGAATGTACACGGTCCTTCGAAAAATCCACGAAACGAAAAGGGTTTTTCCACCTCTGCAAATGAAGCCCAAATCTGAAAGTACAACTGCACACCTGCAACCTACACACAGAAAAGAGAGGGAAATGTGTTGGTATTTGGGGTTTGCCTTTAGTTCAAACCATAGTTTTGGAATTAACCAAGTAATGAAAGAAAGTACTTGCAAGTAGATGTAAATGAAAGAGTGAATTGTAAATCACCTCAAGGGAGGTTGTAGTAGCAATATTGATAAAAACTCTTGTGTGGAATTGAATGTTGAAAAGGATCTCCTCTTCAATGGTTGAATCCTTGACTTGAATACAACACTTAGCCTTGAAGGGCGACTTGAGAATGCTCAATGCTAGAAAAAAAAGATTGAATGCTTGAATGCTTGATTGCTTATGCAACTTGAATCTCTCCAACTTCGACCTATCCAAATTATGCAACTTCCAGTTATGAAAATGAGAGGGCAAATGCTCCTTAAATACATGTTGGTGGATTTGAATTTCATCACAGGCCGACATTGGGGAGGTTTCCCACCCGGGGAACAACCCACAAGGCATGCTCTAGGAAGGGTCCTGCCCTAAAATAGGGTAGGGATAGGAGCACCAGGTCCCTATCCTGGGAGGACATGGGCACCACGCCCCTATCCAAGGGGGGGTAGTGGTTCCACGCTCCAATCCTACCCCTTTCTCTAGGGAAAAATATAGTTGAGGTGATGCAAAGGCCAAGGAAGAAGTTGTTTTCGCAAGCCGAGCACTCTCAAGTCTCCGATTAGGGTAGAGGATTCAAGTTTACATGCGTGAGGACCCTAATGTAGTCAAAAATTGCTAGGGTCACAATTTTATGACACCACAGTAAGAAACTAGCATCTTTTGGAAAGTACAAGACAATGACATATGGGGTTAAAGATGGAAAAGAATTAAAGATATGTGAGTTAGTGAAAAATGATATATGTGTAGTTGATTTTATGAGAACGTTTAAAGAGAGACTAGTTTATGAGTACATAACACATACACATGGAGGTCGGTGGTTAGATGAGCAATTCAAGTTATGCAAGGACATATTTCCTCTTGGTACCATTGTCTCTATAGTTTATTTTGCTGAAAGTTATACACTAAAACCTCAAAATGAAGTGCAATCTATGTATTACCATTCTACACAAGTTTCTATTTTTGTACACATAGCATTCATGCATGCAGATGATAGCACAGAGGAGGATAGAAAGGTTGTAAGAGAGTATCACTTCTACATAAGTGATGATCATACACATTCGTCAAAGTTTGTGCAAGGATGATTTTAAGTTTTCTATGATAGTTTAAGGGAAAGGAACATACGGTACAAGCAACACATATTATGGTCAGATAATTGCACCTCACAATTCAAAAATGAAAGGATGCTCTATTGGTTGAGTAGGATGCATGTGACAAGCAGTGTACAACATTTTTGGAATTTCACTGAGGCTAGACATGGAAAGGGAGAGCACGATGGTACATAAACATGCGTAAAAAGAGCCCTAGCTAGAGAAGAATTGAAGTATGAAGGTGGTGTTGAGTTGATAGATGCAACAACAATTGTGCGATGGTGTAACTCTACAATGAGACCAAGTAATGCAGGTATGCCAATGGTTCATAGATATTTTTCATTGATCACTAAATCTGGCATTGAATACTATCAAGATTATTGTACAGTTGGAGGATCTAGTGACATGCACTCATTTTGAAGTTCAAATGCAAGTTCACTGGTAATTATACTAGATAGATTGTATGTTTTTGCTATTCATGTATGTATTCTTTGTGGGAAGAATGTGAATCACAAGAGTGGGTTGAAAAATGGTCTTGTAGACCGTTGCTTACCATTAATACCTATCAAATTCCTAGAGCACTATAGTTAAACCAGATGGAAGCATCAGTTGATTTCGATCATGTATCTGACCTAGTGGAACCAGGTGATTTTTGGGGTAATGTTTTTTGGCTCATTTTGTTACATCAAACATTATTTTTGGTATTAATTATCATTCTATAATATGAAGGTCATGTGTACATAGTTGTAGAAGAGAATAATGAAGAAGGAATAAATTACTTTTTGTGTCGTTGCATTGAGCCTAAGAGAAAATTGACAACCACAATTATTGATGGAGAGGGTATTGAGTATGCAGTAGGGTCTATTCTCATGATAGGCACATGGCTTAGGAGATACCCTATCAAGAATTATGATGTTTGGTTTTTCAAGGACTTTGAAACACACATACATATTCTTCATTTCTCCAACCTTGTTGTTGCAACAAATATTCATTTGAATAAGTATTGTGGTAGACCTCATAACAAGATTTTATGGAAAGTTCATGAATCTGACCATGAGGAAATACTTGACACAATACGGGCTAGAGCCGATCCAGAAGGCTCACTTGATTGATTCTATAGTTCAGGGTAGAATGATTTTGAGATTTTTTTATATATCGTCGGCGAATAGTTATATATTCATTTTTTGTATATATAAATTCCCATGAGATGATTTGTACATATTTAGGGGCATAATTTGGTATATTTAAATGGCCATGAGATGATTTGTACATATTTAGATACCAAATTTTGTATAACAATGCAATGAGCTGATTTGCACATATTTAAATGGTAAATTTTGTATATTTAAATGGCGATGAGCTAATTCACACATATTTAAATGCCAAATTTTGTATAAAAGCCCATGAGATGATTTGTAAAACATTTTTTGAATATATGACTAGGAAGATAACTAAGATAGATCATTTTAGATGAGCCTCATGTGACCCTATAGGTTCAAACGGATCGATCATATGCATTTTTTGGACTCAAGGCACTTGAGAGATCACATTGGTAGGGTATGGCTCTCAATGTTCCAGCGCATTGGGAGGCACAATAGAAGCATACCTAGCGTAAACCTACCCACCCAGATGTGCTCCTAATATTGGTTTGTGCCCATGATGAATGAAATCATATCTATCCTATCTTGCAACTTTGCATTGTATGCCACTAACAATTTTTGCAGCGGGTGAAAAAACGCTACCATTTGAAAATGGCTCCGAGTCATTAGAAACCAAGATAGGTCATTATAGATGACCCTTACATGACCCTATAGGTTCAAATGGATCTATTGTATGCATCTTCTATTGTGAGAAACTATTTGTCAAAGTTTGACAATTTTTTGGACTTAGGACACTTGAGATATCGTGCTGGTTGGGTATGGCTCTTGATGTTCCAACGCATTGGGAGGCACAATAGAAGCATGCCTAGTGTAAAAATACCCACTTGAATGTGCTCATGATTTTGGTTTGTGCCCATGCCAAACATAATCAAATCTAGGCTATCTTGCAACTTTGCATTGGATACCACTGATGTTTTTTGCAACAGGTGAAAAACCGCTACCATTTGAAAATGGCTTTGAGTCATCAGAAATTGAGATATGTCATTGCATAAAAGCCTCATGTGACCCTATAGGTTTAAACAGATTGATCGTATGCATCCTGGATTGTGAGAAACTGACCGTGAAAGTTTGACAATTTTTTGGACTCGGGGCACTTGAGAGATCGCATCGGTAGGGTATTGCTCTCAACATTCCAATGCATTGGGAGGCACAAAAGGAGGATTCCTAGTGTAAAACTACCAATCCAAATGTGCTCATGATGTTGGTTTGTGCCCATGACGAACGCAATCAAATCTAGCCTTTCTTGCAACTTTACATTGCATGCCACTAACGGTTTTTGCAGCAAGTGAAAAAATTCTACTATTTTAAAATGGCTCCGAGTCATCAAAAACTGAGATACGTAATTGTAGAAGAGCCTCACATGAACTTATAGGTTCAAACAGATTTATCTTATGTATCCTAGATTATGAGAAACTATCTATCAAAGTTTGACAATTTTTGGACTCAGGGCACTTGAGAGATTGCGTCGGTAGGGTATGGCTCTCGATGTTCCGATGCATTGGGAGACACAATAGGAGCATTCCTAGCGTAAACCTACCCACTCGGACATGCTCATTATGTTGGTTTTTATCCATGATGAAACTTTGACAACATTGACAACTTTGATAACTTTGACAACAATTGAACAACTTTGACAACAACTGAGCAACTTTTACATCTTTTATCCAAATGACCCCATACTTTCACAATTGACTTAAAATTATCATTAATGGTCCCAAATCACCTTATTTAGATAAAACAAATGGAAAACAAGATAAAAATCAAAATTTGACAAAAGGAATCAAAAGCATCTAGTGATCATTACCAAGGATCAAATCTGACCATTGCCATTGAATTTCATTTTGATTGAGACAAGGATTTTTGTAGGGTTAATTCAATATTTTACAAAGCTTATCCAATAATACTCCACAATTGCAATGCTTTATATCATAAATTTTTGTTGTTTATATTCATATTGTTGATTACATAGGTAAATATTCATTTAACTTTAATAAAGGACAGCCACCAAATACACTGAATAAATTCTTTATAAATAATCATTTATATATATATATCAAAATGCACAATAAGGAACACAATGAACAAATTCTGTATGTATCGAATATGCCTATCAATATCAACGAAATGCACAATAATGAACACAATACACATTTATTGGATCAAATATCGACATTTATATATATCAAAAAAGGCATATATGTCAATTCAATACAAGTTATACAAAAATGTGGCATATGCCATGTCCAAATCGATATATAATAAAAGTGTAGAATATATCTACATGTATTGGTCATTCAGTGGCCACAACTAACACTATATGATCCTATACTTGTGGTGCATCATCAAAATCGAGCCTCTTTGATGCAGTACGCGGCTTTGTAGATGGGTGCACAACCACAAATCAAAAGCCAAGTTAGAATCTCTTTGTAGAAAATAGTTCACAGTTATCAATATAACTATGCATTTAACCATAATTTCTTTGCAATTCAAATGTAGATTACCTCATCTGCTAATCTAGGATCTATTTTCTTCTTTCTCTTCTCCTTGTCAGTCTTACGAGTTTTCTTGAATACAAACTTGAAACGGTCCAAGTTATGGCCAAACTGCGTAGGGGCCTATTCTAGATTAAATACAATTAATACAATGTACTAACATATATAGATCAAAAACATTAAAAATATATAATATAGAGAAAAAAAGTGCACTGAAGCGTTAGATGCTTCTCTAGTAGTCTGAGGAGTGCTCACCATTGATGGAGTAGCTGTGGCTATTACCTATACAAAAAATTATTAAAGATTAAATATAATTATTATAATGATAAGTATTGTAGGTTAAATATAGTTAATGCAATATATAAAACAAAAGTGTACTGGATCTTGAGATGCTTCTCTAGTACATGGAGTAGGGCTTGCCATTGATGAAGAGACTATGAATATTTCCTATATGAAAAATTATAAGATTATAATTTATCACAATTTCATGTGTACATTTGAATATAATCATCAAATCAAGAAAATAAAGTAGATATACGTACCTCTGCCCTCTCTTGATCCTCGGGTGTATCAAGTGCATTGAACAAATCTACAAAGCCCAATGGTCGTTGCATATAAAATAGAAAAAAAACACTAATCAATCTACAAATTCCAACTCAGAAAATTTCAACCTTTACAAACAATTGTACAATTAAAAATGTGTTCAATTACCTTCTTCCCATGTTTAGGCGTCATCGAGGATTTCTATCGCTGAGGACAAGGCCTAGACATAGAGGGGGTACCCTAGAACAAACAAAATAAACAAAAGAGATATTAGTAGATAATATTAAACATAATTTAACAAATCTAAAATTAAATTACTTTCATATTCCATCAAAATAATACATAAAATAAGGTGTACAAAATATGATACCGCATAGCTTTGTAGGCCAAAATCGATCACTGAGAGCATGACATCATCAATGTGGGATATTTGGTCCCCTGTCAACACCTACAAACCAAAAACTTGTCAAGCATTAAAGAGAGTTAGTATATCTTATAATTTTATTTGAATTCAAAGTACTATTATTTTTTAACATGTTACAAAATTTATACCCTAGGTGTCAATGTTGAAGGTGGAATATCAGATGGTGTATTAACACCCACTGTTGCATCTTGAAATGCATATTTTTTTTATCTATTTAAATTGATCTATAAATGAAAATTCATTTACAATTACAAATTTTAAGTGACCGATAAATAAAATGTTATGAATTCAAATCAACACACCTGTGTATGTGACTGACTAGCAAACAACATGTCCATCAATTCATCTGTTAGCACCATATCCTCAGTCGTGCAGGTCTGACATATGCTCCCGCAAATCATGCATAGATGGGACATGAAACCATCTGCACTGGCCTCAACATCCATCCCGGTGCATATGCCTGAGCAAGTGGGACACACATGCTCAATGGGTTGACCAATGCTAGCTGCCTCATCTAATGGATCATCCTCCTAGCCAAGAGGGTGTGCTAACTATGTCCCATGTAGGATGATCACATCAGTCAATGTTGTGGCCACTTGAAGAGTTTTTGGCTCCATTAATTATTTCAGGACTACTGGGACCATCACATGCACCTTGGGTTTGGGTGCTAGGGGGTGACAACTTTACGAGTTTAATACCCTATGGGCTCCATGTCTATCTTGGGCAAAGCCGCCACCTCGAACATGGAACTCTCTCATATCAAAATAATTAGGCCACTCATTGAGGAAAAACTCACAATATACTTTCCTCAAAAAAAACAATGGAACCTCAAAATTATTACAAGATGGTTCATCAAAGACAATCCACCACCTATTCCAAAAAAGTTTCTTCATCTACACATTGGTACACAAATGTATGGAAAACCTCTTTGCATTAAGAGGTAAGGACTCACTAGTTCTAGGATCAACAAAAGAGCACATATTTGTGATGGACTTGTAAAGCACTGAGAGGGGGGGGGTGAATCAGTGACACCAAAAAAAACTACTTTAAACACTGACCGATAGAAATACTTAACAAGTTTGTTAAACAATATGCATGCAATCCAAAATGATATAAAAACATCCACAATAAGTATAACATCCACCATAACACAAGTGTTTATGCGTGGAAAACCCAAATAGGTAAAAACCACTGTGAGATGGGACTCACAAGTTAACTATTTGCAGTAATAGATAACTAACCGATTAAGATCTACAAAGTTCTCTACTAGGAGTGAATCTTGTTAAAGATCCCAAATCTTAGTTAAAAGCTATACCATGTAAAAGGTAGTATGCTATAAGGAGTAACCTCAATGGAGCATTTCTAAATCCAAACTAATGGATCACCTGGTTAGAGGATTTGTACAATGAAGCTTGTTAGAGCATACCCGGTTAGGGGATTTGACTGTTGCAATCATTAGAAAACAATAGGTAGTGTGATCTAGTAGTAGCACAACTTTCTTGGATAGATCCTCTTCTGTGCACTCAACACTTCTTTGCCATCATACTTTGCAACTTAATACGTCTACCTTCGCAAATGTAACATGTGTCTTTAACTCGTACAAAATAATTCATTGTGATGTCAATATATAAAAATTTAGATTTCATGTTGGCCTCTAGAAATCATATAACATTTACCTAGGTGGAGTGTATCTAGTCAAACAATCATAATGCATCACAAAAATACCACCAAAAATTGTCGGTAAGGATAACTCATCACAACTAGTGATAGCTCATCACATAATAAATGAATATCGATTCGAGCTAAACATATAAACCATTTATCCTTAGATGCTCCTTTGATAATCTCTGTTGGATCTTCATGTTGATGCCGAGTTAAGTATAACCACTGGTTGTCTCCATGCATATACTAGTTGTCACCATGTACCGGTTAGATATAAACCTCTAGTATACTGGTTGTAATATAAACAACTTTGAAGTCACAGTGGTAGATAATATGAACATATGTGTGTGTATGTGTTTCATCAATGACAACATATGATGAAGTTAATAATTAAAAACATCATCAAGCCAACAATCTCCCCCTTTGTCATTGATGGCAACACTTAGAAAATTTCATAGTAATACTGCTAAGTGTGCTTACAAATTATTTTTATAAACATATACATATACTCCCCCTTACTACATACATCATACAAAATTTTCACAACACACATACATATTTATGCTCCCCCTTTGACAAAAATGCCAAATTGAAAGGCAATATATATATATATATATATATATATACTTTTCTATCCAACTGTTTTACATTTACAAAAACTTGAAAAACTGAATCAAGATTCATGTATTGCTAGCCTCATTAAAATAGCATTAAATTTTCTCTTCAATTGAGATTAAGCATGTTCCCATGTCTAAAGCAAGTTCTCAGTGAACTCAAGTGTAGACATAATCTGAGTATGGAACTCTTCCATGGAATCAAGTGTACGGTTTTTGGAGTAGCCAAAATAGCTTCTGCATTCTTGTAGGCTCTCTACAGTATGTCCACTTGGGATGTGAGTAGACTCTTCAATTCCTTTAGTGACCAAAGTCTTTTTGCTTTTGCAAGATCATAGGTATCTAACTTGTTTTGCAAATCATCCACAGATTTGCTAAAAGAAAAAATAGAATCTTGAAGTGGTACATAAGCATTGCATATCTTCTCTAGCTCTTGCTCTGTTTCAGTTCACCTAGTATTGATATCAAAATAAAATAATGAAACAATAGAAGTAGAAGCAAGATATTTCCCTCCTATTTCAATAGATTTTCTTAAAAAATCTTTATTAAGAGATAGAGCAAGTTTTCCTATATCAATCTCTTTCATAAGATTCTCTCCACGCTTCTTCCTGTAACTCTTCTCAGCACAAGTTTGCGCCACTTCTTCTAGGGACTTAATTTGGTCAGATGCATCAGCAACCAATTGACCAAGTTTTCTAATAGGTGTTGTCAAATGTCCCGTAGAAGTTTTTGGTAGTAGACTTGTCAGAATATCCACAACATTCTGAGTGGTTTTAGCTTCCATTCTTTGTTCTTTATGTCTCTTCTTGTGTGCCCTAGATTGCATGACAGTTGCAATCTTCATCATTTCAAATGCACTCATATTATCAACAATTATAAGCCCTAAGATGCCTAATGATTCATCATCATCTTCATTAGTCTATTGTAAAACTAAGTTACCGGTTCAAAAAATGTTACCTTAACAGTCTCCTCTTTCTCTTGTTCTTTCTCTGTTTCCTATTCAGAAATCTGTGTATCATCATTTTCATTGAATTCATTTTGAATGTCCTCCAAAACCGGTGGCAATTGGGGTTTCACTGGTGGTTCCTTTGCTGGTGGAATATCCACTCCTGGTTGAGTTGTCGATTTCTCAACTGAAGTAACCTTTGAGTCAGTGATTTCAGGTGGCTATATATCTTGTTCAATAATGTCTCCAGATAGATCTATAACATCCTCAATCTCATCAACATGTATGACTCATTGGACAATATTGTCATCCTTCTTCTTGAGAGGGTAGACAACATCAACTTGCACAATTTCTTCCTCATCCATTTTAGGTCTATCAATAGTATCTTGCTCATCCTTAGAGGAATGTATAAGATCTTCCATTTGATGGATGTTATGAGCAATCTGATGAGTCTCACTCTCAACAGGTTGCACCTTTCCACTAATCAGCTTCAATCTTCTTATTTTGTAAGCAAAATGAACTTTGTACTTATCAACCAATTCATTCAGCTCATTCTTTGAAAACTCAGAAAAATATTGTACAAATACATCATCTATGATTTCTTTTTCTTTCTTTATTGCTTCCTCCCATTTATTCAAAAGAATAGTATACAAGGAATTAGAGATATCCTTTTCAAGATTATGAGGTAATTTATTATAATGGCACAAATAGTTGATTACCTATTGACTAATTTGTTCCTTTTCATCTTTATTGAATGAATCAAAATGATCTTTGACATTATCAAATATGTTTCTTCCTAATGTCTTCACTGTTCTCTCAAAGGTAGTGTCAGGCTTGTAAGTTAATATATCAAAAGGCACAGTTGCCTTTGGCACTTCCTTCACTTGTTTGGCTGCTTTACTGGTTTCTTTCATTTTCTTAGGTTCCTCCTTAGTATCAGTATCTTCAGATTTTGCTTGGAGAATTAATTTCTGATCTCTTTTCTTTGACGAAGTCTCCTTCTTTACATATACTTTAGGTACCAGTTCCTTTTTGGTTTGTACACTTCGTGTCACTCTTGTACTTTGTATTACCGGAGGTGCTTGCTTAGCCTTCTTCTTCTTCTTACCTTTAACACTTATGGATGGAACACTATTGGTTTCAATTGTTGCAATTTGAACTTCAACTGTATCCAATCTTGCCTTCTTTTTGTCCACTGGAGATGCCAACAGGTTATTGGCATAACTGATCAATAAGTCATAGTTGGTCTCATAACTCATGTCTTCCATTTCTTCTTCTCTAGGCTCAATAGCCTCCATCAAACAAAAATTAATGGTAACTATCAAAATAATATCCTTAGTGACGTGTTCTACCACATCCTCAGGAAATCTTACTCTCATACTCATTTTATTTTGAAATTCATTGAAATATTTATTCATGGTAGTAGAGAAGGTGTTCTTCCTAGGTTTGATGTTGTTCTTAATCTGGGCAGAAACTTTTGACTGCTATCCTTCTTGATAGACTGAAGATTCAACAATAATTGGCTCCTTATGGCCTCACATAGGTCATAATTAGCATTTTTAGCTATCCTCTTATAAGCAGTATGCACCGCTGTAGATGGAACACTATTCAATCTGCTAGAATAAAATACTCGGTAGCCTATACCCATAGCTGCCAATTTTACCACTGGGTCCTTGATGTTATTGACAAAAAAAACACACCCATCAGAGGTTGATCCGGTTAGAGTGTTTACTCTCTCTTTTGAAATACGCCTCAGCTTAGGTACTTCATCGGTTGAGTAAAGACCAGTTACAGCTTGAATAGCTTCCTTAGTTATAGTATGACTGGTTTCTAACTACATGTTTTCCCCACGAACACGAATCAGAATAATTCGGATATGTTCTTCAAAATCTTCAAAAAAAATGCTTTATTATGAAAACCTTTCTCATAAACCCTAATATATTATGGTTGAATCTTTTCATTTTTATTGCAAAGGGATTTCAACTGAGAATATATAGATAATGATCCTAAATCCTCAATCTTGCAATCAATGTAGCTAGACAAATCTCCTTTCACTATAAAACCACTAGGAATTTGTGATAAGGCATTATAAGTCACAATTTGTTCCACTTCAACAGCTTCCATAGGCTCAGATGTAATCATCAATTTCTCTACTGGTTTAGAAGATGATGCCATTTCAGATAAACTAGATTCGAAGCAGGATTTTATCAAAGAAATACCTTATTTCACACGCGCTGCATCGTTTACTGGTTGAATACTCAAGTGCACACCAGTTTAGTCTTCACCAACCTTCAAATCAGCTTGATCACTCAAATCATAATGCAACTTTGACTAAAATCAGCTAACAATCCTTTCTTAGCTCCGCAAGCGATCAAAAATTCTTTCTCGTATGTGTTAGGGTAAAAATAACAAAGTGAAACTCGCTTTTATCCTTTTTACCTACTGCATTAAATGTTCACCCGTTAGGGTTACAAACCCTAATTACACCACTTAATAATACATTCAATTTTGATAGATGTAAAACTGGTTGATAACCAATTGACAGAAAGATCAAAATTTTATGCATTCAAATTCTCTTACCACTCATTCATCTCAAGGGGTTTCGAGGTGGATTTACCATTAAGCTCCCCTTAGCCATATTTGAAAAGGCTTAGTTCATAGTGTAGGATTATCCACACTGGGTGAAGGAATAGTTTCTTCTCCAGGTGAATCATCAATTTTCTTCTTCCATATTTGATTCATTTCTTCTCTAGTTTCTTCAATATTGACCTTCTGCTTGCCTTTTGGATTTTTAGAAGGATTCGCCGGTTTGCTCTTTCTGGATCTACAAAATTTTGCCAAGTGTCTTGGTTTATGACAATGATAGCAGGCCATTCCAGATGATATCCAAGGTCCTGCATTGCCTCTCCCAAATCTTCTTCTGCAATTCATAGCCACATGCCCAAAGTTGTTACAGATGGTGCAAATGGCATTTGTTACCTTTTCCATCTCAAATGGACTAAACCGGTTGCCATAGGGTCTTTGCTAGTTCGTGTTACCCCGGTTATCATAGTTGCTCATCCAATTTCCATTTGGTCTTGGATTCATATGCGGTATAGGATTATTTGCTCCATATCTACCCTCAACTGATCTATGTCCATACATTTTTCATGTGAAGCAATGACCTTCAAATTTCTTGGATACATACCTAGAATTTGTATTGTAGCTTGCATTTCCATTAGGTTTGTTTCTAAAAACATTTGTAGTGTGACCAGGGTTTTGGTAAACAAAACAAATAGGTTTAAAGACCTTCTTACCGGTAGGCTTTTTGGCCTTAGGAGCAAATTTGTTCTTATGAGTGTTGCTCTTGGTACCAAAGGATTCTCCTTTTTCGGATGTGTGAAAACCAAGTCCAGAGGTATCACCATTCATCCTTTGTGATTGAATTTGTTCTTCAAGCAAGGTAGAACTTCTATTGAACTTTTCCAATTTCCCATTTTCTCTAGTGAGCTATTTTGTGAGATCTTCATTATGTTTTGATAGGTTCTCTCTCATAGATGATGCTAATTCAAGATATAGCTGTAAGTTCTCTCTTTCTTAGCTCTATGCATTCAAATTCTCATGCAAATTAGCATTCTCTCACTTGATCTTGGTAATCTCATGATCTCTTTCCTTGATGAGATCTTCAACGGTTCTCCTGACTTCCAGTTCCTGACTCATGTAGATAGTAAGACCTTCTAGCTCTCTCCTTAGATTTAGCTTTTTACTGCTTAGTTTTTCAACTTCCTCAGCTAAAGCATCAATATTGGCCTCATTTGAAGAACTATTATCAAATATTTCTAACATTTGTTTAGTTATCTCTCTTCTTTTGACTTGAGAAGCTTCTAGTTTGACCCTTAGGGTTTCAAGCCCATTCCTACTAGTCTCAACCTCTCTAGCCATCTCAAAGTAGCTCATATCCCCATGGTAGCTTTAGGGTTTTCTTCCAAGCGATTAGGCTTTGAAGAAGTTAGGCTTTGATACCAATTGATGGACATGTAAAGAACTAAGAGGGGGGGGGGATTGTTGGTGTATGTACAAAGTTTGATGACATGATGATATTGTATGTTGTTATTGATGTCAATATGTTGAAGTATGAACCGATATATTGAAGTAAGAAAACTGGCAAGAGAACCGATATGATGATGTGAACTGGTATATGTGAAAAAGTAAAGCGGTATGTTGGTTCAAGTGAAGTGGTATGTTGGAATGTGAACCAGTATATGGAAAGTTTTGTATCAGGGTTTCATTTGGTATGACTACCAGTTGGTAGTCTCAGCTTCAGGGTTTCTAGTTGATGCATTTCAAGTCTGTGTGTTTCGATCGACGACATCCTATGATGGGTTAGCATTGAAATGAAGATTAGATAATGTTGCCACGTCAACCTTGTGTGCATGAAGGATTTCCTTGAGGATCTTGCATGAAGAAGATTAATTCTATCTACCTTGGGAATGTGCAAAGTCTCAGTAAATGGTGGAGAGTGCGTGATGGGTTATCAGCTTCTAGAAGCAGCAAAGAAGGAACGATGGAGAATGTCTTGATATTTGTTCAAGATTTTTTTACTCTATGCAATGTGATTAAACAGTCAGGATTGAACCGACTGTATTGGTAACCTATGTGCTTAGGGTTTAGGGTTTATGCCACCGACCTATATGTTCTCTATAAGGTCGATGATGATTTGCACTGTAAAGTTGTTGGCAAATGTTATGTGTGTATCCAAGTGAAGAGATACTTGATTCTTGCCAGACCGAAGAAGTGTGTTGATACTTGAAGAGTGTGATTGCAGAAGCAAAGGAACGAAAGTGGATATGCCTTGGCATTGAGTGCTGTTATCAGATCAGTGTATTACCTGTTGACTTCTAACCATTTCAGCGTTGGAAAATCCCTTAACTGAGTAGCTCTAAAAGGCTTTGTGTAAATCCTTTAACAGGGTGACTCAAATCAATAAGTTCTTCAAATCCTCTTGTGAGGTAACCTTTAACAGGGTTCTAACCTTTAACTAGGTATTTAGCCACCCCTTAATAGGGTGAGCCCTAGCTGGATCGGTTCCTAGCATAACCTATTGTAAAGTCCTTAACCGGACTAGGCTCCTAACAGAGCGGACTTCAGAAGAGTTCAAAGAACAACTTATGGGTATTCATCCCCATCGTGGTTTTTCCTAGTTGGATTTCCACGTGAAAAATCAATGTCATGTGTGATGCTTTTTCATGTGATGATTAGTGTTGTCTATTAAGTGGTAATGCATGCTAATCCAGTGGTCTTTATATTTATGATGTATTACTTGTTTATGCATATGGGTGAAGTGGAAAGGAGAGATTAGGTTTTGTGAAGATCTAAGTGTTACTGGTTTATGTGTTTCACAGTCTCACTATGTTTTACCGGTAGTGCCCTATTTCAAATCGGTGACATTGTTTACCAGTTTGTGTAGTCCTTACAATCAAAGTGGTTTAAGGAAGTTTTTGTCTATACTGATTCACCTCTCCTTTTAGTATTTGTTGAGTACTTATTGTTCATCATTATTCATCAATTGGTATCAGAGCGTCCTCCAGGTCCTTTGTGTTGTAAGATTAACCACTTGAGGAAAAGATCCTATTCTAATGATGAAGAGGGAAGGTCCTAAGTTCAACAGAGATAAATTTAAGATATGGAAGGACAGAATGAAGATATACATTAAAAGCATGGGTGCTGAACACTGGAGCTATGTTTATAATACTTATGTTGTCCCTACCGGTACTATCACCGATGATCAAAGAAGAGAAATTTAGGAGAATGGGAAAGTAATGGAAGCTCTTATCAGCAGCCTATCCGATGTTGAGTTTATAGATGTTCAGGAAAAAGACAATCCCAAAGATGTATGGGATACTTTGGAGTCTATCTATGGCAGTGATGAGCATGTGAAGCAAGCTAAGGAAGAAAGCCTTAGAAGAAAGTTTGAAGACATGCAGATGGTTGAAGGAGAGACCATTCAACAATATGGGATAAGGATTAAAACTGTTGTTGGAGACATCAAGAGTGCAGGAGGTACAATGGATGATTCCACCATTGTTAGCAAAGTTTTGAGAACCTTGTTACCAGTCTATGCAATAAGGGTTGCCGCTATTCAAGAGTTGAGATCTATTGACAAGACAAACGTGTCCCTAAATTCTATCATTGCCAAATTGACCGCATATGAGCTAAACAGTTATGATGGCAGTGTTCAAAAGACTACTTCAGCCTTTAAAGCATCTGCTGCACTATCTAGAAAGGGTAAAGAAGCTAGTACTAGCTATGAACCTAGACAAAGCAGAGATATGCATAATGAGGAGATCCTGATGGAATTTGAAGCTCTTTTGGCCAAGAGACTTCCTAAGGGAACTAGAAAATACAGAGGTAAGCTACCTTTGAAATGCTTTTCTTGCAATAGGATAGGACACATTGCTGTAAACTGTCCTAATGGTGATAATAAGAACAAACCAGAGAGGTTCAAAAAGTTCAAAGGAGGAAATAGGAGAAACTGTCTTGTTGTAGTTGATGAAGGTGTCATTGATGATGAATCAAAAGATGAAGAAAGTGAAGACATAGTATTTGTAGGTGTCAAGGAAGATGTGTTAGACAAGAAGGCTCTTGTCTCCTGCTTTGATAATACTAATTAATGGATTATTGACAGTGGTTGTTCTCACCACATGACTGGTGACCGGAGAAATTTTTTGTCTCTCAAAGAGTATGATGGAGGTGTAGTCCGATTTGGTAATGATGCACCTTGTATGGTAAAAGGAAAAGGGTCCATCTCTCTAACTAGAAAAAGCAGTGCTAATAATGTGTATTGGGTAGAAGGTCTCAGGCATAACCTTTTGAGTGTTGCTCAATTAAATGATAATGGACTCACTCTGGAATTCAAAGATGGAGTGTCCAAAATAAAAGGAAAGAGTGGGGAACTGATGGCCACCGATATGCAAACCAAAGGTAACTTATTTCAGTTGAATGCAAATATCAGTCAATGTCTAATGGCTAAGTTTGATGATAGCTGGATATGGCATAGGAGACTTTGCCATGTAAATTTTGATAATATTGTGAAGGCCAGTAAGATCAAGGCAGTTAGAGGATCACCTGTGCTGAACAAACTGGAGAATCCTCTATGCAGAGAGTCACCTGGGGAAAATGTCTTCCTCAACCTTCAAAGGTAAATCTTTCACAGCAGAAAATTTACTTGATTTTGTGCATACTGATTTGTGTGGTCCTATGAAACCTAGGATTGTTCAGGGAGATAGGTACTTTATGATTCTTACTAATGATTGCTCAAGAATGACGTGGGTGACATTCTTGAAAGACAATTCTGAAGCTTTTGGAAAGTTCAAAGCCTTCAGAGCACTAGTTGAAAAGGAAAGTGGTAAGAGGATCAAATGCCTTAGAATCGATCAAGGAGGTGAGTTCACCTCTAGAGAATTAAATAAGTACTGTGAAGAGAATGGAATCAAGAGGCAACTATTTGACCCCCAGACTCCACAATAGAATGGCCTAGTAGAAAGGAACAACCAGACTATAGTTGAAGCAGCCAGAACAGTGCTGATTCAAGGGAAGGTTGCTCACACTTTTTGGAGAGAAGCGGTGAGCATTGCAGTCTACACTATGAACTGGGTACTCATCAAGAAAGGTAAGTATAAAACACCTTAGGATTATTGGACTAGTAAGACTCTTGTAGTGAGCTACTTTAGAGTGTTTGGTAGAAAATGTTATATCAAGAGGAGTGAACACCAAAGCAAGTTTGATGCAAAATGTGATGAGGGAATATTCCTAGGATATTCCACCAAGAGAAAATCTCTCAAGTGTTTTAACAATAGGACTCATATAATTGTTGAAAGTATCAATGTTAGAGTTGATGAAACCTCTGAGAAACCTGAGGAAACCGATAGTGAGAAAGTGGTAGGTGAACCAGTTGTAACCTTCTAGGAACTGGTTGCAAAACAACGAAGTACCAGTAACAGTGCTCCTACACCGGTAGATGTTGATGCTGATGAAGATGATGAAGAAGAAGAAAAGAACGAGGAATCTGTTAAGATCATTCCTAGGTATGTAAAGTTGAATCATGATCCAAAGCAGATCATAGGAGATAAGGATGCAAGAATTCTTACAAGAAGAAAGGTCAGAGAAAACTCTTGCATGATCTCTGAATTTGAGCCTAAAACATTTAAAGAGGCACATAAATATGAAGATTGGATCAAGGCTATGGAAGAGGAACTTGACTAGATAGAAAAGAATGGTACATGGTCTTTGGTACCTAGACCGGTTGCAAAACAACAAAGTACCAATAACAGTGCTCCTACACCGGTAGATGTTGATGCTGATGAAGATGATGAAGAAGAAGAAAAGAACGAGGAATCTATTAAGATCATTCCTAGGTATGTAAAGTTGAATCATGATCCAAAGCAGATCATAGGAGATAAGGATGCAAGAATTCTTACAAGAAGAAAGGTCAGAGAAAACTCTTGCATGATCTCTGAATTTGAGCCTAAAGAAGAGGAACTTGACTAGATAGAAAAGAATGGTACATGGTCTTTGGTACCTAGACCTGAGCATAAAAATGTTATCGGCACCAAATGGGTTTTCAGAAACAAGCTGAATGAAGATGGCAAAGTGGTAAGAAACAAAGCCAGACTGGTATGTAAGGGATATGCTCAAGAAGACGGAGAAGACTATGGATAAAATTTTTCTCTAGTAACTAGATTGGAAGGAGTTCGAATGCTTCTTGCATATGCACCTTTCAAGGGATTCAAAGTGTATCAGATGGATGTAAAATCTACATTTCTGAATGGAATACTTGAAGAGGAAGTGTATATAGAACAACTAGATGGGTTTTCCCTATCATAAGACAGTGATATGGTGTGTAGGCTACATAGAGCATTGTATGGATTGAAGTAGGTACCTAGAACATGGTATGAACGCTTACACTCACATCTTGTAAAGATTGGATTTGAAAGAACAAGTGAAGATAGCAATATCTATCTGAAGTCAGAAGGAGATCGGATTCTGATCTATGAAGTATTTGTTGATGACATAATTTTTGATGGAGATGACAAGATGAGTCATGATTTTGCAGATAAGATGAAGAAGGAATATGAGATGTCACTAATCAGAGAGATTAAGTTCTTCATTGGACTACAGATAAAATAAATGAAATACGGTATCTTTATCACTCAGTCCAAGTATGTGAAAGAGGTGTTGAAGACCTTTGGCATGGAAGATAGAAAACCGGTTGGTACATTGATGGTGACCGGTTGTAAATTGTCAAAAGAAGATGACTCAATGTTGGTGAATGAGAAGGAAAACCGATCAATGATTGGTAAGTTGCACTATGTAGTACACAACAGACCAGACATTGCACATGTAGTGGGCTTTGTTGCACGTTTCCAGAAAAGTCCAAGAGAATCCCACTTGGTAGCAATCAAGCGGATTCTTAGATATCTGAAGGGAACTGTAGACTATGGATTATGGTATCCATACAGTAATGATTTCAACCTCAAAGTGTTTACAAATGTCGATTGGGCTGGTAATGTGGATGATCGGAAGAGCACAACCGGTGGTGCATTCTTTCTTGGTGGTAGACTAGTCTCATGGATGAGTAAGAAGCAGAGTTGTATCTCTCAGTCTATAGCAGAAGTAGAACATGTAGCAGCATTTATGAACTGAACTCATACAATGTGATGAAGCATGTACTAAGTGGTTTCAAAGTCCTTGTATTTGAACTAGTGAGCATATTTTGTGATAACACAATTGCAATTAATATTTCTAAGAATTCGGTATTGCATGCTAGAACCAAGCACTTCGAGCTCAAGTATCATTTCTTGAGGGAGAAAGTTTAGAACAAAGAGGTTGTATTGGAACATGTTTCCAATAAGGAGTAGTTAGCAGACATATTCACCAAGCCTCTACTGAAGGCTACATTTACCTATTTAAGAGGTTAATTAGGGGTGTTTCCCCTTCAAGAGGTGAACTAAAGGTATGTGCTCCACATCAGTCAGGTATTGCATTGTCAAATCTTTTCAGGATTGGTGTGTTGAAGGATGCTACTCCTCAAGGGAAGCAACATAGTGGAACATAGTTGTCTATGCCTCCACTTTGGCATTGTTGTCAAAGGGGGAGAAGATGTGAAGTGGAGAGATATCTTTGTATATTGCCATCAATGCCAAAGTGGGAGATTGTTGGCATATGTGTAGAGTTTGATGACATGATGATATTGTATGTTGTCATTGATGTCAATATGCTGAAGTATGAACCAGTATATTGAAGTAAGAAAACTGGAAAGAGAACCGGTATGATGATGTGAACCTGTATATGTGAAAAAGTGAAGCGGTATGTTGGTTCAAGTGAAGTGGTATGTTGGAATGCGAACCAGTATATAGAAATTTTTATATTGGGGTTTCATTTGGTATGAATACCGATTGGTAGTCTCAGCTTCAGGGTTTCCAGTTGATTCATTTCAAGTCTGTGTGATTCGACCGATGAAATACTGTGATGGGTTAGCATTGAAATAAAGATCAGGCCATGTTGCCACATCATCCTTGTGGGCGTGAAGGATTTCCTTGAGGATCTTGCATGAAGAAGATTGACTCTATCTAACTCGGGAATGTGCGAAGTCTTAGTAAATGGTGGAGAGTGCATGATGGGTTGTCAGCTTCCAGAAGCGACAAAGAATGAACAATGGAGAACGTCTTGAGATTTGTTCAAGATCGTTTTACTGTATGCAATGTGATTAAATGATCAGGATTGAACCAACTGTATTGATAACCTAAATGTTTAGGGTGTAGGTTTTATGCCACCGACCTATCTGTTGTCTATAAGGTCGATGATGATTTGCATTGTGAAGTTGTTGGCAAATGTTATGTGTGTATCCAAGTGAAGAGATACTTGATACTTGCCAAACCGGAGAAGTGTGTTGATACCTGCAGAGTGTGATTGCAGAAGTAAAGGAACTAAAGTGGATTTGCCTTGGCATTGAGTGTTGTTATTAGATCAGTGTATTACCTATTGACTTCTAACCATTTCAGCAGTTGGAAAATCCCTTAAATGGGTAGCTTTAACAGGCTTTGTGTAAATCCTTTAACAGGGTGACTCAAATCAACGAGTTCTTCAAATCCTCTTGTGAGGTAACCTTTAACAGGGTTCTAACCTTTAATCGAGCATTTAGCCATCCCTTAACTAGGTGATCTCTAGTAGGATCGGTTCCTAGTAGAACCTATTGTAAAGTCCTTAACCGGACTAGGCCTAATAGGGCAGACTTAAAAAGAGTTCAAAGAACAACTTGTGGGTATTCATCCCCACCGTGGTTTTTCCCAGTTGGGTTTCCACGTGAAAGTGAAAAATTAGTGTGTCATGGTGATGCTTTTTCAATGGATGATTAGTGTTTTCTGTTAAGTGGTAATGCATGTTGATCCAGTGGTCTTTATATTTTTGATGTATTACTTGTTTATGCATATGGGTGAAGTGTAAAGGAGAGATTAGGTTTTGTGAAGATCTAAGTGTTACCAGTTTATGTGTTTCATAGTCTCACTGTGTTTTATCGGTAGTGCCCTATTTCAGATCAGTGACAATGTTTACCAGTTTGTGTAGTCTTTATAGTCAAAGTGGTTTAAGGAAGTTTTTGTCTATACTGATTCAACCCCCCTCTCAGTATCTATTGAGTACTTACTGTTCATCATTATTCATCAGTGGTGAATCAGTGACACCAAAACAAAACTACTTTAAACACTGACTGATAGAAATACTTAACAAGTTTGTTAAAAAATATGCATGCAATCTAGAATGATATAACATCATCCACAATAATTATAACATCCACCATAACACAAGTGTTTATATGTAGAAAACCCAAATAGGTAAAAACCACAGTGAGATGGGACTCACAAGTTAATTATCTACAGTAATAGATAACTGGCCAGTTAAGGTCTACAAAGTTTTTTGCTAGGAGCGAATCATGTTAAAGATCCCAAAGCTTAGTTAAAAGCTATACCTTATAAAAGGTAGTACCTTGTAAGAAGTAACCTCAGTGGACGATTTCTGAATCCAAAATAATGGATCACCTAGTTAGAGGATTTGTACAATGGAGTTTGTTAGAGCTTACCTGGTTAGGGGATTTGACTATTGCAATGATTAGAAAACAATAGGTAGTGTGATCTAGTAGTACCACAACTTGCTTGGATAGATCCTCTTCTGTGCACTCAACACTTCTTTATCATCATACTTTGCAACTTAATACTTCTGCCTTCGCACATAATATATCTCCTTCACTCATACAAAATAATTCATTGTGATGTCAATAGATAGACATTTAGATTTCATGTCAGCCTCTAGAAATCATATCACAATTACCTAGGTATAGTGTATCTGGTCAAACAATCATAACGCATCACAAAAATACTACCAAAAATTGTTGGTAAGGATAACTCATCATGACTAGTGATAACTCATCACATAATCAATGAATACCAGTTGGAACAATCAATATCAGTTGGAGTTAAACATATAAACCGTTTATCCTTAGATGCTCCTTTGATAATCTCCACTGGATCTTCATGTTGATGTCGAGTTAAGTATAACCACTAGTTGTCTCTATGCATATACCCATTGTCACCATGTACCTGTTAGATATAAACCTCTAGTATACTAGTTGTAATATAAACAACTTTGAAGTCACACCGGTAGACAATATGAACATATGTGTGTGTATGTGTTTCATCAATGACAAGATATGATGAAGTTAATCATTACAATTATCATCAAGCCAATAATTTGTGCTTTACTTATGTTTTTATTTTTCACTGCATCATATGATAACCCATCAACATAATAAGTGTGACACCTATCCCTATAGTTTTCCATTTTGTAATCTGACTCAAAACTGCATTGGTACCACTAGCCAATGTTTCTAGGCTAGTGGAAACGGATAAATGATGGTCACGCTCAAATGTTTTCAATCTATTAATCAGTCTAGTTATTTTAGCAATGTTTTTCCCTAGCTGATTAAGCAATTCCTCCTATGTAGCTGTTGTACGGTCTAAAGGAGGAGCTGGAGTTGTATCTTGAGGGTTTTTCTATGGGTTTTGTTGTGGGTTTTGCTGTTGGTTTTGAGGTGCGTCTTGTTGTGATTCTGGATTTTCAGAATCTGATATTGGTAACAAAAAATTAAAATAAAAACTAATCAAAATCAACGAATTTAAATTGAAAACATAAATAAAATTTATCAAATGTGCAAGAAAAACAAAAAAAATGCATAACTAACCTCTTTATATGGCGATTGGGAATGAAGAAATGGATCTTGTGCATGGTATTGAGGATAAAACACACCCACACTTTCTCTCGGCTGTAGGGTAAAAAATTTACAGTCGATAGTTAAAAATAATAATTCATTAGCAGGGACCATGTACGCGGTCCTTTAGGAACTAAGACCATGTATGTGGTCCTTCAAGAACTAAGACTGCGTATGGGGTCCTCGTTCCTAAAGGACCATGTACGCGGTCTTATTTCCTAAAGGACCACATACGTGGTTTTGGACCTTTAGGCTCAGCCACAACAAACCCAACTGTGTACGATGTATTTTGAAATTTTAAAACCACAAACACGATTGTTGTTTTTTCAAGTTTTTTTTTGGCATGTGTCCACTTTTTTGCACACCATCTTGGTGCACACACCATTTTTGTAGAAAATGATAATCATAGAGATGATATTGAAAAGACTTTAACACTTCTATATCTCCTAGGTTGTCTCATGAGAATTGGGAAAGAGTCAATACACCTATCAATTATCTCTTTAATGGAGAGAAAGCATTGAAGAGAAACATGATACCATCTTCTTCTCATACACATACTCTAGTGTAAGGGGGGAAAGATGAAAGCATGAGTTTTTCAATCTCTCTAGATGGTCCTCCTTATTCTCATAGAGCTTATCTTAATCATCAACATATTTTTAGGGAAGATTATGTTATGCATTTTATTCATGATCTTTCTCCTCACATAGCATTAAGAAAAGATGACCCTTCTTTCCAACCTACCGAAGAGGACATGGATTATGATGATAGAAAGGAGAGTTTCCCTACAAAGGATGTCCCTTCTTCATCTACTCATCCCTTTGGTCCTTCAATTTTTCATTACACTATAAATTTTTAAGAAATGCATAATGAAATCCCTTCTCCTTCACAATTAAGAACATCCTATGAAGTTGTATATGATGCGATTTCAAAATAAGGTTATAGAGGACAAGAACTTGGAAAACACAAACAATGAATTAAGATCCCTATAGATCCTCCCACACAATTTACTTAAGAAGTCATAGGATATCCCAATTCTCAAACATCTATGGAGGATGCTTGTAAGGTTCAAAATCTTAAGGATTAAATTTTGCAAGACATATAAAATATTGCCAATCCAAACATGATTCTATATAAAATAACCCTCCTTCTTTACCAATTTCTTTACCTCAAGAAAATAATCCTCCTCATTTACCAACTCTTTTACCTCAAGAAAATAATCCTTCTCCTTCCACTAGCACACCTTGTTCTACATCTCAAGAGACAAGGTCTAGCCATATTGATAATCTCAAAAAAAAAGCTAGAAGAATCTTTTGGAGATTGAAGTATGATAAGAATGTTGTATTTCCTTTCTTTAAATATAATAATAATAACAAAGAGGGTGATGAGTATTCTCATTTTCATCATTGTATTATCATTCTCTTGAAAATTCCAAAGATTTTAAAGAATTTGTTCAAGACCAATATGATCGAGCTCACATAGCTCTTACAACTGATCTTGCATTTTTTCTTGGTGAAGAGGTATTACCTTAGGACTCCATTCACCTTATTATATTTCTCCTTACCCTATGACATTGGTAGTTAACTTTATTGGGAGCTTTTTTTCATGATTGGTGATGTATTTTCAACTCCAATCATACTTGGATAACAACATATTTCTCCCTTGTCTCGTTTCTTGGGGAGCAAGGATAGTATGCATTCAATTATTTCTCCTTTTTAAAGATTGCCTCTTCTATAGAGTTGTATGTATGTTCCTTGGTTAGGATGTATTCTTTTCTTGAAGTGGTACATCTTTTATGTATGATATCTCCTTAATAGTAGTGCAATCCTTCTCTTCATCCCTATGCTTGGGGGCATTGATTCTATCTCGTATCTTCTATCCTTTCTAAGGATTCACTTTTTCTAGGATGAGTGGTATTTTCTTATGATAGGATGTTATTCCTTGTGTGACATGTTTTGCTCAAACATTCTCTCTCATGAAGGAGGTATGTATCCTTAAGTACAACCTCTTATTCACTTGATGATATATATCTATCATAAAAAATCCCCTCACTTTGGATAAAAAGTGTTTTATCCTTCATCAACAATCCCTTTACCTAGGGAAGGTATGAATTATTGTTCTCCTTCCTTGCTTTTGGTCAATGATGTTATTTTTGTTCAAAATCTCCTTGGTGTTGAAGGTGTGTATCCTTGTTTTTAGCTTCCTTAAGACATCAACATACCTCTATGTTGACATCTTAAGGGGTGGACATACATAAACCCTCCTTGTACCATAGTTTTGATTTTTCATGACTTATACGGGTTATTGCATGCTCAAAAGCAAACCTAATTCTAAGATGATATGCTTCATTATTGAAACCATAAACAATTATTTTATATGTCTTTTATAGGTTACTGCATGCTTGAAACCATACCTAACTCTTAGATGAGATGCTTCATTCCTGAAACTAGATGTAGTCCTTTTATATGTCTTATACGTGGTATACATGCTCGAAACTAGACCCAACCCTTAGATGAGATGTGCCCAAAACCAAAAATATGTTTTTTCAATTGCAGGTCATAAATGTTGTTGCATGCTCAAAACTAGATATAACTCCTAGACAAGATAAATATCTCCTCAAACTATATGGTGGCATATGCTATAGGGTGAGTTGACTACATACAGGTTGGTAGATCTTTCAACTCTTCATTTTTCAACTTCTAAAAGGTAGGTTGACTAGAATAACACAACTTGCTAGACCGTTTAACCCTCCTTGTGTAGCATTTTTTAGATGAGTGGAACTAGCATAACACAACTTGATATACTATTTTGAGTCTCCTTATCTACATGGATCACATAACATAACACTTGTTGTTCGATGAGCATTCATCTTCTTGTGGATCATCTAGCATAAAACAACTTGCTAGCCTATGGATTCCATGATCTCTATTTGTTTTCTTCTGATGAATCACCTAGCATATGTAGCTTGCTAGCCTATGGCATCCATGTTTCTCTCCTTTCTATTTGTCAATCATGGATCATATCTTAATGCATGTTCTTGATATTTTTGTGTAACCACTTGTGTTCTTTTAATAGAATTCTGAGAATGAGATTAGTGGTTGAAACATTTTGACTATTGAGGTCTCTTGAACTAGTTCACTTGGAGCCTTTTTTTATAGTAATAACCCCTTGTGTTGTATATCTTTTGTATTTGTTGGTCTTTATTTGGGTTTTTGTGTCTTTGTCTTGTTTTGTGTGTCCTTGCATGTGATTGTGTGAGTTTAGATCCTAAGATTGGGGGCTTCGTTCCTCAAAATTAGTGATGCATTGTCTCCTTGTGATCCCACTCTTAGTTACTCCTCTCTCTTCATATTTTTTACTTTACCAAGAGTATTTGCATAGGGTTACACTCCTATTAAAGTGGGGGCTAAATGTAGCATCATAAATTTTAACTGGTACAATTCACACCTCATATTTGTGCCCCTACTTTAGTGTGTCCTATTTTCATTCCCTCTAGGCTTGATTTGGCCCCTTTTTGCTCGAAACCTAATGTCACCTATTGATGCTATTGAGTGGACCCCATCCCATGGTTGTGTACCTTATGTTTAAAGGCTTTTTGTCCTTTTTTCAAAAAAAAGGGTGCAATAGCACCTCTGTCTAGGACCAGGGTGCTATCCCCCTTAATGAAGACCCATTTAAAATATGAGTTGACACCCTGCCTGCCCCATGGATTTTGGTCCCTATAGCTCAGTGTGACCATTAGAGGTCAGTCTAATTAGTAAATTTACCCAGGAAACCCTATATAAAGATATCATATTAATTTATTTTAGAACTAAGACTCTATACCTAGCACTCGCACATTCAAGCATTCATCATCAACCATTTTTTAGGCATTCAAGACAACATTATGTCCTTCAATCATTATGGAGTAAATTTATATCAGTATTCATGCAGGCATGTGTGTTTGGCTAGGTATTATATGTTCATGCATTTGTTATGCTATTACAATCAACATTTGTGATGATATCTAAAGAGCATTGCATCATAAATCTTCTCATTAGCCATTATGGATTTGATGTACATCTTCTAGCATTTACTTCAGCATTTACATTATTCAACGCAAGGTTAATTCCTAAACTAGCATTTGACCTATGGAAAATCCCTATCCATAATCTTCTTCCTCTCATTCTATGTGGAGGGAATTGAGTCAAGAGTTGTAATCAAATATTCGATAGAGTTATCAATGGGGAACATGTTTAGATTTCAACAGACCAAAAAGTGGAAGACAACGATGACCTATCTACCCAGTCTAAAAATATTTGGTTGAGCTTCCGGTAGTGAATCTAATGCATCTTCCTAATCTAAAACTAATCCTACTTGTGTACTTCAGAGTTAAAGGACCAGGGTGACCTAGCCACCTAGTTTCAAAAAATCATCCCTAACAATTAGGAATAGGTTTTGATTCTCCTCTTCATCTCAGATCCTTGTCTATGGCTCTGTTAGATACCTATAATTTTTTTTATTGCTTCATCTCAATTATCCATCACTTCATTCAAAATAATACAATTCAAATCCAATTTCAACAAAAAGAGGGTGGTAAACTAAAACTAGTGAATCTAATCAAACTTTCAGCCCTTTTTCTTATTTGGATTGTGGCTAGTGAATCTAATCAAACTTTCAGCCCTTTTTCTTATTTGGATTGTGGCTAGATGTATTGGATTGACCATTCTTTAATGTGTTTGCTCCTTAGGTGATGTTAGTGGTTTTATTATCTTAATTGGTGAAACCCTAATTTTTACCACCAATACGAGGAGTTAGTTAGCATTTAGATTGGCTAGGTATTTTACAACCAAAGAGTCGTTTATTTAAAATATCCAAGCGCATACTATCAGTTGTAATCTTTTGATCTAAAGGTAAAAAATTATCCCCTTTTTATTTCTAGAGGAAATTTTATCCCTAAGTCTTAAAGTAGCAGTCCTAGAAAAAGAGAGGAAGGATGCACAATTATTGGGAAATACATAGACAACCAAAATAATGGGTGAAGAAACAAATCAATTAATAGTGAGTGTTGGAATTTTATTTTTGATTAGGATAAATAGGTTTTGAGGAGACTCAAAACCCCTACAACAGGTTTTGAAGGGACCTGAAACCCTCAAATTTTACCATGATCCGAAACCCAAAACTGACAACTATGAAAGATACATCAAATATAATCAACAACCTAAAAATAGCCTAGCACCAAAGTGATATCAATGAAACCTAGCAAGAAAGGTAGAACTCCAAAGCCTTTCACAAGCACAAGGGTTTTATCAAGGCTCTCTTAACCTTCAACAGATACCAAGGTTTTTCTAGGAAACCATAACCTGATTAATTGGTTTTACAAGGCTCCCACAACCTAATAACAGAAGATCCTGCCCATAAAAGAGCATATAGAAAATACCTAGCCAAAAACAAATAATGGCCAGACTGGGCCCTTGAAAACTGCTAGCAACTAGCTAGTCGCAGAAAAAAAAACTAAAAATATAGGGTTTTTCCAAGCTCCCTCAACCTTGAAAGTGGGTTTTACAAGATGAGTGTTGGGAGTTTGTTATCATTGATGTCAACCCTCGGCTTGTATGTGTGTACATTAATGATTTATTGAAATTATGTTGTAATGTTGATTTATGTTGTTGGTGTCATATGATACTAGTGATATACAATTTAGTTATGCTTAAAAATGTTGATGTATGGAAATGATGCAGTTGATGAATTCTATTATGCAAACATGTTGTTGATGTCCAGAATATGCATAGATGTTTATGTTGTAGTTGATAGTTTATTTTGGTGCAGATTGTGAACTCCTTAATTAGGTTACCTAATAGTGTTGATTAGATATATTATTCTTGTTTAGAATTCCATATCAATTTGATGTTGATGTCTTACCATGGATGAAGGTGATGATATGAGATAGTTTCTCTTGTATGTTGACACTTATGATAGTAATGATGATAATGCTCATGATTGATAGCAATATGGTATTATGATGATATCATGTTAAGATGAAGATTAGAAGCATGGTGATAAAATGTATATGGTTTTTATGTTGTTGTACTCATTAATTTATTGGTGCTCTTGAGTGAGAAAATGTTGCTACAAAGATAATCTAGTTGTTTGTAGAGTGATGGAGTTAAAGATACAAGAAAGTATAATGAAGACAAGTCAGAAGAATGCTTCACATTCTTTTTCATTTGTAGATATGCTCTTCCAATTTTGGTTATAGTATTTATGGTCTTTGGATTTTGTACTCCCATATTTTTTAGTTCTCTGGTGTTGCAAATGATATTTTTGGTATTTACAATATGGTGACAGTTTGGTTTTTTGTTATGAAATTGGTCTAGAAAATACTCCACATTGATGGTCCTGCTGCTACAGTTTGGGGGTCATGTTTTTATTATTTGTGTAGTGTCTCAATTTGGATCTTTGAAGTGGTGATGTTCTCTAGATGTGTTGATGATGTTCTGCTTGATGACCATGTTTCCTAGTAGTCTAGTTATGAATTGCCCTGTATCAGTTTGATCTTGCCAACTTGAATTTTCTTGGCAGAGAAAAATAAGTAATTGGAAATGATGCTCGATGTTTAAGGAACATCTCTATGTGGTTCACATAATTATGATTAATATCTTTTGTGTTGCATTGTGTTTGTAGTTGGTTCCTAGGATTGTTGTGGTTATTTATTTGATAGGGTCTGTTATCTTGTTTGTTCCATGTTTGTGTTGTTTTGTAAACACTTTGGAGGTTGAGTTAAGTTGTATTTAGGTGCTACCAAGTTGTCCACATTGTTTTGCTTCATGTTGAAGATGTTCTTTTGGGTTGTCTCGTTCTATGCCTAACTTTGGAGGTTGTGAACCAATGGGTGATGTTTGATACTTTTTTTGATATTTTGTTATGATATTTTAGGTCCTCTCTATCTCCTATATTGGACCTCTTTCACCACAATTAGATTTTTGTGGCTAGCTTGTTGGGATCTCTCCTTTTCCCCTATTTTGGCTAATCTAATTGATGTTTTGTAATGATGTGGTTGATATATATAGAAGATCAAATTAATGTGGAATGTGTGTGGATAGTTGAAGATATAAATTTAAGGTTGCATATGTGTATGGTGAAATTATTGGAGTAGAATTGTCAATAGTTTCTTGAACGAATGTGTCAAGCGTAGCTACATTGAAAGGGAACTTCTAGATGCTATGATGTTGAAGACCTACACTTTGTAATTTAATATTTCATGTATCTTTCCCCAAGGCAACAATTCTTAGTCTATATTACAACATTGATCAATGCTACTTTGAATAAAAAATATATATCTAGTTTCATCTATGAGTCACACAACACTTGATATATCTTATAAAGGAGGCTCATCAATTGGTCTTGAAAGTAGCTAAGAGGATTATTTACTATCATTAGGATACTCATACTTTTTGGATTCATTATCAAGTCGGTATTAAGTTTAACTTGTTGGATACAATAACTCAACTTGGCTTGGCTATACTTACAGTCATAATTTTGCTTCAAGTTACATTTTCTCTCTATTGTTTTGTCTTACCTATTGTTCTAACTAAACTCTAAAATATAACTAAATTCTAAAATATAGACTTGAGAATTTAAGTATACAAGACTTGGTTATAGTCTCATTTCTATATACAAAGTTAAGAGGAAAATAAATTATCCTAGATGATACCTATTGCATTCATTATTAGGAGTAATCCTAAGGCATTGATATGTCATACTTATTCTTTAAATGATACATGTCTATCAAAGGATAATTTTTATGTGCTCTATAAAATCTTGAATTCACCTTGATTATGCCTCATGTATCTTGGATTCTAATATCTACTAGAACACCTAGTGTTAATAGGTAACCCATAGATTTGAGAGATTGAACAAATCAAAATCATGATAAGGATAATTTTTATTTGGTCTATCGAATATCAATTTATACATAAAATAGCACTACGAGTTTAAGTAAACTAGAATGTATAAGATATTCACATTTGAAAGAAACTTGAAAAATATTTTCAACTTAAACTTAGAGTTTGGATTTATAAAGAAAAACATTAATAAATTTCTCATAGCCATTGGGCAGATGAAGATAAATAAATTACCCCAAAATTTCTTAGTAGGCATTGTTTGGTTAGAGTAATAACATATAACATAAGATTAGGAATAGTTTCATCCAAAACTATTATCTCATCAAAATTGTAATATTTTATTAGCACTATGGGACAATGAGACTAGGGGATAGGTAGAAATCCATGACCATTGATCCATCCTAAACCTACAAACTTGTTCTATGTCATTTATAGAAATATGCTTTACACTTTTTCTAATGTATCTAGACTTTTTCTTTTCTTTCTAATGTTTTTAAATGGTGGTTTTATAATATTTTTTAAGGGGTGGCAATATGTCATAAGAGACTCTTTATGCTAGATCAATCCATAGAAATGTGAATTAGTAGTCAATTATTGCAATCTTCCATCATTCCTATTCTCTTGACATGTTTCTACACAACTAGATTCATTTTGGCAAACACAGAAAAGTGCTTAAATAAGAATTGCATAAATACTCTCAAGTCAAGAATGTATTGATTGTCTTTATATACAAAGACATATAAATAAATCACCAAAAAATATTCTTAGTTAGTTCTTAAAAGAAAAAGTTCCTTTTAAAGAAAAAATCATTTATTTTTTATTATTTTATTTTGATATAATAAATATGTGCATTGGTAAATGAATTTACAATACATTGGTAGGGAGTATTTAAAAGTATAATGGCATACGAGAACAATTTTAAAAGTGAGTTTGACTAATGTAAGGATAAAATGAGTGTATAGAATTATATTTCTGTGTATGATAGAGAAAAAATGATGAATATGATAGAAAGAGAATGACAACTATGAAATAACAATAAATAAATGATTAAGAAAATGAACTCTATTTTTTTTTAAATTACCATTTCTCACTATATGCACAATTAAATATCTCTTCATGATATATACAAAACTAAAAATATCTCAGAATTACTAAATATAGACCGTAAATCTCAATGCTCAATGCCTAAGCAGGTGAAATTTAAACATATGAGTATTTACTTTCACCCTTCTAAGAATGAGAATACGTCCAAACTGATATCGCCAATGATTGAAAAGAAAAAGCAAACTGGATAGCTACGCCATGATGTTTTGTACTTTCGCTTTTATATATGCCAATGAAGATTCCAATGCTTTTATACTTTTCGGTGTTTTACTTCAGAAGTGTAGATATAGCATTAAAATCGTGCGCAGAGTAAAAGATGCCGAAGCAACGCTTTGAAGATTACAGCAAGGAAAATGACCGCTCGCTTAGAAGATTTCAGATGAAATTGTTGGACCTTTGAACAAAATTAACCTAATAACCAGGCAATAAGTACAACTGCATATGTCAATTTTACCCGTGCATATTTACCCGTGATAGACTTCTTCATAAAACGGAATTCGAAGAATATACGCACTTTGCATATTGCGGTATCATTTACTTAGAGTGGATAGGGAATTGAGAGCTTTTGGAAAAGCCTGCCACGGAATTCAGTGGTGATTCACCCAAAATGCTCTTCAATTCAAGCAAAGCCAAAACCCACTTTGGGTTCCCTCACATTTTATCTTCCAAACATGTAAAACATGGTCGTTTAGAACAATGAGCAATGAGCACAGAACATCCTATAAATTGCAGCTTACATGTCTCACACAGTAAGTCATACATAAGTCTCCATCCTAAAAGAGTACTTGTGATTTACTGAGAGAGAGAGAGAGAGAGAGTTATAGAAGTAGGCCATTGAAAATCAGAGCTCCAAAATTTAAGAATGGGTGAGAGGCCAATGCAAGTGCAACTGAGGAGCTTCTGTCTGGCTGACGTGGATGATTTCTATGAAGGGGCAAGTGATGAAGAAGTTACACGCTTTATGACATGGCAGCCCTTCAAATCGAAGCAACAGGCAAGAGAGTATGTTGCAAATGTGGTGATTCCTCACTCTTGGTTTAAGGCCATTTGTATCCAAGGAAGTAATAAGGCCATTGGTCACATTATGCTTAAGCAAGGAAGTGGAATGAACAGTTGCAGAGCAGAGATGGGTTATGCCATTTCTAGGAAGTACTGGAAAAAAGGTGTCACCACTCAAGCTGTCCTCACTGCTCTCAAAATTGGATTGAAGGAGTTGCAAGACATAACAAGGATTGAAGCTCTGGTTCTCCCAGAGAATGTGGCCTCAGCAAGAGTACTGGAGAAGGCAGGGTTTATCAAGGAGGGACTGCTACGTAACTAGGTTTATCTGAAAGGGAGCCTCAGGGACTGCTTTCTCTTTAGCTTTGTTGTTGCGTGGCCTGCCCATTGATTTGTTTTTCATACCACCATAAGCTATCTTTAGTTTGGTCGCTGTTTCACCTGGTAATTGATTTCTTTTCATACTACCATAGCCTAAAGGAGGTCTACACTGTGTCTCTTATGTACACTCTCACCATGACTATTAGGTTCAATGGACTATTCAGTGTTGTAGAAGTATAAATTATTGTAGAAGGGATGATATGTTATTGTAATGTAGTTTTCCTTCTTAAGGTGAAGCGAGTCTATTATTCTAATGTCTAATAAAATTATATAGCAACAAGTTGGTGAAGGATTTAATATGACTGTTTTAAAAACAATAATTTAAAAAATTATGTGTGGGATATTGTTAATGCTTAAATATATAGATTGTAATGATATCTAATGGAATATAAAATAACAGAGTTTAACAAAATAAAAATACATTATATATTATATTGAATGGAAGGTAACAAATAATAGATGCTATTTATGTCTCAATGACGAGGAATCCGTGAACCATATTTTTATCCACTGTCATTTTGTCCAACCTATGTGGTCGATGTTTTTTTAGCATTGGGGTTTAAATTGGGTGTTCCCTGAGGAGATTCAAGATTGTTTCAGGAGCTGGTCTTGCAATACTAAAAATCTGACCATAAGAAATTTATGGAAGTTTTCCTTTCCACATATCCTATGGGGTATCTGAAACAAAGGAATAACAAAATTTTCAGGAATGACATTAACCCCTCCGAAGTGGTTTGGGCTAAGATAAAATACAATTTTGTTGAGAATGTGATGGCTATTGGATCTCATTATTGCAATAGTAAGGAAGAGTATGATGTTTTAAGGAGCTGGAACATCCCAGCCCACATGGAAATTAATACCAATCAACTCAAAGAGAACCCAAGGCCAGCTAGCTGTGGTGGAGTTATCCAGAATTGTGGTGGCTTTTGCATGGGCCGGTGCCCTTCCCCTTGGGGAACCAAAATAATCATTTGGCTGAAGCTATGGGAGCCCTCCAAGCTATTAAATTAGTGCATCATTTGGGAGTCAAACTCTTATGGATGGAGGGGGATTCTAAAAATATTATCAATTACCTCCTTGTTAAGCATAAACCTTCATGGATGATTAAAAATATCATTGACACGACCAGGGAGATGCTTGAGGGATTCAACTAGTGTTGCAAATCTCATGATTATAGAGAGGCCAATAGGAGCACTGATTGCGCTGCCAATGAGGCAGTACGGAGTGGGAAAATCAAGATTTGGTATGGATAGGGAGAGCTCCCTCGAGTGGCACGTGACATTTTAAATTATGAAAGATATCATGGAAAACAAGGTAGGATTTGATATCATTTCTCAAAATGGTAGGGGTGGTCGTGGCATCATGAAACAATATCGTAAGCAACCGAGAGGGAGGTACATTATTAATTGCCATATCATCTCACATGCTTTGTGGGTGCTTCTTTCCTTTTGGAGCGGAAGCTTAAGAAATATCTATTTGCTTCAAGAGGCTTCTTCCTTGCTAAAAAGGAAGTCTATAGAGAAGAGCGGTATTTGTTGGCATATACAATCGACTAATATCAATAAGAAGATGGGGGGAAATCGCAAGCACATGGAGGCTACAAAAATTGATAAATGGCAGGACCATCCCTAGGTTTGTGCTATGCTGCAAGCAACAAAAATGGTGGATTACATGGAGAGAATGCAAGAAAGAAGGCTGGAAATCACTAAGATTTTCAAAAAGGGGTGGAATAAGGGCACCTTGACCATTGGCAATAGGAAGGTTAAGGTGAATGAGACCATGATTGTTGAGGCTATGGATCTACTGATGAATGGAATCAAAATCTACATGGACTAGAAGCTATCGGATTCTACTGTGAAGAAATTCCCCAAGGATGAGGAGGAGAAAGAGAAGCTGGTGAAGGGAAGCCATACTTACTACTCCCCTAAGGTAATCAAGATGATCTAGTGACGAATTTTGTTTTATATAATGGAGTTCATAACTTTAGATAGCAGATATACTAGAATTTATAGCTACCACTTTGTTATTCTTTATCATCTCTCGTACAAGGAGAAAATTTCCCTCCCCTACTACTTGTTCTATGCCCTAAATGCTGGGATTATGGATGCTATCTCTAATCCCAAAACCAATCCAACTCTACATGAAAGTCTTATGGTGGTTCTTTACAACCATATCAAGAATACTAATGTTCAACTGAATATTGTTGAGGTTTTTGAGTTGGACGAGGAATTGGATGACTTAGATGATGATGATGGTGAGGGATATGACACAGAGGTGAATGTTGAGGTGGACCCCCATATCACTGTGTCGAGAAAGTGTAAAAGGAAAAATGGGCAAGAGGATAAGGGTAAAGGGTCGATTAGTAGGAAGCAGAAGGGGGAAGATGATGACAGTTGGTATGAGGAAGAAGACGAGACTGAAGATGATATGGAGACGGACAACGAGGAGGTTCATATTCTTTCTAGCCAGAAGAAAAAGGCGAAGATGCTGAGAGGTGTGGATTTGGGAGCTAAGAATCGTTCGCCCCTTCCTACTGGCTCCAAGGACCATAGTAAGGGCTTGGCTGGGGAGAACACCCCCATGAAGGAAGCTAAGATTGCAAAGTGGAAGGAGGTGGGTCAAGAGATGAACTTGGATCCTGCAGGAGACAAAGCCTAGGATGGCTCCCATCTAGGTATTGACCTTTATTTCAAAAATGGCACAGACTGCTTCAGTAAGGTCTTCCTTTGGGTTCAGAAGGAAATAAAAAGCATAAAAGCCAAATAGGTCTAGGAGGCCAACAAAATTGAAGCTTTAGAAGCTATTGGCACTAGTAAATTCAGTTCCCTCCCTGAGTGCTTAGTGAGCCTACCAAATCTATCAGCAATGCAGAGGAAATCATAAATGCCCAATGCAATAGCTTTCAAACCATGGAAGATAGAGCTGGGGCAACTGAAAAGAGGATGGAAGTGGTTGAGAAGACTCTCAAAAATATTGCGAAGCAGAGTCACAAGATTTTAAAGGTCGCCTCAGACAGTATTGAGGACATCAAGTGGACTGCTGAGAACATGGAGCAACTGGAGCTGGAAGTTGTCGAGTTCCTAAAGAACTTTACCTAGACTTGGCTTTTCTTTTCTTCTTTTTCTACTATCTGGTCTTTAGTGTCTGTGTGTTGTGTCTTTCTACTGTTGGCTTTTTGTTATTTGGCCAGCTATCTTTTCTATGTCTTTTGTCTTTTTCTTTTTCAGTATTCTCTAATGGCTATCTTTTGATCTAATGTTGTAAAGGGTTTCAGGAGCCCTTCAAAACCTGTTTTCCCCTGATAAAAAATAAATCTTCTTTTTTTTTTTTTTTGTAGAGTATAAAGAGAGAGAGTAAAAAATTCATTTTGGGAAATAATTTTTTTTCTATGTTTAAAATTATCATAAAGGCCCCTTAGGAAAATTATTCAAAATTACATACTTAATTCACCAAGACCATTGAGATGCAATTATAGAGACCATATGGATAACAAATCTTAGATATGTAATCTTATCAACATAGGTAATAAAAAAATTTCTACTCGCCTTATATTCTATCATTTCAACCATCAACAAATCCCTTCAAACTCTATAATTTAAAGAATAAGGAATCTATTAGCTTTGCAATTCAAATTTTATGGACTCTAGTAATTGAACCTCAAATATTGGATGGATTATAAGTGAGAATTTCACCTTTTTAATTTTTTATTATGTCTTTTATTAACACCATAATACATTTTTAAATAGTGGTAGTGGATCAAAATAGAGAACCCATATTGGTGAATGAAATATGACAAGTTTATGTTTTTGATAAAGGTAAGCTTGGTTTTCAAAGGGACAAATCCTTTTACATTAAGAAAGATAAAGCATTAACCACAATCAGACAACAAAGATCCAAAGGGCCAAATCCTTTTACTAGAAAAAAGGTTTAAATCCTTTTACAAGAAAAAAGGTGTGACCACTCAAGCTATCATCACAACACTCAAAATTGGATTGAAGGAGTTGCAAGGAATAACGAGGATTGAAGTTCTAGTTCTCCTAGAGAATGTGGCCTCAGCAAGAGTACTGGAGAAGGAAGGATTTATCAAGGAGGGACTACTACGTAACTATGTTTATCTGAGAGGGAGCCTCAGGGACTGCTTTCTCTTTAGCTTTGTTGCTGTGTCACTTGCCCATTGATTTATTTTTCATACCACCATAAACTATCTTTAGTTTGGTTGTTGTCTCATCTGGTAGGAAGTGTACACTATGTCTCTTATGTATACTCTCACCATGATTATTAGGTTCAATTGACTATTCAGTGTTGTAGAAGTATAAATTATTGTAGAAGGGATGATAAGTTATTGTAATGTAGTTTTTCTTTTTAAGGTGAAGCAAGTCTATTATTCTAATGTCTAATAAAATTATATAACAATAAGTTGGTAAAGGATTTGGTATGTTTGTTTTAAAAACAATATTTTAAAAAATTATGTGTGGGATATTGTTAATGCTTAAATATATAGATTGTAATGATATCTAATGAAATATAATATAATAGAGTTTAACAAAATAAAAATCCATTATATTGAATGGAAGGTAACAAATCTTTTCTTTTAAAAATTTTTTTTGGTAGAGTATAAAGAGAGAGAGTAAAGACTTCATTTTGGGAAATAAAAATGTTTCTATGTTTAAAATAATCATAAAGGCCCCTTAAGAAAATTATTCAAAATTACATACTTAATTCAGGAAGACCATTGAGATGCAGTTATAGAGACCATATAGACAACCAATCTTAGATATGTAATCTTTTCAACATAGGTAATAAAACAAATTTTACCTGCATTATATTCTATCATTTCAACCATCAACAAACCCCTTCAAACTCTATAATTTAAAGAATAAGGACTCCATTAGCTTCACAAATAAAATTTTATGGACTCTAGTAGTTGAACCTCGAATATTGGATGGATTATAAGTGAGAATTTCACCTTTTTAATTTCTTATTATGTCTCTTATTAACACCATAATACATTTTTAAATGGTGGTGGTGGATCAAAATAGAGAACCCATGTTAGCAAATGGAATATGACAAGTTTATGTTTTTTATAAAGATAAGCTTGGTTTTCAAAGGGCCAAATCCTTTTACCTTAAGAAAGATAAAGAATTAACTAGAATCAAACAACAAAGATCCTCCACAAAAAAACATCCCACAATAAGATAACAAAGATCCTTCACAAAAAACATCAATGGGACCACCAAGGACAACTAGCAATAACCAAACCAAGAAAAATAGATTAACTAGAAACCAACAAGCAGAAGAAGATAACTAATAAAAATACAACCAACTCATGGGGGTGTTAAAAAATGGTCCAAATACTATGACAAGTTTATGTTCGATGGAAGAAAGATGTATCTATTAGATTATAGACACATTTTGAAATTCACATACTTTATTTTAAGATAAGAAGCTAAGTAACATATTTTGGGTGGTTTTAGCTCATAATTTCTTAACCATGATTTCATTGTCGTATGAATCGCTTCTATTATTTACTAGGTACATTAAATTACCTTTTTTAGACCAATTTTTATAGTTACTACTACACTGATATGAATACTCTAGATCTATTTTTGGTTACATATGTATAAATGCTTAGAATATATGAATTTATTATATCCATTTACTACTAGAAAATATATTAAACTATTCTGAAATTTCAATTTATTTCTCAAAATGTTTTTCCCTGTGTTTTTTTATTGGTGGTAAATCATGTTTTTGGGGAACCTGAAACCCTTTACAAATAGATTTTAATGGGATCTGAAACTCGTAAAAAGAATGTTGCAAGAAGAGAGGGCATACACTAACAATGACCTAACAACATCCAAATAGTTACTTAACAAAAACAACAAACCTGAATGTTACATTAGCGAGGCTAAAGATATAAAACCTTTTAAGTCAAGGAGGCAACAATATTGAGCCCTAGAAACAATAGGAAAAACATAATAAAAATAAGAATCTCTAATATCTTCTTTCCTTTGATTTAGGTGAATGGAACCCTCATCAACCTCAAGCTTAGTCAATATTTGATTAGTAGAAGAAAATATAAGAGTCACACTTAGCATCCACCTGAATAGGATGAAAAAACAAAAAATAAACCAAGGGCAATAATGGCTACCTTAGAGCACCACTTATCTTTTGTTGTAACACCCATCTCCACCTCCACAACAAACAACTCCACCTTAATAGGAAAGTCAAAAGAACCCACGAGAAAAAGTTGGAAACCAAAACAACCCACCAAAACTCTCTCCATATCAATAAGAGAGAGATGGGTAGGATCTAAGAGTGGGTAAGAGAACATCCCCATGTAGAAGCTCCAAATCATGGAAGTAACAGATAAATCCAACATACAAAGCATACAGGAACCATTAGAATTGATGCACTAAGAGCACTCCACCTCAAAAGGAGTAGGAAAGGTTGAAACAATAGAAAATGCATCCATGTCTACCACTAACAAAAAATGATAGCAAAAACTTTCCTAGAAAAGACAGTAGCTTCCAGACCAAACACCAGAAGGAGAAACCCCAACCAACAGAAGGAAGCACAAAGAAAACCAAGGGAATGATAGAAACATTATTCCCATCAACCAAAGAAAAAATCTAAAAGAGCCCACCACAAATAAAATTGATGCTTAGAATAAAAACATTACCAACAATTGAACCCATCAACAAAATTTCACCATCGAAAATGGCCAAAGCTGAAACATACTAACTAAATCTGAAAAAAATTCTAAGGAAATACTATAACTTGCATAAAAGAAGTGCTAGCTAATGCATGCTTTTTTTAAAATTATTTTTTAATATATTAAAGTATTTTAAACATGAGATAACAAGTAATGATATGAATCAAATAAATGTATTACATAAGGCAAAGAAATTAACTTGTACTTTTTGTGTAACATAAACATTATGCAATAATTATCAGGCATGGTTAGAGTTTACAAAAGTTTCTTTCCAGTTTGGAAATATTTACAAACCTTGGCTTGTTTTGCATGAGGGAGAGCATCATTAAGGTTATTTTCCTCCAATCATGGGCTTGGTGGTCCCCAACACACCTTCCTTATGGAAGTGGCCCTACCCTTGACAAGATTGTGTAAATGGGACTAGGTGTAATTTCCATCTCAACCTGGTGTTTTCAACCTACACAACTCTAGTTGATCACACACTATAGGTACCTCCTAACTAGGATGATCCTCTGTCTACATATGGTATCTAGATCAAGTGAACTAATATGCACATGGAAAGATTTGTGCCACCTTGCCCAAAGGTTTTATATAATTACATAGCACATTGAATCTGCACTCATTGTTCATAACCCCACTTGACTTGTTACTATGTTACTTAAGATCTAGTTGACTTCAGATGATGGAATTAACCACTATATCATGCTAACACTGCATTTTGTTTTCTACTTATGGAAACACTCAATTAGATAAAATTCATAATTAGTCAACTTAGAGTTTTAGATCATTACGCTTTATCTTTTTAACTACATGAGGTATAATTTTAGGATTTTCATGGTCTCAATTCACTCCACAAGCTAGGGTTACTTCCTAACCTCCGAGAACAAGACTATACCCTAATATACATAGAGCTGCAAAGAGTTACCACTTTCATAATGATTCATATTAAGCAATCTCAACAGTTATTATGTTTTAAGTAGGTGCTGCTTGGTACATTAACGGTGTACATGTAGGTGCATCCCTTGCACATACATGTATATGTGCCTTCCTCACAACTGTAAACAAATAATCTTGCACTAAACTCTATGTGCCCACCACTGTCAATAGTTTGATAAAGCTTACCATTTGTATCAATTAGCTATGATCCAAGGATTGGAAGATATCATGGTTCTATCCGGCTCTTAAAACTTAATGCAATACATTAATATTGCAGAATAAAGAACATTCTTTCTCCTCTTAAGTCTCTAATTGGCCCACATAAGCGTCTATCAACAAAATTTAAGCAAGCAAACAAAAATGCTAGCCTCAACTTATTTGTAACTTGAATAAGAAAAGAAGAAGGAAATCTTATATGTTTTAAAAATGATTCTATTGCTTAAAGACTAGATGCTACTAATATTGCGCAGTTTATTTAAAGAATGGTGTAACAAATTTCATGCTTATGAAAGTCAAAGTTCACGTCTCTATTACAACATGTGCTCAAGAAAATTGTTTGGGTCAATTCGTAGAAGGAAAAATATTACTTTTGAATGCATGTGATTCCATTAAAATCTTTATGCTATGCATTCTCTACTAGATAAACTGTCTTCTAAGACTGGCGGCAAATGATTTCAATAGCTTAGTGATTTGATGTACATGCTTATTTTCTAATGCTAGAAGAAAGATTACTCCAAGCAGATGCATTTTACTACTGCTAAAAGATGCATATGAAAGCTCGATAGAGAAAAGTTTAAATGATAGCATCTCATGCCTGGAGATTAGCTCAATAGTGCAAAGTATGAAGAGCTCTTCTTCCTTAGCTAGGCAACACGTACTCCCTAGATAAGAGATAGATTTGTCACCACGTACTCCTTTTTCACTGCAACTGCTTTCAACCTCTATTTGTCAAGCTCTGGTTCTTATCATGGTGATTTCAAGAATCGACTTTTTCCCTCTATAAAACCGAATCTTAAAAATGTTTTTTGATTGCAAATTCAAGAATCTGTTATCCCAAGCCAAGATTCCCATTTTGCATTATATTGCATTTGTGTTTCATATGTATATTATGGCTCCCAGTCGTTCAACATGACCTCGCCGTAATATTGAAGTGTAGTTATTAATAGCCAAGTTCGCTATATTAATTTATTAACATAGAAACTTGACTATATGAGCTGCTACCACAAAGTCTCAAAGATTTAAATTTGAATTATTAAATTATCGGTAACAACCGATACCTATATAGATATGTATAAATATGAATGGCATATACACACATCTATGTATACATAGACATTGTTATATATATATATATATAATTGGTTTAGTACTGAAATACTTTCAAGCTCAAATTCAACAACTCATATTAATTTAAACTATAAGTGCATGTCAAAAGATATAAATTTTATATTGATGATTAAAAATATAAATAAGATGACCTAACATGACCAACTGAATTAAACAAGCTCTTCACATCTTAACATCATTAACAATGTCTCAACCCTAGCGACTCTAGGGTAACAAAGACAAACTATAATCAGGTTATTTATCTCAATAATAATGGCATTGATGACAATTTTGACCTTTCTCCATGTTTGTGTCCCTCTCTCCGATGATGCTACACTTAGACACATAAAGATAGTTAGACAAAATCTTATTACCATTTAAAATATCCACATAATAAGACATTAGCTCATTTAATTACTCAAATCAATATTCATTCAGTCCATAAAATTCATCAAACTGATATTAAGCTTCACATATCATTATCATATGTCTAATATGCAACAAAGCAAAATGATTTTGTTCGTGAAATAGGGATGTAATAAAATCAAACAAGCACACAAAAGCCAAAGAAGAGAAACCAATAGTATCCAAACAAAAAGAAGCATCACATAGCATAGCCTTGCGAAGGTGGACCACAACCAAGATAAAAGGACCCACGCTGGATGACAAGAAGTGGAAGGGACCAAGATCATCAAAGCTCATTCTACCAAAAAAATATCTATCCCAAATTCACCCCACACCACAACAATTGACATCCAAGCAAGCACTATAGAGAGACCATCTCCTGGCAAAAGACAATAATGCGAAGGACGGCCACAACCAATACAAAAGGACTGGATGAGGAGAAGGAGAAGGAACCAACATCATCAGAGCTCCTTCAATCGACACCATAAAACTCAATCCCTAGCCCACCACACACCACAACAACCAGAATCCATCCAACTACTGTAGAGAACCCAACACCCAGAAATAGACAAAACCTCTCCAAAGTAATGCCACAAGCTAGAGATGAAAAAAGCATGGGCTTGCCAAGGAGGGCCATAGCCAAGACAAAAGGACCCACGCTGGATGAAGAGAAAGGGAAGGGACCAAGATCATCATTGCTCCAACTATCAACAACCCACACCATATCTGGCATCCATACAACCTCAGCAGAGAACCCAACACCCAAAACCAGACAAACCCCCTATAAAGAGGAAAAATAGGGACCCCACTGGCCAACATAGCGAGCACCAAAAAGCTACAGTATGATGCAAGAAGACTACAACACAAATGGCATCTAAAGAAGCAACAACTCCAATACTGAGCACAACAATCCAACTATCCAATATAGACTCCAAATCCAAGCGAGGGCCCAAAAAAACGTGGGGGGCATCCAAAAAGAAGCCATAAGCACCACCAGAGGCCAAGAAGAAATCGCCAGTAGAGAAAGGATAAATCCATTTGCAGCCGCAACAAAGCAGGCCCAAAAAGAAGGGTCAAGAAAACCCTACGAGCCAAAATAGGCTCCACAACAACATCACCATTAGGCTCTAGATTGTCCTCACCATCTACATCACCATCTGCTCCCTCCTAAACCCTACACCCTCATCACCCGTTCCTGCTCGCTGTAACAATAAGGTCTATGTATACCAATATGCTATAGTAGAATACTTTTGTATTTATACATTTGAAATATATTAATTGATTAATTATCACAAATCCTTTGTCTCATAAAGTAGTGTATGAAGCATATTATGTGCTTATTCTTGATTTATGACTTAGTTTTATACTAGAATAATTATTGGTGAAAATGATTTAAGATGAGGTATCACATATTAAGTTAAATGTATATGAATAATTTTTTTTCTAATTGAATAATGTTTCTTATGTGCTAGGTAAGATATGGGTAAATATTATGACACATGTACAATGTGTCTTCATGGTGTAAAACAAAAAAGTGTAGTTATTAGATGAGAGTTTGATGTATATTGTGGTAGTCATAGTAAAAGTAAATAATCGATAATTTATACTAAATGATCAAGTATTATACCTATGGAAAAGTCTTATATTTCTACTAGCTATCTATGATATCAAAAACTAAAACTTTATTGGTTTTACCCCTGATAAAGGAAGCACTATGTTGAATATAACATGACAATATAGATGTAAAAATCCACCCTGACACCTTGAAAATTTATTATAGGATTGAATTTAAAATTATAACCATGAATCAGAGCCTTGAGATTTCAAAATATTGTTTGAGTTGTTTTAAAAAATTTAGACTAAAATAGACTACTAGTACATAGAATTAATCAATAGATAGTACTTGATTAAAATTCCTAACATTTTTCATGTAAATTCTATATAAATATATCTAAATTAAAAATCATATAAGTGAACAATCTTGCTTATAAATCAAAATTGACAACAATCTACAGGTGGAGCTAATAAAAAATATAGAGTATTGGATGTTAAAAAGCCAATAGCATGTTAATAACATTGTTATTAATACTAGAGAAAACATACCCTAAATTTATATGATAATTAGGCCAAAGGGGCCAATAGTTTTACAGGGTCCAATAGTCGTTATAGCAATTGTAATTATAATATCCAGTCTTGCCACATATTTATACTATATATTATAAATAAATAATTCACATGTAAATAAAACAATTACCAAATCTTGGTCAAAATGGACCAATACTCGAATACAAGAGAACTTATAAATGTTATATGAAAAAGGCATAATAACATTCATTAACAAGTGAAATAAATTACTTTTTGTTTCAAATAAAATATCTTAGCTATCGACTATAAGTGTGTCATTTATAAAATAAGATGCTCACTTAAACAAGTACTCTTATCATAGTGGAAAAATATTATTCTTATGTGTAAAAACTATTGGGGTAACAATGTATATGCATTGGAGTATTTCATATTAATAATTTGTCTTATCACAAATATAAAAGGTGAAAACAATAAATACCTCATTTTTTCCCATCAAATGTAAGATATTTTCCAAAGGTTTTAGTGTTCAACAATTGGTCCCTTTGTGTTCAATATAAGTTTTATTTTACATAATAATATGTTGTTTAAATATAACAATAAATATTTTTTTGTGTTCAACTATTCACCCCTTAGTGAACACACACTTATGATTTCTAATAGACATTTGGTCCATTTAAGTTGCATATAAGTTATATTTCACATGAAAATATGATATTGTACTAATTACAAATAATAGTTTTTTATTCAACTACTAGGGATTTTTAGATTAAGTTTTGGTCGAATATTTAAAAAGTCATTTTTTGGACACTTCACAGTAGACGTGTTATTTTTTCGATTTGCGCGATGAATCATGCCTTCAAACCTTAGTTGTAGATAGCTAAATGTCCATTTTACATTAAAAAAAAAACGTCTTACGATAGTCCATGTGACGGCTACATGTTGACGGAGTTAGCCCTAATGACTACTGGTCCCTCTCCCCTAGAAGTAGAAGGAATGCAACAATTTTAATGAAATATTACATTCAATAAGCTTCGAGGATAAAACTTTATTCAGGAGAAAGGATATAATGACTCCTGGTTTATATCTTTGTATAAGGATAATATTTAAGGAAGATCTATACATATTATAAGGTGGACTATCTAATCTCCCTACTATAGAGGATAGGGGTTACAAAGTAGGGTGGCTTTCTCATTATTTTAGCAAGCTGATTAATGAGAAAAAGAAATTATGCAATATATATACAAAATGAAAAGGAGACATAGGAAGCCCTCTTAAAATACAATACAATTCTTGAGCTAAATATAAATCACATGTTATAATTGAACTACGCATTAAGTGATTCTATCCCTTGAATATGGAAAGCATCTTGATATTTCTTATAGGATTTAAGAGTACAATTTTACATAAGGGCATTACAACCCTTATCTACTAAAAATTCTTATTTAGCTTTCCAAACATTATAGAAATAATTATTCAAAAACGTATTTTTCTCCTTATTGTTTAACAAGAATCTATAGACCATTCAATATTATTTTAGAAATTTTTATTCTCGACACACTCCCTATAAGAATCAAGAGTAATAATACGTTTTTATGAAACATTCATAAATACAAGCATACTTTCTACTTGTTATATTATAATCATTCTGAAAATACAACTTATGAATATAACTATAATTGATCCTCTTAGTAGGCATTTTCATAATTATAAAAAAAGAAAGGCTTTTGATATCACTAATTTCTATCAACAATACAATCTACTTGAAAACCGCATTACAATAATTTTTCATTGATTATACAATAATTTAATTTCCTTAACACAAAATAGTCTATCAAATATAATAAGCATTGTAAGAGTGTACATATTTTAGATATCCAAATAGTGGAATCTCTCCTACTTAAAACAACAATACCCAGCACTACAATAACGTATCTTCCCTTTTACAATAATTTATTATCCAACAAACTTAAAAGACTATTGAACGTATTAGACATTAGAAAAATTGCATTAGACTATGGTGCCGTGAAAAAGAAATCAATGGGCAAGTGATCAAAAGAAAATTTGAAATATTTTTATATATTTTTTTAGTTTTTCTATATGTTAGTAATTGTCAATTTTGAAGGCCTTCGAGGCATTTTCAGCCCTTGAAAGTTTGGAATTCCCTTTAGAACATTATTGTAGGAAGGTTCTTGTAGGACTTCACTCCTATATCTTGGAGACCTTTCAAACGAGTTAAATGGCTCGTAATTTCATGTCCCGAGCAGCAAGTTAGGATAAAATTTCATATAGTTTTTTTGAAATTTTCATAGTTTTTATATTTTATTATGTAATAAACAAATGTGACTATTGGGATTCGATTCTTAAGGGATTTGTGTGACCCTTGGAATCTCATGAACTACTATATGTTGGATTTTCAAATCGAATAGATCACTTTTTGGCTTTCTTCAATTTTGTGCTATCTTGTTCATCCATAATACTGCAGGTTCTCACTTAGGTGTTGTCGTTCGAATCCATAATTCGGGTTAGTGGTATCAGAGAAAGTTTGCTCATGTATGTCATATCACATGCAATCAACATATCAAAGATTGGGGTTGGAAACAAGGAATCCTTCAGACTACCTTCCTTTGAGATGCACAAGATCGCAGATGGCTAAGTTGCAGACCGACGATGACATTAAAGCGTTGGTTGCAGATGCATTAACTAAACAAGGAGAAGAAATGATGGAGCAGTTCAAGTAGATGATGGAAAGTCATGGGTCACTTGCAAACCCACCATTCACAGGGTATACACCATTCAAGGTGCAAGTGAATTTTGATATACCCACCTTTCAAGGAAAGATTGATGCAGATGTCGTTGATAATTGGGTTTCAAAACAAGAAAGGTATTTCTCTTTCAACCAATTTTTAGATAAAGAGAAAATAACTTTCTCTCTTCTCAAACCTGAAAATCATGTGAAATATTCTTGGGAAGTGAAGTTAGCAACCTAGGTAGCAGAAATGGGCACTACGTTCATCTTTGATCAAAAACCCACATGGGGAGAGTTCATGGAACACATAAAGGAAGAATATTTTCCTATAGATACATATGAACATAAATATATGCAGTGGCAATTGCTTCGACAGAAAAAAGACCAAACTGTTCAAGAATATACTAATTTGTTTCATGCTTTAACAACAAAACTTGGCATCAAAGATTGTGAGATGGACTAGGTTTTAAAATATCAGAGTGGACTCCATAGGTATATTCAAACCGAAATGGAATTCCTGAACATAGAGAATTTACCTGGTGCATATAAATTTGCTACAAAAATTAAGGAGAAATTCAAACAAAAAGGAAGGAGGGATAACTTTGCAAATAACAGATGGAAGAGTGAAGGTAGCAAAACTACGTGGAAACAAACCTCCAAGGAATCTTCTCCCGATTCACCAACGAAAAAGGCATGGGGTATGAAGAAGACGCAAGAGAACAATATATGGTGCGAATTCCATAAGAGTCCCTCTCACAACACAAAAGATTGTAGAGCCATAAAAAGTTTAATGATGGAGACACATGAGGACAAGGAAGAACCTCGGATGGTAGAATCTTGGCCAAAAGAAAGTCATGAATAGATCATTGAGGCTGATCTATATGCAACGGTAGCTACTACAAAGGTATTGCCCCGGGAGGATGAGGAGAGATTGTTTCACTCATAGATGTGGGTCAGAGGAAAAACATGCTCTTTATTGTTGATAGTGGAAGTCAAAAGAACCTGATATCAGTAGAGACCTTGAAAAGATTGAATTCGAAAACAACAGCACATCTTCAACCCTATTCTACGGGATGGGTAAGTCAAGGGAGAGATATCCAAGTGCACCAGCAGTGTTGCATTTCCTACTATATAAAGCCTTTCAAAGATGAAGTAATCTGTGATGTGGTTACTTTAGATGTTTGTGATGTTTTGTTGGGACAACCATATATGTACCAACACCATGGTGTTTATGAATCTAGACCTCACGGCGCGACAATCAGATTAGGTGAGCAGAAATACCGAATACCAGAGGTAAGGTCTGCATACACTACCTCTTTGATTAGTGCTAAGCAATGTAGGAGTTTGGTTGCCAAAACAGGAACATTCATATTATTAATGATTTGTTTTGAAGAAGAAAGGAAGTCTTATATAATTCCAATACCATCACAAACACCACAACATAGCAGAAAAAATTAATGGACCAAATTTTGATAAAGTATGAGAATTTGTTTAAGTTGCCAACTGGGGTACCTACACACTGCCAAGTAAGACACACTATTGATTTGATACTAGGAACTCCATTGCCTAATGAACCAGTCTATTGTAGATCAGTATTAGAAAATGATGAAATTAAGAGGCAAATACAAGAATTGATTGAGAGAGGACATATTCATCCAAGTGTATCACCCTATGGCAATCCCATTGTTCTAGCAAAGAAAAAGGATGGAACTTGGAGACTTTGTAATGACTATAGGGCCTTGAAATGTTTTTTTGTCAAAAATAGGTATCCACTTCCTCAGATAGATGACTTCTTGGACTAGCTTAGAGGGGCCCGATTCTTCACAAAAATTACTTTGAAATCGGGACACCATCAAGTACCAATTGACTTGGCTGCTGTGTGGAAGACAACTTTCAAAGCTAAAGAGGGATTGTTTGAGTGGCTAGGGATGTCTTTCGGTCTAACAAATGCCCCAATGACATTCATGAGATTGATGAATGATGTACTCAGGCCATTCATTGATTCTTTCTTGGTGGTATATCTGGATGACATACTTATCTTCAACAAAACTTGAGATGAACATTTGCAACATGAGAAAAAATTTCTCTCAACTTTACAAGATCATGGGCATTATGCAAAGAAAAGAAAAGTGGTCCTTTGGTATGTAGAGTATTAGATACTTGGGATATGTTATTGACAGTGAGGGTGTCCATGTTGACTCAGAGAAGATACAAGTAATTAAGGACTAGCCATCTCCTAGAAATCTCACAGAGTTATGAAGTTTCCTTGGATTGGCAAACTTTTAACACAGATTTGTGTTGGGATTTCCCATTTGTCTTGGCCTCTAAATCAGCCATTGCAGGGAGGAACATAGGGAAAGTTTAAATGGATAGGTGCTCAACATGAAGCATTCGAGGAGTTAAAACAAAGATTATGTTCTGCACCAGTTTTATCTCTTCCTGACCTGCAACAATGATTTGAAATACAAACTGATGCATCAGAATATGCCTTGGGAGTTGTCCTTATGTAACATGGTCACCCAGTTGCATATCATAGTCAAACTTTTTCTGATACAATGCGTCGGTATGCCACTTTTGACAAGGAACTGTATGCTATTGTTCAAGCCTTTAAGTAGTGGAAACATTATATTTTGGTTAAGGAGACTGTCATCCACACAGATCACAAACCTCTTCAATTCTGGCAAACACAAGGGAAGTTGCAGAATGATCGACACCAATGATGGTTAGCCTATCTACAACAATTTCAACTCAATATTCACCACAAGAAGGGAAGCACTAACAAAGTAGCTGACTGTTTGAGTAGGCCTCTGATTGCAACTATCAGTATGGTATTGGACTCATGTGGTCATCAAACTAAAGCCTGGGCTTGCTTGTATGAGAATGTTGTTGAATTTGCAGATGTTTATAATCAATTGGTGAAGGGACATCAAGTGAATTATTTCTTTTTGCTAGATGGAATCCTTTGTCACCTTGGCCAAATCTGTGTGCCCAATGCAGAACGAAAAAAGCTGATATGGGAGCTCACTATAGTAAGGTTGCTGGTCACTTTAGTATAGGTAAGACTACTTCTATACTTCAGAGGTATTTTTACTGGCCAAAGTTGAGAAATGATGTCATTTCATATATTCAAGCTTGTACCGCATGTGTTATTGCTAAGCCTGCCAATCATAAACTTGGATTGTATTCATTGTATTCACCACTTCCTATTCCTGAAAAACCTTGGCATTATGTTTCTATGGACTTCATGTCTAGTCTTCCTACCATCAAAAGAGGCCACGATTGTGTGTATGTTGTGGTAGATAGGTTCTCAAAAATGGCAGTAATATTGGCTTCTACAAAAACAATTTTTGCAGAGGATACTGCAAAGCTTTTCTTTGAACACATTTGGGTTCATTTTGGTTTGCTGAATACCATCATTTCAGATAGGGACAACAGGTTTCTTAGTAAGTTCTGGTCCATATTATGGGAAAAGATGGACACAAAATTAACAAAGTCTACTGCTTTCCATCCTCAAACAGATGGCCTGATAGAGTTAGTGAACCAGATGATCATTCACATCCTACGTATGTATCACTCAAAACATCCCCACACATGGGATGAAAGTCTTCCATATGTTCATCATAGCTACAATAGGGCAATCCATAGTTCCACTGGTCACAGTCCATTTGAGGTTTGTCTTGGTTATTAGCCAATTGCACCCATGGATGTTGCCATACCACTTATTCAACCTGATCTGCTTGCAAGTGTTGGTAAGGAGGAAGATAAGGCAACCCAGTTCATTGATAGAATTCATCATCTGCAACAACATGTCCATGAAATCTTCAAGCATACCAATAAGAAATATAAGGAGAGACATGATGAGTATCATACTCCTCATAATTTTCAAGTCGGGGATAAGGTGTGGCTACATATTCAAAAGGAACGATTGCAGGGTGCCAATAGGAAGCTTCACCCTCTACGTTATGGAACATACACAATCATCAAGTAGGTTGGTGATAATGCTTTTGAACTTAATTTACCCCCATTTCTGGGTCTTCATCCAGTCTTCAATGTGGAACTCTTGAAGCCATATTTTCCTCCACTATTAGATGTTACAGATGTGGTAGAAACAATTTCCACTACAGAATTGAATCCAGGTCCAGCTTCTCCATTCCAATGTGATCAAATTGTGGACACCATGGTAAAAACACTCAAACAATAGCAGATCTATCTATACAAAGTGGTTCGAGCAGGGCAGATCGCTCAACAAGGAAAGTGGTTTACCAAAGAGCAACTTCAGCTCTGTTTCCCTCATCTCATTTAGAGTGTTGATGCAATGGAGCCCATTTCTCTCCAAGGGGGGAGTAATGATCAAAAGAAAATTTGAAATATTTTTATATATTTTTAAAGTTTTCTATACGTTAGTAATTGTCAATTCTGAAGGCCTTCGGGGCATTTTCAGCCCTTGAAAGTTTGGCCTGTCCTTTACAATGTTGTTGCATGTAGGTTCTTGCAGGACTTCACTCCTAACTCTTGGAGACCTTTCCAATGAGTTAAATGGCTCGTAATTTCAAGTCCTGAGCAAAAAGTTATGCCTAGTTAAAGTTAGGATAAAATTTCATATAGTTTTTTGAAATTTTCATAGTTTTTAGATTTTATTATGTAATAAACAAATGTGACTATTGGGTTTCGATTCTCAAGGGATTTGTGTCACCCTTGGAATCTCGTGAACTACTATATGTTGGATTTTTGAATGGAATAGATCACTTTTTGGCTTGCTTCAATTTTGTGCTATCTTGTTCATCCACAATACCGCAGGTTCTCACTTAGGAGTTGTCGTCCGAATCCATAATTCAGATCAATAGGGGACGCAACAACAAAGCTAAAGAGAAAGCAGTCCTAAGGCTCCCTTTCAGATAAACCCTCCTTGATAAACGCTGACTTCTCCAGCACTCTTGCCGAGGCCACATTCTTTGGGAGAATCAGAGCTTCAATCCTCGTTATTCCTTGCAACTCTGCTCTGCAACTATTCAATCCTCGTTATTCGTAGAGATGGCATACCCCATCTCTGCTCTGCAACTATTCATTCCAATGCCTTGCTTAAGCATAATGTGGTCAATGGCCTTATTACTTCCTTGGATACAAATGGCCTTAAACCAATGGTGAGGAATCACCACGTTTGCAACATACTCTCTTGCCTGTTGCTTCGATTTGAAGGGCTGCCATGTCATAAAGCGTGTAACTTCTTCATCACTTGCCCATTCATAGAAATCATCCACATCAGCCAGACAGAAGCTCCTTAGTTACACTTGGATTGGCCTCTCACCCATTCTTAAATTTCAAAACTCAGATTTTCTGTCGGATAATAGTTGAAGAGAAATAAAAGCTCAAGGTTTTGAACAGCTTGACTCTTTTCTCTTATTGCACCAGATGGTAGACTTGAGTATGATTTGCCTTGTGAGAAGTGTAAGATGCAATTTAGAGGATGTTCTGTGCTCATTGTTTAACCAATCATTCTAGACATTTGTATGACTTACCTTGTGAGAAGTGTAACCGACCATGTTTTTGTAGAAATTCTATTGCAGTCATTGATTATTAATCTCCTATCTCATAAAAATTATTTAACTGCTGAAAATAAATTTACAGTTGAATATCGAAAAATAACACAACTGCAACTTCACTAAAAATACGGAAAGAAATAAGCAACACAAGGACACAATATTTTTGGACAATCGTCCCTGGAAAAACCCCTAAGGGAAAACCAGTTCTACAGATGGAAAATATATTAATCTTCAGCAATATAAGAATTACAAAAGAATTCCTTGCCTCTTACTGGCAGAACTCTGACAAACTCCTAATATCTCCTGCTAATATCCTCCACTGCTATATCAACGCTATCACTGCGCCTCTTGCTACCACTGCAAGACTATTTGCTATCACTGCAAATTCTTCTCAAGACTTCTTTTTTTCTAAATGACCCATGACCCCTTTTTATACTACTCTATTGGAAAACCAACGGCCGAGATTAATTCAAACCAATGGCTGAGATTAAGACAACTCAATTAACCAATAACTAATTTTGGCTATGAGGTGTCACCTAAAAAAAGCCACTATTAAATAACAATTGTTATTATCCTAACAACACTTGTTTGACAAAAACAACCATTTTCTAATTCTAGGTCAGGACGAACAGCTGTCCAAAACTACCCATAACTAATGCTGTTATTTCTGGGTAAGGACGAACAGCTGTCCAAGCTACCCATAATTAACAGTTTTCCATATTTGGAAGACGAAATGTGATTTTATTATAGTGTGTGATTTGGCTATGTTTGAATGGATGAGAATCTAGTATGAATCATCACTAGCTGCCCTCCCACCGACAGGCTTTTTCAGAAGCTGCCAATTCTCTACCATTATATTCATCCACTTCTCTTTGTTCGTTGAGAATGTTACACAATCTTCAAATTTCTTTGCACGCATGCAGTTTTACTTATCAGCTGATTGTAAGGATACACGTCCCAAGCTTTATTCCTTCAAAAGGTTAACTATTTCTAATTTCTTTCCACATGTGCGGGTCTACCTATGCCTTAGTTCGTTGATAATGACACACCCTCTACAAAATTTCTTTGCGCATCTACAGTTTTACTTGGATACGTAGGTTTCAAGCTTTGTTCCTTCAATATTTTTGTTGAACTAAGATCACTGAATAACATTTGACAAGTGAATTCTCGTTTTCCTTGCTATAATCACTTTATTATGATTTGTCTCTAATTCCTTTTTTCTGCGCACGATAAGAATTTTCTCTGTACAATACAAAAAGTAGAACTGGCAAATGGATAGGAATCATTTACCTATCCAGTTTCCTTTCTCTTTAACAATGATTGGTCATTCCAGTCCATCGTATGAACGCATTCTTTTTTTAACATGGCTGCAAGTTAATACTCACGTGTTTACATTTTCCATGGACTATATTTTTATATAGTGATAAATGGTACGTTTTTATGTAAAAGTGCAGTTCGTTTCTTTTGACTTTCATTCATGCATACAGATATTCTATTAGTTTAGCACTCCAATTATCGTACCCCTTCCCCCCGGATATTTAATGTTTCTTTATCTCTCTTAGAGAAACTTCAAACAATCATCTTATCCTAACTTTTACCATATTTACCTCATTCATGTGATTCTCACATATCTATAATTATCCCCCCTCTATATTTATGCATTTCTTTATATTGACCCTATCCATCTAAGAGTTCATTTACCTATGTCATATGAAAAAGAATTAACAATAAATAATTTAAAAAATATATATTTTCTTTAAAGAATTAACTAAGTGTAATATTTTGTGTTTTAATGTTGTGTTCTTACAATTAAAGACATTTTGTGTATTCATTTAGCCATTTATTGCTTTGAAAAAATGTTCACTTATCATTTACTTGAAACACTTTATTTAGTACATTAAAATGAATCTAATCATGCACACATATTCAAAGAGTATATACATGACTAAAGTTTGTTGTTTTCAAATTTTTATGCACATTTCTATGGGTTGATATAGGAGAACACTCTCGTTTACAAAATACTAACATACCTTAAATGATACTTATAAGTATTGTCTGTCAACAAACTTTGGGAAGCATAGAAGAAGTTAGGATACATTGGTCAAGTGCAAAGTGTAAGTGTACAAATTGTATCAGACAAGTTTGCAAGAAAATGATATATTAATAGTCATGCATTTGATCATAAACCCTAGTGTCATCCTTTCATGGTTTCAGTAAAATGTCATATTGGTCCAATCCAACCATACTTGCCAAAAGCTTCAGAAAAATGTTGGTTATATTCACTTTTTAGTTAATGTGAGATATATACTAGTCTTTGTCTATATATATTCCAAATCAAGAGTTTATTTGCAAATAGTCTTTTGGTTTATTCCAAGGTTTGAATATCCAATGATAGTTTCCTTATAGCGTTAAACCCAATGCATTTAAGAGTTATGATCCTTTACATGAATTATAATTTTTTCAAGATATCATTCATTATTTAACATTACACAAGTTTATTAGATGTAAGAATCCTATAAAAAAGAAGCATAATCCAAGTAAGCTATCATTTTAATAGAACATGTCCAAATCATCCTTTCACAAATATACATCTTCTCAATATTAATATTTAGAGAGTATCATTTTAGCCCTAATGACTACTGGTCCCTCTCCCCTAGAAGTAGAAGGAATGCAACAATTTTAGTGAAATATTACATTCAATAAGCTTCAAGGATAAAAATTTATAAAGGAGAAAGGATATAATAACTCCTGGTTTATATCTTTGTATAAGGATAATATTTAAGGAAGATCTATACATATTATAAGGCAAACTACCTGATCTCCCTACTATAGAGAATAGGGGTTACAGAGTAGGGTGGCTTTCTCATTATTTTAGCAAGCTGATTAATAAGAAAAAGAAATTATACAATATATATACAAAATGAAATGGAGACATAGGAAGCCCTCTTAAAATAAATGCAATTCTTGAGCTAAATATAAATCACATGTTATAATTGAACTACGCATTAAGTGATTCTATCCCTTGAATATGGAAAGCATCTTGATATTTCTTATAGAATTTAAGAGTACAATTTTACATAAGTGCATTACAACCCTTATCTATGAAAAAATTCTTACGTATCTTTCCAAACATTATAGAATCAACGATTCAAAAACGTATTTTTCTCCTTATTCTTTAACAAGAATCTATAGACCATTCAATATTATTCATTCCAAAAATACAACTTATAAATATAATTATAATTGATCTTCTTGAATAGACATTTTCATAATTATAAGAAAAGAAAGGCTTTTGATATCACTAGTTTCTATCAATAAAATATAATCTACTTGAAAACCATTTTACAATAATTTAGTTTCCTTAACACAAAATAGTCTATTAAATATAATAAGAATTGTAAGAGTGTTCATAATAGCTGCATTAGGCTATGGTAGTAAGAGAAGAAATCAATTAGCAGCACCAAAAAGACATCAATTATTTAAAATAAAAAAGAAATCAATTAGCAGTGTCAAAAAAGACATTAATTATTTAAAATAAACATTAATTGATATCTAATAGTTTGGATATAAAAATAGTGGAATCCCTCCTACTTAAAACAACAATACCCAGCACTACAATAACGTATCTTCCCTTTTACTATAATTTATTATCCAACAAACTTATAAGACTATTGAACGTATCAAACATTAGTAAACTTGCATTAGACTATGGTGCTGTGAAAAAGAAATCACTGGGCAGGTGACGCAATGACAAAGCTAAAGAGGAAGCAGTCCTTGAGGCTCCCTTTCAGATAAACATAGCTACGTAGCAGCCCCTCCTTGCTAAGCCCTGCCTTCTCCAGCACTCTATGGAAGAACCAGAGTGGTAATGACAGCTTGAGTGGTGACACCCATTTTCCAATACTTCCTAGAGATGGCATAACCCATCTCTGCTCTGCAACTGTTCATTCCACTGCCTTGCTAAAGCATAATGTGACCAATGGCCTTATTACTTCCTTGGATACAGATGGCCTTAAACCAAGGGTGAGGAATCACCATGTTTGCAACATACTCTCTGGCCTGTTGCTTCGATATGAAGGGCTCCCACGTCATAAAGCGTGTAACTTCTTCATCACTTGCCCATTCATAAAGATCATCCACGTTAGCCAGACAGAAGCTCCTCAGTTGAAAATATTATTTTGTGTCCAAATTAATTATACTATACAGTTAAAAAATAACATATTTTTGAAATTAAAGTTTCCCCAATCAAAAAATTAAACATAAATTTTAATGATTCTAAATAATTCTTAGTATTATGTAAATCTAATTATACTAATAATCTATCAATCACTTCTAAAACAAAATGATAAGCATGGTAAGACAATATATAATAGATAGAGACTACACATGCATAAGGCTATGGTAGTATGCAATTAGAAGGTAAGACAACGATAAAGCTAAAGATAGGTTATACTGGTTTGAAAAGGAAATAAATGGGTAGGTGAGGCAATGACAAAGTTAAAGAGAAAATAGTTCCCGAGACTCCCCTCTGTCCTTCAGAGTAGCCCCTCCTTGATAAACTCTTCCTTCTCTAGTACTCTTTCTGAGGCCACACTCTTTAGGAGAACAATAGGTTAAATCCTCATTAGTGACACATTAGAGATGGCATAACCCATCTCTACTCTGCTACTATTCATTCAACTTCCTTGCTTAAGAGTAATGTGGCCAATGGCCTTACTATTTCCTTGGAGGAAAATGGTCTTAAACTAAGAATGAGGAATCACAACAATTGCAACATACTATGTTGCCTATTGCAAAATTTTTGAAGGGCTCCCAAGTCATAAAGCATGTAACTTCTTCATCACATTCCTATTCATAGGAATCATCTACTTCATCCATATAGAAGTTTCTTAATTTCCCTCTTTTTTTTTTTTTTTTTTTTTTGCTTTTCACCCATTCTTAAGCTTTGAAACTCTAATTTTCAATGGGATACTTCTATAGCTCTCTCTCTTACCTAAATAAACTCAAAATCGCTAAGATTGTAGAAGAGAGAAAAAAAAACAAATAAAAAAATTAACCATAAATTTAAATTATTCTTAGTGTAAACTAAACCCTATTAAACTTGACATCTCTTCTAAGTTTATCATAACAACTTGTCAATCACTTGTAAAACAAAATGAAAAGATAGAATATAATTGTAAATCATGATATAAAATAAAAATATAGATATAAATATTTCTATAAAGCACAATTTATATTAATAGATTTTTATTACTTTATATGTTTGTGGGGGAGCATAAATTTTTTACACTTTATAAATAATGGTATACAAGAATGTTGCTACCAATTATTTTGATATGCCATCTAAAGTAATTAACCATAAAAAAATACTAGCAATCTCTTATATTTTGGGAGCTTCTTTCATTAGTTGAGTTTATGAAGAAAAATTAAATGTGAATACATAGATTTTTTATTAGATTTGATAATGCGCCATTGTTCACAATGGATATAATAAAAGGTATAATATATATATATACCAATCATTCTAATGAAAGAGAGAAAGAAAATTCTTAAGTTTCTTTCCTAGTATCCATTTTTTGTGTGTATAGAAGTAGGTTTTTTGAAGTGGATTTTTATAATATATAAATTACTTTTTATTTAAAATTAAAACATGTTATTTTATTTTTCAATTGAATTTGAGAAATATTTGGAAGCGTAATTTGATCATTTTATTTTATATTTTATTATATTATTAAAAAACAACACATGCATCTATTTTACTTATAATTAATATAAAAATGAATTAAATATTAATTAAAAAGTTTTATTTCTATTATTAAGAACTAATTTAAGAAATATAAAATAATAAGAGTTAATATTTGTTATTATATCCTATATAAAATATGTTGAATAACTCAAATATTTCACCAATATTTAGAATGACTACTCTAAATAATTTAAATAAAAAGAAAGAGCCGTGAAAATAAAAGTTGAAGAAAAAAGAAATAAGCTTTCGAATCCACAATATTATTTAATTGACTTAATGTAACAAAAATATTATTTATACCGCAATGGTAGGCTTGTTTCGGCGCTGGCACTCCCACTGGGCACCTAGGAAAACCACTTTGCCGAGGCAAAATCCGCATACATTGGGTTACACATGACTATAAGAGAAGGTTTAAAAAAAGTGTGGCTTGAGAGCGACTCACTAAACATCATCAAATGTGTGAGTAAACACACTGAGTCCAGCTAGACTATCAAACATTTAATTCAAGAGTGCCACATCATGATTACCAAATTGGATGAATTCAAAATTTCCAACATTTATCAGGAAGGCAACATGCCAACGGACCACCTAGCAAACATTGGTGTGAATTATGTAGATATACGGTGGTGGACGGGAAGGGAAAATTTCCCAATACAATTGTTTGAACTGAAAAGAAAGGACGCTGATTCTATCTATCATTCATCTCACAATAATGATGATAGATTGTTAAATGCCTAATGAAATTTCGTGGGATTTGAGTTCGAATTTCAATACTAGGGTTTCTAGAGCTTTCTTTTGTGTCTAATTTTTCATCTCCTAGTTCGGGTTTGGTGCTTACATCCAATTTTACAAAGGTAGATTGCATATGGGAGGTGATAAAAACAAAATGGAGCCAGCTTCATATAAGAAATTTGAAAAGAACATGGAGGTGTTGACAAAGATTACTGATGGGGGCCTTGTGTCGTATCTCATGAGGCCTCATGGCAATGACCCCAAAAATGACTGAGGATTTTGTGATAGTTGGAAGAAAGGTATCCTCACTACATTTGGGGTAGAGTTTAGAATCGATGAAGCCTTCATTGCAGAGATAATTGGCTTGCAGATGCATGGCAAGAAGTTTTATAGAGAGAGGAGGGAAACAAAATAGACCATTTCGGTCTTCTTTGACAAACAAAGCGACAGAGATAAGGTGTGAAAGATGGTTGATGATAATTATAACAAGAAGGACCTACAATCATTTTGGACAGATGTGGCTGAAGTGATTATGAGGTATATTACTCTTGATGGACGCTATTCCAGTATCTTCTCTTACCACTTTATGATTTTGAATCATTTTAGGCATAATGAAATAATTTCTTTGTCGTTCTACTTGTTATCTTCTCTTGAACATAGCCTAGTGAATCATGCCAAAAATAGTGACAACCCTATCTTGCACGAGGGGTAAATCATGCTCATTATGGAATATGCCAAGGATCATGGGGTTAAACCCTCTCCTGTCATAAAAACCCCCAATTCTTCAACCAACCCTGATGTACAAATTGTGTCTGACACGGAGATGGAGGAAGAAGGGTCTAGTATGGCTATGGACTGGTAGGACCTCAATGTCTTGGATTATTCAGACTACTATCCCTCTCAAGAGGAGGGTTCCCCACATAATATTACACCTGGCACTTGTAGCAGGAGAAGAAACAAAAACCCTAGATGGGATACCAATATGTATAAAATCCCTAACCCCAATCTATAGGGTTCTGATCCACCGAATATGAAAAAGTCTAAGTTAGGAAAAACTAGAGAAGCCAAGGGAAAGGAGGAGCAAATAAAGCTTGATATCCCCATTAACATTGAATAGGGGGATCAAGGGGATACTAAAAAAGACTCTAATTTTTATATTATCCTTAAAAGTTCTATTAAAAGCCATGAAAATTACTTTATTTGGGTCAACAAGGAGATCAACATGCTAAAGGAAGGAATTAAGGGTATTATTGACACTTTTATGGAGACGCCCATGGCACGCAAAACTAACAAGCTTATCCAAATGACACAGAAACTTATAGAAGATGTCAAGATCATGTAAACGGATCATGAATCGAGGATTGGTCAGTTGGAAATAAGCATGGAAGAGATTAAGGGCAAACTGAGGAATCTCGTCGATATTAGCAAGGAAGCCATGAATAGCAGTTTTGAGGGTCTTAAAAAGGTTAATTCGATGAGCCTAGCCCATCACCAGTATTCCACCCTCAGACACCAAATAGAAGAAGAAAATCCAGTTGCCAAACTTGCAAGGTACGAGATCACAGGTCACTACTGGCCCCTATACAAGGACAAGGAGCAAGAACCAGGAGAAGAGTACCTCCAGGTTCATCATGGAAGAGCTCGAGGAACTCAACAAGAGTATGATCCAAAATAATTCGGAGCTAATGCAATCTCTGGTTTAGTGGTTTTTTATTTTTTCTGTTAGTGGTTTTTGTGTTTTTGTTGTGTGGGCATAGCCCCTGCTTCTGTGGTTGTTTTGCCCTTATTTCTAGATTGGTTAGCGATTGTTAAATTTTTTGTATTTCTCTCTGACTTTGGGTTTCGGGTCCCTGTAAACCCTGTTTATCTTAATAAAAAACAAAAATATTATTTTTCATGTATAAATTTTATGGCATTTTATATTTCATAAGCCTCTTTAATTGATATAATATCTTGTCATTGTAAACTAGATTCATATTTTATTATCAATGTTTGACTTTAAATATAATTTTCAAGATGTTGATACTATTATCTTTAATTCAATATAATATATTTACATTGGAAATAAAATTCCATTGTAATATATTATATTACAAATAATTACAATTTCTATACAACCATTTCAATTTTAAATAATCTCAAAAATCAGGAAATGGCATACAAATTGTAATCGATCATGTACAATCTTCTAAAACAAGAGATGCAACTGTTATTAACAAAATTGACAACATAAATCATTCTTCGCAATTGGTTAACCAAGAAAAAAAGCCAAAAAAGACTGCCCTTGTGATTCCAAATTTCTTACATATGCCATGGCTAAAACTTTTTAAAATATTATTTTTTTAAATAGACATATTAAATCCTTTTCCAAACAATATAGTAGATATTGGAATAATACACTTCCTTAGACTTACAATAGAACACTACATTACAATAATTTATTATCCCATATACAATAATTTGTTTTCGTACATCACTGAATATCCCATTGAACCTAATAAGCATGGTAAGAGTGTACGTAACAAACAAAGAGTACACTTGCATTAAGCTATGGTAGTATGCAACTAGAAAATGATACAATGATGAAGCTAAAGATAGGTCAAAGAATAGATGTGGAAACGGCAAAGCTAAAGAGAAAACAGTCCATGAGACTCCCCTTAAGATACACATAGTTACTTAGCAGCCCATCCTTGATAAACCCTGCCTTCTCTAGAACTCCTGCCGAGGCCACATTCTCTGGGAGATCCAGAGCTTCAATCCTCGTTATTCCTTGCAACTCCTTCCATCCAATTTTGAGAGCAGTGATGACAGTTTGAGTGATGACACACATTTTCTAGTACTTCCTAGAGATGGCATACCCCATCTCTGCTCTGCAACTGTTCATTCCAAGGGTGAGGAATCACCACGTTTGCAACATATTCTCTTGCATGTTGCTTCGATTTGAAGGGCTCCCATGTCATAAAGCGTGTAACTTCCTCATGACTTACCCATTCATAGAAATCATCTACGTCAGCTATACTTGCATATGACTCAGCCATTCTTAATTTTGAAACTCTGATTTTCACTGGGATACTTGTATAACTCTCTCTCCTCAAGAAACTCAAAATCGCCAAAATTGTAGAAAAGAAAAAGCCACTCGAAGTTTCGAACAACTTGACTTTTTCATCTTATTACAGTAGATGGTAGACTTAGGTTTAGGTTTCCTTGTGAGAGGTGTAAGATGCAATTTATAGTCTTGTGTATGACTTGCTTTCTATGCTCGGTGCTCATCGTTCTAACCGACCATGTTTCACATGTTAAGAAGATAAAATTTGCTCGAATAGTAAAGTTAGGTATTACTTTGTTTCAATGGAGGAAAATTTGGAGTGTTGTAGAACTGTCTTCCATGTGGTAGGCTTTACCAAAAGCTGCAAATCCCCTCACCACTCTAAGCAAATGATACAAAAATATGTAAACTATGGCATATTTTTCCACTGACGTTGTATGCTACATGTGTTACAAATATTCTACTTCATTGATAGTGATACACACTCTTCACATTTCCTGGCACATATGAAGTTTAACTGATCGGCTTGTTTTTAAGAAATCGTATGTTAGAAGTCTAAGCTACAATTTATAGGTTGTTTAGTGCTGATTGTTGTAATTGACCATGTTTTACATTTTTGGAAGCCGAAACGTGATTGAATAATAATGTGTGGTTTGGCTCTGTTTGAATGGACGAGAATTTGGCATGAATCACAACAACCTTCCCGCTGATAGGCTTTTTCTAAAGGTTTCAATTCCCTTACCACTCTAAGCAAATGATACTGAAATATTCAAAGTGGGTATATTCTTCCACTTCTATTTTATCTAGTATTCCTTAGTTTGTTGACAATGATACACACTCTTCAAATTTCCTCACATATATGTAGTTTTACTTATCCATTGACTATAAGGATACATACATTCGAAGTTTTATTCCTTCAACAATTTTCTCGAAATAAGATCACTAAATAATATTTTACAAGCGAATTTTGTTTTCCTAGCTACGATGACTTCATTAAGACATTTTCCTCCTCTTATTCTACGCACGATTATAATGTTCTCTGTCCACTTCAAAAGTAGATCAACTAGAGAAAGGATAGGAATCATGTAGCTATCCAACTTCCTTTGCTCTTTACCAATGATTGGTTATTCCAGTCCTGAATTCACATTACTACATAGAGGGGGGTTAAGACAATTTTTGAGTAAATTATCTTAACTTGAGACAAAAAAAAACTTGCATATTGTCTTATATATTGTCTTTAAGCGAGTGTTTCAAATTATTGTCTCAAAAATTGTTTCCATAGAGACAATAGTAAACATAAATATTTTTGTCTCTTTAAGACAATTTCCCTTTTGTCTCTTTAAAGACAATAGTTGGGAATAAAGACATATTGTCTCTGTAGAGACAATATGTTTTTAATCCCAGCTATTGTCTCAAAAAATGTATTAAGAAAATAAACAATTTATTTTGATTGTTTTTTTAGTGTGGTTTTCAACATTCATTGTTTTCAACTAGCAATAATACAATATTCACTATAATTGTTTCCAACATTTTGTTTCTTACAAAACACTCAACAAAGTAGCATAACAAACTAACTTGACTATAAATACCATATTAATTGTAAATATTTCCAATGTTTAATATCTTACAAAATGATGTAGGAGCTCCTTCACAACCAAAAAAACATAACATGGATCTGGCATAACCATTATTAAATACTACTTTACCAAACATAAAAACACGAGAATTAAAATATGAACGGGGGAATTTTTTTGAAGAGATAGAACCTCCCAATAAATCAAACAAACACTTGAATCATATGCAATAATTCATTTGGTTGTATTAAAATGTTTTGGTACAATGGTTGCATTTGGAACTAAGTGCTGGTTGAGCTAAAAAAATAAATTATTATCAATTGATTTCTTTTGAAAAGGATCATTTGATGTCCCCTTAAATATTTCTATTAGAACTATCATATACATTAATTATGTTAAAGAATTTTCAAAATTCCAACCAAGCCATTGCAAATCACATTGGATGTATGGAAGGCCTTGTGCTTCAAAATTAATCAAGCACAAAATTTTGCTTGATTTATTCATTTTAAGAATTTAACTTCTATAAAAGCACATCAGTTGAACAAACAAGTCTTGGTGTAACTGGTTAAGGTATCTGTGATCTATGAATTCATGTCCTCATTTATTCAATAGCCTTCGACACTTAGATCAGATATATTGGCTTCCACGATCTGTTTTGCAACTTCTCCAATAGGTAATGTGCTACTTTCAGTTATACTATTCACATCATATATGCCCATATCAAAAAAATTCACAGTATTAAGGCCTCTTAATTTGATGGTAGCAATGTCGTATGCTTCAACAACCTCTTCTTGTGTACCTATCAAGTTAACTCAGTCAAGTGAGAGCATGAAATGGAAAAAAAAACTAATGTCTCATGAAATGGAAAAAACACTAATATCTCAATGGTTTCCTTTGAAGAGTTATCTTATAAAATTATAATGCAATATCATAAAACCATAAAGGAGTCATTATCATATACACAGAAAGAGAGAAAACTTACTAAATGTTTCTAAATATAGATCTTTGATGCCAGCTACTCTTCCAATTCTAGACCACCACCTTCCATGTTGGTGATGTCTATTATGTATAATCAATACGAAACCAGTGGCAATCAGATGATATCCATTAATGAAGCTTACAAAGAGTAAAAAATATGTGATAGTTGTTGCCTATTTATTCCCTTCGAGTCAAAAATGGCTCAGCAAGGTCCTAGGTTTGCTTAGTTAAATTTTGAAGAGTTTTAATTATAGAAGGAATCAAAATTCTAAGTCAAGAATCTGGATGGTTCAACCAGACAAGTTACAATGTTAAAACTCTCTCTTAGATAATACCAAAGATTTAAAAATTTTATTCTCCACATTGAAACGGGTAAGAGAGAAGTCTTTTGTGCATGAAGAGGGAAGTAATAAAGTTTGGACACATTAATTTTCAATGTTGCTTTTAACTTTTCCTTTTGTCTTTTGCGGGTTCACTTCCAACTGCTACATTTTCATCTTTCAAAGAGGTGGAGGCTTTTGTGGTAAAAGCTGCATACAAAGGTTTTACACTCCAGTTTCACTGCCTTGGACTCATCAACAAGCAGTATTCTAAACCATACAAAGGTTCTTGTACAAGAGAGGCTTTCTCAAAGCTTCACACAAAGAGCAATCAAGAAGTTGTTCCAGGGGTTTGGACGTGAAATCCGCACCATGATAGTGGACAATGCATCATAAAACCTTCTTTGGACCCATAAATGTATCATGCATGCCATCTTTCAAAGAGATAGGTTTTTCGCTCTTATCATGAAACCTCTTATTATATTTTAAAGAGAAACAATTTTGTATGTGCATAAGAGATAGGGTTTTGACAGGGTTTTTAAAGGTTTAGATCAAGCTACGTATGGTAGCAATCATAAATAAATGAAAAAGAAGGGCAGATTTTTTAATCTTCTAAGAAATACTTCTAAGAGTATCTGCAACACTACAAAATCTTCTTGATTCTAGAGCAACATAGCATAGATTGACCTTTTATCTCATGATGACAAGGTTTTGAAGGTTGTGAGAACAATGAGAATGCTTTCCTAGAAGAAAAGTTGCAGTCATGATAGTCACGTAGAGACAACTCCATGGTTAAAGGCCATAGTCATGAGCCCCCATATTAAATTAGTGTTAATTGTAATGATCTATAGCATTCCACTTGACTTCTTAATAAATGATAGGGTTCATTAAGTCATGGTCATTCTTTCAAACACATGTATGACAGTGTAATGCCTAGACAAAGAGACACAAACTAGTACAACAATAACAACAAGCAATCAGTATATAATAAAAGTAATTAATAAAAAGGTTCTTTGACATTCACAATCATAAATAACAATCCAAAGCATATCAAAAGGACCATTCATAGCCAATAGTATCAATAGCAGACTTGACACAAAAGAAAGAAACAATGTAGAGAGCAATGTTGCTTAAAAAAATGATGCAGTCATAGAGAAAGCCAAAACAATCTCGTGTCAAAGATGAAGGAGTCTAGGCATATACAATATTATTGAAGCCAAACACAAAACATGCTATTTTGTTTGTTGTAAAAAAGTAGCCTACACAAAAAGTCAATGTTGTTTCTATGGTAAGGGTCAACAAATCAATACAAATATATTCCCACGAAGGGGCAACTTGATAGTAGGAGCAATGATGGTCATATTGCACATACCATTAGAAAATAATTGATGTAAAGTTGTGACAGTAATAGAGGCATACATGAGACATAATGGCTTCATGAAAGGCACCTATTAATGCCTCAGGATCAAGCAAACCATCAACAATATCTAGCAAAATCCTAGGGGACTCAAAGACTCCTTCCATTGTAAATGTCACAGATTCAAGGAAAATGTCTTGTTCATGAATTGAGATCAATAAAATTAGTAACTTTTAGAAGCCATTCATTTTAGACTAGAGTTACATATCACCTAATATAATTGTTTGACAACATTAAAGCGGTAGTATGAGCAACAAGAATAGTAAGAGTAGCATCAAGGAGGCTATTAAGACAACAATGAGCTATGCATAAAAAAGCATGTTACAAGTTATTGAATCAGACCTTTAAGGTTTGATAAGAATAAATGGTAGGGTACAAGGTAAAAGCAACATGAGATGAGCATAAGACATCAACAATAATCAGGTTCATAAATCATCAAACAAAGAGTAGAGTCCATTGAAGCTACATGATACAAAGGCATTGATGCTGATGCAAATGGTATTAATACCAAGAATCATATTGGCCCTCATAGGACAACTATAGTAGTCAAAGTCATAAAGAGAACCTTGTAACAAGATAATGACGGTCAATATAAGAAAATGGTGATAGAGCATCATCAAGGATACAGAGGAAGAAATCACCAAGTATTTTGTAAATTAGGATAAAGAACCACCTTAAGGAGCATTATTGATCACTACTCATTATGTTGCTACAAGTATGCAAGCAAATAACAATTACATTCTATAATGACAGTGACATACATGGTCATCACAACCAATGAATGAAAGAAACATGAAGATAGTGAATAGTCACAATGCTGAGAAATAGCATGGCTAGGTTACAGATCCAAAAAAGGTAGACAAAAAATATGTGTATATGACAACATCAAAGAAGTTGATCTGTAATAAAATAGAGACAAGTCAGTCCATTAAACATCGGCAGCCAAAGACAAGGTAATCAAATGGAGGAAAAGATAGAAATAAATAGTCCATTCATTGGACAAAGATAGTCCTAGGTCTAAGCATGGAGAGAACATCGATGATCAATTGCAGCATTCAAAGAATGGTGAAAGTCTTGTAATGACAAAGGATTAGAAGAGCATTGGATTTTTAATCATCCAATGATGAATATGACAAAAATGTATCCAAGTACAATCTTAGAAGTAAAGATACGCAACCAAACATAAGTTTACAAGGGTTTGTTTTAGAAGTTAAGGAAAGTCACATCATCATATGCAATACAACAAAGAACCAAATCTTAGAGATATGAAAGACAAGGCAACCATCATTAAGACACAATAACCAGTGACAATATTAGAACAAGAGAATACATAACAATGCAGCATCAAGGTCAGTGAAAGGGGAGAAAAGTGAGACAACAGGCTAAGCCTAATGAGGCCTAACCTAGGCATTAAGATTAGATTACAAAACCTTAAGAAGGAACAGTTCCAAGTCTTTATTTTCTCATTCACCTTGCTAGTTTTTAATGCCCTTTCTAGTATGGTACACATTTTGGAGATGGTGCTTACATATAGCTATTAAAAAATGCGTTAATGTAATCCTTGAGAGAAGTCCCAGGAATGAGCATAAAGGATAGCAAGATACCAAGAAAACCAAGACATGGAAAGTTCATTACCTTATGTCAAAGAAACATAAAGAAATTCTCTTCATTGGAGTTAAAATAGTCAAACGATCCTTATAGTAACTAACAACAAAAGAGAGAAGTCCTAGAGACATCAATGCAAAGGAATGAGGCATGTCTAGAAGGTTGTCATCACAATGAAGTCAATATCTTAGCCTAGAGGACCATCAATAGGAATCTACAAAGAAGGCACTAAGTAGTGAATGGATGAAATAAGAAAGGGACTGTGTATGAGAAAAGATAGTCTTCTCAAGGCGGTGAAGATGTAGTCTCAAGAGAATCAATGGTAATAGCTGAGAGAACTGTGCACAAGCCTCATACCATTGTATAGACACAATAAGGGATGAAAGAAATAGTCATGAGCAATGTCTAAAAGAGAAAAACATGGAGTTACAGTCCAAAGGAGATATCACAGTATATGGACATTATATAAAATTTGATGCAAGTTTCTTTTACATTTTTTTTATAAAGGATAAGCAATTGATAAAAAATGTAAATGTGTGACTATTTTCTTTAAGGAGCTACAACTATTTCAAACAATGCAAGTCAGTGTTATGTATTTGTCCCAGTTTTGATAGAGAATAGAGAAATGACAGCTAAAAGTTGAGAGTAAGATAAGTATGGAACTAGAATAACACAAGAATTCATTTAAAAGATATCAGTGAATCCTTCTTGAGGTCAATGACATGTGTGTAGATTTTACAAAGATGAACCTTTATTAAAAAAATATTGTCTTCAATCCCAATACAAGAGCCATAAAATGATAAGTCGCAATGGAGCAGAGAGGCTTGAACTTGAAGAATTACAGTCATAGTACTATAAGACCTTTATCATAGTATCATTAGAATAGTTCAAAGTCATAGAAGCAATGACTAATAACAACCCTAGATAGTCATGACCATCAAAGGGAAATGATTAATCATTTGGTTAGAAAACCCCCACAATCATGAATGCAACCAAAGGAATGTTTTATAGCCACAAGTCACAATGGTGAAAATTCCATGCATGGAAGATGGAAAATGATCAATATAGTAATAAGCTAATTGCAAGCACTATCAAAAAAATCAAAGGGGTTTGATGAGTAGGCCCTAGTATCATGGGTGGAAAGTTTCCTAACATTGGAGGTTGAAGACATAGTAAAAAATGGAAAAAGGATTGACCATCATGATAGAAAAGGTTCAAATCATTCCACCCTTGAAGGGACTCAAGATTGTTAAGACGGTCAGAAATTAAGGAATAAAAATGACAGTATATGATAGGGAAAAAGAGAGTTTAAGAACAAGGGCCAAGGGTACTATCAGGAATTAGGTAAGGTACATTAAGCAACAAAATATATTAGAAAATAAGAGCATGAATGGTAGACAAAGATGAATAGTAATACAAGGGAAGATGGTTATTTCTTAATTGCTTGACAGGGACCACAAGAATACGAGGGTATCAACAAAATATTCTTACTATTTCTTAGATGAAAAGTATACAAATGCAGCCAATATATTAGATAGATTATTTCTCAACATTGTTCTCATAGTCATAAACATCTATAGAGAAATGAAAGACGCACAATCTGTTAGGCAATGAAACTAAATACATAGTCCAAAGCACAAAAGCATAATGGAAATGGCATGACTGTGGTAGGCCAACTGAATATGCTGTCAAAGGATGAAAGGATGGTCAAAAGACAAAGAGGAAAGACTCTGGTAGTCATCTTAAATGATATAACATAGTCAAAAAGTGATATCATCATAGCAATCCATAATAGTCATCAACTAAAGGAAGTGACTGTATTTGGTCAAGAAAAATGCATGAAAGAAAGGTGGTGACTGTATTTGGTCAAAAGGATAGTCACATTTCTATTTGGCAAATGCCCTGATAGTATTAGGTAAAAATGGACAGCCCATTATGAGGAAATCTTAAAGTAATTACTGGATAAAAAGATAAAGTGTCTACGCCTAAAAAAAGGTTGTTATTGAGAAACACTAGTATGAGAAATCAGGCTTCCCTTCAACGCAACTATGATGTCTTATTGATATGAACAACATAAAGGGGTTGTGACACTCTAACTTGTACTTAGAGAATGTGAGACCGGTGGTCTTGATTAACACTACAATAAGCACGAATAAAGAACATGTTATTTTTTGGGAAGCCTAAGAAGGACAATTTTAGGTGGAAGCATCATTGATAATGCCAATCTTAGTCAGATATTTAAAAATTTAGTCATTGTGAAAATGGTGGGCAAAGCTCAAGACAGTCAAAGAAAATATTGCATGTTCTAAGTCACAATACGAGTGTGAGTAAGGTTCTCAAGGGTGGATTGGATTTTGTACCCTTTCATTCACAATTTCCTAATCAATACACAAATACCTCTAACCCATTGCACTATGCCCATGGGAAGCAGGAAAACAATGAACTTAGTAATCAATAAATCTTTTATAAGTAGGATGATAGAGAACATGTGATTAAGAAGCATTTTTTTAGTAGATATTTTTTTAAAATCTAGATATCATGGTAGCACAAAACATGTGATTATATGTATCTTGATAAAATTTCTTTACACAACCATGTTATCTAGAGCTATAGGTGTAGACTTTTGTAAGGTCTGAGCTCCATAAGGCACCAAAAAGTAATGTGATTAGGGAATCAAGTTTGTACATGAACAAAACTCCTTCTGATAAATCATATATAAAGAAGAAGAGAGCTCAACAAAATCTTTTATATGGATGGCCTATTCCACTGAAGAAGTAGTAGGTGGAGACTAATCAAGTATTGAAGCTGGAAATAGGCACATAGGAAATCAAAGAAAAAGAGTTGTGTATAAGCCCTTCACAATTCTTAGTGCTAAGATGGCCTAGGTTATCTTATGCATCAACTTGAATTCTCCAGTTTACTAGCTCATGGTGTGGGGACTCAAGGAGGTTTTATGAAATTTTTTATAAGATCAATGAAGGTATTAAAGAACAATTAGAAATGGTGGATCAGAAGGTAATATTTTCCACTAGAAATGAGAAACCCAATGAAGACACTAAAGTTCCTCCTAGTGAAAAGGAGACATAGTGGTATTGACAAAAGCAATTAAGAAAGCAAAGCATCCTAGATATAAAGTTTGTTATACTATGAATAAGTCATGTGAAAATCATATTCACCTAGATGAAGTAGGTGGCATTAATTAATCATTTTGAGTGGCGCTCCTTGTTGTTTGTAATCCTTGGATCTATTACTTTTTTGAAAACATTGCAAAAATTTACTTTGTAAGAAAATAATTTAGGTTACTTGAGATTAACACCAAAACAAAAAGTTGTATAATTCCTCTATTTAGCATTGCAATAAGATAGTGAAACTTTGAATGTATACCTGGAAGAAAATATGATTTTTTTCTCTTTTGTCCCCATAAAAAACTACAAATAAATCCAAAAAAAATACATAAATTACATTTCATATTAGAGATGAATAAATTATAAATAAAACAAATCAAGAGAAAAAAAAAACATACATCAATTTTCTATAAATATCCTATTGGGTAGAGAAAAAGACACCTCAATAGAGAAAGGCTAAGCATTTGATGACTTTAAGATTATCAAAATAGGAAAAAGAATGAGAGGTATAGTGGCACGAGGCCAATGGCCTTCTCTGTAGTTGATTGGGACATGACACTGAATAGGGTTTTTTCCATGTTTGGCATTGGAAGTGTTTGGGATAGGCCTAGGCTGTTACTCTATCACTTCTATTTGAGTTAGATTTCATTCAATTTCTACCTAAAATTTGTTAACTTATTCAACTTGTGTGGTGTTCCCTAAACTGGCATTTTGATTCAGATCATAGGGATTGATATAGTAGGAATTTATAATCAGCCTATGTCGACATTCTCCCCCTAAGGAACATTTTTTGGCTTGGTACAAACTGAAATAGATATATTCTACTAATTAAGAATGCATACATACAAGATCCACTCAGTAGGAACCAACACATCATTTGATAGGGTTACCAAGACAAATTCAACTTGGTATAAAACCAAATTGTGACATAGTGGTAGAACATAGTATACAAAAGTTGTTTTGATATTTAATCAAGCAGAGAACTAAGAGCTTATTTTGTGCCAGAGTACATATCCTATGTTAATGGTACTGTGCGTTGTGTACTTCTTTCCATGCTTGTTCATTGCTTTCATTTTGATTTTGTCCTTGACACTTGAAATAAACATTCTAAATCTATGTCTGGTTTATTCTCAAACACAATACCAAGAACATTAGCATTTCAGTACTGTACCCTTAATTTATGCTTTAAGAAAATGAAAATCGTACATTGGCACTTGGTAGCAGCAAAAAGCTGTATTAAAAATTTATTTCAGCAACATGGTTATTAATTTTACCAAGTAGACATTGCACGTAGCACAAATGTTGTAGTTGAAAGGCTATTGGTGTAAAATACATCAACTTTCAGCCTACTGATGTATGTTGGTTTTCAGTAGCAATTTTCTCTGGATCATAACATAGGCGAATTTAACTTTGTGTTTAGGAGTTGTATGAATTAATGTCTATTTCAAATGTAGATCATAAATATATACATACAACAAAAGTTTAACAAGTCTATGAAAAACACCAACCTCTATCACAGCCTGAATTCTACCATTTGTTCCATGTAATAGGTATGATAGAGCCCAACATTTATCTGACAAGATTTCCTCATCATCTATTTGAATCAGATAACCAAGAATTGGAAGTGCTAATTTTGTTTGCATCAAAGAAGATAACTTTAAGTGATACATAAAGGGTTAGTACATTCATTCCATGACTTAAATCTATAATCAACAAGTCTTACAATTATTTAAATTGTCAGGTAATAGACAATCCTTTTCATAATTTTATATCTTCTTAAAGGGTGACTGTGGTGTGCCCAAGAGTTATTATGATGTTTATAAATAACATTTATTACCATTGACAGCTTTGCATGATCATTGAATTGATCCAGGACTGGCATAAGGCCACCATGAATGAGGACTATATCTCTAAACTTGGTGCTATCACAAACTAGATTTATGAGAACCTGAAAAACCTGTAACAGTATAAAATGTGAGCAATAAAAAAGAACTGTAGAAAGCCAACAGATGGAAAAATCATAGTTACAAAATCTGGTGACAAGTGAAAGGGTTAAGAACATAACCTGTTCTTGAACATCATCTCTAGGGGATCAAAGAAGCTCCACAAAATTTGGCATAGATCCATGACCAATCACAACTCTTGTTTGGTCTGAGGTTCCCGATGGAATGTTTGTCAAAGACCAGGGAGCTCCAAACTATACCATAACAATTGAAACACAAGAATTACTGAGGCACTATGTTGACTTAATATTCTATCAAAAGTTATCAAATGAATTGGACACTCCACCTGAAGTGGAAGAAACTCATGCCTTGTAAGGAACTCTACAAACCGAGGGACAATGCCAACATTAATAACTTCTTCAATGGAGCAGGCACCATTTTGTTACATATGTTTTGGCGGATGGTCATCTTTAAGAAGGAAAAAAGAGAAAAATAATGATAAAATAGCAAGATAAAGATACACACAAAAATGAAAGAAGCTTCCTGAATGGATGAGTTGCTTCCAACTGTAAACTATGGTCATTTGATTATACTCCAGACACCATTGTAAGAAAATTTCCCATCTTCAAAATTTTCAATAGAAGAAAAAGGTAAGGAGGTTTCCCAAAACAAAGAGAGAACACAAATATTATTTGTAGCGTCGTAAATTGTACGCACTCGCTAGGGTGGTACAATTTCACACCTAGTTTAGCACCCGCCTTAGTGCATTTGGCATTTTGCATTGCATTTCTCCTTAAGCACTTAATTAATCAAATTAATTAGGTCTAAGGTTCCATTTCATCATTCTCTACATCACAAAGTTGGGCCCTTTCACGAAAGCGCGTCCTTCGCATTTTATTCCTCTAATACACCACTTAATCAAAAACCCTAATTAAGTCCTATTTCGAACTTGGGGGCTTGGTTTCGGGGTCAAAACATCTCGAAATCACCTGTAACTATCCGACGGCCCTGAAAATTTGGTGAAAAGTTTTCGGGACCATGGTGCCCGGTGCACATGGTCCTGGACATTTTTCCTGAAATTTTGGGAGCACGATCCAATCATAAAATAAAGCTTAACCCCAAGAAATTGGTAGGATATTCAATCTCTAGGTCGGCCAAAATATGAATTTACGATCTAGGGTTTCATACATAAGAGCTCTCTTTCTTCATTGGAAGGGATGGGATTTTTGGTTTCCAAGAACTTCATATGCAGCGAAAGAGCAGATCTTTGAGGACTTCAACAACATTCAACATCATTCTATCAAGCATCTATCAAACTCATTCATCCACTTAGGGCTTGGAAGACATTGAAGAACAATAGGAGATTACCGACTGAAGATTGGCTTGTACTCCTCCCTTGAGGGTTGGGTATGATTTTGTATTGTTTTCATGTCTTTGCATAAGCTTTGATACCTCATTTATTCATGCTTTAGATCACATTGCATCTTGATTTAGAGCATTTACATTATCATTTGCAAGCAATTAGGGTTTACTTCCTAGGTTGCTCTAGTTTGCTTTCTTGCATTTTTGGACCTTGCACACACACTAGGTCTGCACACACAATACATTTTACAAAACAACTTGGCTATTCGTGGAGGTGGAAATCACCGAAGCGGGGGTTTGACTAAGGCAAAACCCTATATAGCCGCCCCTCCCCCTTTTCAGATATTATTGCAGGTTTCGGGATTCGGACGACGCCGCAGGATACAGATCCTGAGAGAGAAAGTTGGAACAGCACTCTGTGTGAAATTACAGAGCAGGAGACCGGGATAGGGGCGCTGGGTGCCCTGGTCCTGCCAAGACAGGGGCACTGGGCGCCCTGGTCCCTGGGACAGAGGCGCTGGGCACCCTGGTCCTCCGGACAGACAGTTTGCAGACAGTTTCCAGACAGTGTTTCAGAGTGCAGAACAGTGGTTTCCGGTGCAGTTTTCAGGACAGTGGCGCCCGTGCCCCCGTCCCGAACATTTTCAGTCCGATTTTGACTCCGGGTACATATCTGCATTCTTATTTCATCCTTGTACTTACAGCTGTTCATTGTTTAATCTCAATTCTGCAATCTTGTTATTAGTTCATACTTGCATTTTGAGATTAGGGTTTGAACTTGCATTACTTGATCTTACAATTTCAACAAGGGAATAGGAATCCTAATAGATATCCCGTGGCTCTCTCTTTCACCAAAAGAAGTAGCCAATTGTGCGATATCTCTAGGCTCTTTCGTATTCTGTAATGTGTGTCAAAGAGTAGGATTAGGGTATGTTGACCTAGTCTCGCTTTTTCCCCCACACATTTTGGTTAAACCTTCATTTTACCAAAAACTCATAAACCTTGTTACTATGCCATTTAGGTGTGATGAGAAAGATAAGTCGAATGATTCCTCTCAAGGATACATTCGTATCAACTCTTCCCCTGAATCTAGTAACATGGTTGTTTTCAATAATCCCCTCTATGAGGAGATGTCTCCTTTCGAATCAAAAGACAAACCTTTTAACTGATATGATCATGCTTTGTTGGATGATGCTCTTGATGACTTTGTGGCTTTGTCGAAACCTATAAACAAAAACAAGACCTCTAAATTGGTTAACATGATAAACTTGAATGAACATAATAAGCCTCTCTTTGAAGTCCAAGGTGCTTATCCTTCTCCTACCTTTCAAATTCCTAAATCACCTCTCCTTACTGTTCAAGGAAGGTATGATCATGATTCCTTTCGTACCCCGAATAAACCAATCATCACTGTACAAGGAAGAAAACCTATAAGTCCTTACAATTATGCTAAACAAATAACTAGAGAGAGTTATCATGCGGTTGCCCATACTTATCATACCAGAAATAATAGGCAACCTAATCCTCCTCCTGTTATTCCAGTTTCCCTTCCTAATCCTCAACCAATTCTTCCTCAAGCTCCCCGTATTTCACAAGTTATGGGTAAGGAATATGATCTCATAGAACAACTTAAAGCTACCCCTACTAATATATCCCTTTGGGATTTGATTCAAACTTCTTCCGCTTACAATGGAATGTTACAAGATGCCTTGAAAGATTTGAATGTTCCTCCACCGAATACGTCTAGTAATATAGCATCTTTTGTTAACTCTGTGATGAATCCTAAAGCTCAAATTGTGTTTTCTCAAGATGAGTTGCCTACTAGTGAAATTCAACAACAATACGATCCCTTGATGATTGTGGTTGTCATGAAAGACATGGCTATAAGACGAACACTGGTAGATAATGGCTCCGGCCTTAATGTGTGTAGCATTAATCTATTGCATAAGATGAATGTGGATACGTCTCTTATGGAGCCTGACTCTCGTCCCATTCGTGGCTTTGACAATGTGGCTAAGACTTCATTAGGTATCATCACCTTACCTCTCACAGTGGGACCTGTTACTTTGCCTACTCCTATCCATGTTATGCCGGGAAATTTAACATATAACTTGTTATTAGGGAGGCCTTGGATTCACAGCATGCAAGCTGTCCCCTCTACGTTGCATAGACAAGTTAAATTCGTTTATAACAATAAGACATACACTTTAATGGGTGATACTAATTTTCAAGCTTGTCTACAAACATCTAATTCCAAAGGAGAGTCTTCTAAGCCATCCTCGTCTAGTAATGACTCTTTAAACAAGAAACCTATCGTTGAGTCTTCACTCTCTGATGATCAAAATCCTTTGGATGAGTCTGGAACTCCTGAAGAAGATCTTTCTTGACTTGAAAATACACATAAAAAGGATTTTGATCCTGAGAAGGTTCTCGTAGAGGATGATTGGGGATCTCTTGATTTTAACCCTACCTTTGTAGGTGAGTATAAGGTTCCTTCTAGAGAAATTAAAATTGAAAAGAAGGAAGAAGCTGAAAATCATAAAGTTGAAAAGAAAGAAGAAACTAAAAATCAATCAACCTTACTTGAATCTATGAGTAATAATTTTGTCGCTGCTTCTCAAACTTCTTCTCCTCACATCTATAATTATGAAGAGTTTGATTCTTTGTCTTATGAAAAACCACCTTCTCTTCCTGAAATGGCTGATCGTTATGGTCGTGGTTTTTGCATTTTTGCTAAGCATGGGTATCATGGAAAAGGTTGTGGTGCTCATGAACAAGGTATAAGAGTTCCTCTAGAGACTAATTTTCACAATTATGCCTTTGGACTTGGCTTTAATCCCTGCAGACGTACTAAAGCTTCTAAAAGACCATGCATTAGTGTTAATGCTATCTCTACATCTCTATCAATGCAGCACCCTGAGTATATTGATGGGGATCCTTCGGGTGACTGTGCTTTGGATATCTTCCCTACCGATGATGCTTTAGCTGAGTTCTTGGGAGCCTATGACACTCTTCCTCGTTATCATCACAATAGGGGACTCCCTTATTGTTTGAACACCGAAGCTTATTTTGGAAAAGAGATTGATAATGATGAGATTGTGAAAGAATTCCCTCAGTTAAAGGATACTCTTCAACAAAGTAATCTTCTCATAAGTGACACCATTGATGTTAAGATGGATCCTTGCAACAAAGAGAAAGTTATTAAAATTGGGAAATGTTTGGATGAAGAGGAACAGAAACAATATGAAGAACTATTGCATGAATTCCCTGAGATCTTTGCTTGGGCATATTCTGACATGCCTGGTATAGATCCTAAGATTGTTACTCATAATATTGTCTTAGTTCCTGATGCTAAGCCCATGAAACAAAAGATTCGAAAAATGAATCCTAAGGTGGCTCTGCTTGTTAAAGCTGAGATTGAAAAACTATTGGAGGCTGGATTTATCCGCCCTATTGACTATTCCCCATGGATTTCAAATATTGTCGCTGTGGCTAAACCAGATAACAAAATAAGGATGTGTACCGACTTTCGGGATCTAAATAAGGCTTCTTTAAAAGATGATTTCCCTCTTCCAAACATTGACATGATAGTTGACTCTACGGCAGGACATGCCTTGCTATCCTTCATGGATGGTTTTTCAGGCTACAATCAAATTTTCATAAACCCTCAAGATCAATTCAAAACTGCTTTCACTACTCCTTGGGGTACGTTTTGTTGGATAATGATGCCTTTTGGACTTAAAAATGCCGGTGCCACTTATCAACGAGCGATGACCCTTATCTTTCATGATTATATGCATAAGATTTTAGAGGATTATGTTGATGATATTTTGGCCAAATCCTTTCTTCGCATGGATCATGTTAAAGTCCTTCGTCAAATCTTTGAAAGAATTCGTAAATATCACATGCGCTTGAATCCCCGAAAATGTGTTTTTGGTGTGGATAGTGGAAAACTATTAGGGTTCATAGTTTCGCATCATGGGATTGAGGTGGATACTAAGAAAATAGATGCTATTGTTAATATGCCACCTCCTAGAAATGTCTCTCAACTTAAAAGCTTACAAGGAAAGATTCAAGCTATTCGTAGGTTTGTGTCTCAACTTGCGGATCGTACCTTTCCTTTTACTCAACTTCTTAAAAAGGATATCACTTTTCAATGGAATGAGGTTTGTCAGCAAGCATTTGAAGATTTAAAAGTGTATTTGGCTAGTCCTGCTATTCTTCAACCTGCCGAACCTTCTAAACTCTTCCTTCTGTATACAGCTACTTCCTCTCATGCTCTCGCAGCATTGTTGGCACAACATGATAAAGATGGTAAGGAATGTCCGGTTTATTACATAAGTCGTACCTTACTCAATTATGAGACCCGATATTCTACGATAGAAAGACAATGCTTGGTCTTGGTATTTGCGACTCAGAAATTGAAACATTATCTTTTAAATTCAGAAGTCCATGTCATGGTTAAGTTTGATCCTTTGAAGCATCTTTTCTCTAAAACTGATTTATCAGGACGTCTAGCTAAGTGGGTTATGATGTTAACTGAATTTGACCTTAAATTTGTTTCACAAAGAGCAATTAAAGGACAAGCGTTGACCGATCACTTAGTTGAGGCCCCTTCACCTTTCTCCTTCCCTAACCCTGAGTCTTTTCCTGATGACTTCATTCTTTCTATAGAGAAAGATGAAACTTGGGAGTTATACTTTGATGGCTCTAAGTGTCGTACGGGATCGGGGGCAGGTGTTGTTCTGATTTCTCTTACAAAGAAGTCCATTCCTTTATCATATCGTCTAAATTTTCTGTGTACCAATAACATTGCTGAGTATGAGGCTCTTATAGTGGGAATAAAAGCAGCCTTAGCTCTGAATATAAAACACATACATATCTATGGAGATTCGCAATTGATTATAAGACAAGTAACAGGAGTATATCAAGCAAAACAAGACAAATTATCACAATATAAAGATCTTGCTATCTCTTTATTACAAAATTTCGATTCTTATACCATGGAACCCGTTCCTCAAAAAGATAATCGACATGCGGATGCAATGGCATGTGTGGCTTCTCTAGTATCTTTAGAGGACCCTATGGTCGATCTTAATTTTGTTATTCACAATCTTATTTCTCCGGCTATTGAAGATGATTCTAGCTTGATAACATGTTGTGACTTTGTAGACTCAGATGAATGGTTCTCGCATATCGTAAGATATTTGACCGATGGTACCTTTTCTGATTCTGCTAATAGGAACACTAGGGCTAGAATCCGCAAGCTGTCTGCTAGGCGTATCATTCTTTCTAATGTCCTATACCGAAGGGGTTATGATGGTCTTCTCCTTCGTTGTCTTAACAAGTCGGAAATCCCTGTTGCTCTTGAAGAGGCACATTCAGGTGCCTGTGGGGGGCATTTTGGGGGCAAATCCTTAGTTCATAGATTTCTTCGTATGGGATACTATTGGTAAACTATGCAGAAGGATTCCTTTTCATTTGTTAAAAAATGTCATCAATGTCAACAACACAATAATCTGATTCATGCTCCTGCCCAAGAACTTCGTTCTCAAGTAGCTTCTTGGCCTTTCTCCGCATGGGGTTTGGATCGTATTGGAAAAATTTCTCCTCCTTCATCTCAAGGACACACCTTCATTATAACTGCAATAGATTACTTTACGAAGTGGGTAGAAGCTATTCCTCTTCGCTCTACTACTGCTGAAGTGATTTGTCAATTTCTTCTAGAAAACATCATTTCTCGATTTGGGATACCTTCCACTATTATCTCAGATAATGGGACATCGTTTAAAAACAAGGATGTGAAGAAATTCCTCGAGAAGTATCATATCAAACATCGATTTTCTACACCATATTATCCTCAATCAAATGGCCAAGCCGAATCATCCAATAAGATAATCGAACAAATTCTTCGTAAAACCGTGAATAAGCATGGTAAGGATTGGAGTAACCAGCTGATCTATGCTCTTTGGGCCTACCGAACGAGTGTACGAATTGCTACGGGAACTACTCCTTATAATCTTGTTTATGGTACTGATGCTATTATGCCCTTAGAATTAGAGATTCCATCACTTAGGGTTTCTCTCAAAGGTATAGTAGATGATGACTCTTATAGGGAACAACGACTTCAACAGCTTGAGATGCTTGATGAACAGCGCATAAACGCTCTTGAGCATATTCAAGCGTATCACAAAACTCTACAACGAAGCTATAATGACAAGGTTATTCAACGTTCCTTCTCAATGGGTGACTTAGTCCTTTATGAGAATCAGCGCAATGTGAATGCCTTGCCTGCAGAAAAGGGAAAATTCAGTCCTAATTGGCTTGGACCATACATCGTTATGGAGGATTATGGATCAGGTGCTTACAAAATAGCGGATGTAGATGGTATGCCTCTTAAAGAACCTATAAATGCTATGCACTTGCGTAGATATTATGCTTAATTCTTCATTCTTCATCTATCTTCTTTTTCAATTCTTCAACATTGGATAATATGTTAGTATCTCTTAGTTAAAGCAAAATAGAATTAAATGTTATGATGTTTAATCTATATTGCTTCATTCCTGACAAGTGTGTCTTCTTACTTTATAGTTTGTCTTGAATTCATTAATGTAAATTGTAAAAGGTTTACATTTCTCATTATGCTAGCATATTATACAATGTCTTTAGGTATTAAGTAGAATCGTATCATGTTGTGTTTAAATTCAGAATTAAATCACATTAGTTATATGATTCTTAGGCTTAATGCATATTTCTTCCTTATCATCAATGTAGTACTTGATTAAACATTTTAATTAAGTCACACATGTATCAATTTAATCATGGAGCATTGAGAAGTCAATCACATGGAAATTAAATTCTGAACATACATGTACATTTACCAAATGTATTAGATTTAATCAAAACAAAATATACATTGTTTTAAGCATTAAAGATAACACATTTGAGACAAAAGAGAAGCATGTATATATACATATATATGTGTGGATCGTATACAAATCTAGGTCACTGTATATCCAAAATGTGACCTCTCTTTTACATCATAAAATCATCTCCTATCCCTAGGGCTAGTGGCTGGAGAGTGTCGACTGGACGCTCCCTCTTGATCTGGCCATGAAGGTGGACCCATGGGTGTGTAGCGCGATACAAATTGTGAGTGACTCCGCGAGGAACTCCTACGATCCCTATCCATAAGGATCGCACGATAGGTGGTAGCCTTGGTCTGAGCCGCTGCTAGATCTTGCCGCGCCTGCTGGAGGTCCTCTGATAGGACTCTCTCTCTCTGCCGCGCCTGCTGAAGGTCCTCTGATAGGACTCTCTCTCTCTCCCTCCATATATCTACCTATACTCAGAATGGGAAAAACAAATCCTCATGCCGACCCGCATTCCCCTGAGGCCTATAGGCAATCTGTGAGGAACTGGGGATCTGTGCTATCGTGGAAATGTCTGTCATTGCCTACTGAATCAAGGAACGCCATTCCTGCACATTAGCTATGGCAGTAGAACAAATTTTTGTTAGTACCATTCTTTATCATCAAAACATTAATCAGTCAATATAAGCCTACTATACCTGGATCTCCCTCGCGCCAGTAGGGATCATGATATGGTAGTATCTGTGACTGAGAACCGCTAGGCTCCCCTCGCTCGTATACTCTATCCACGATGGGTGTAGGCTGGACGGTACTGGTGACAGGTCTCCGTATCGCCTCCTATTCCCCCTGTTGGGGAATAAGAGGTGGATCCAGAGCTATGGTATCATCTCCTGAATGGTGGGGAGCTGCATCCGACTCCTCCTCATCATCTCTATCCTCCTCCTCGTTGTCCTCCTCGTCATCATCATCCTCGTCCTCATCCACATCATCACCTGCATCCTCCTCGTCCTCCTCTCTATCTGCATCCTCATCCTCCTCCTCCTCGTCACTGGGCTGATCTCCTGTAGGTGGATCAGAATCTCCTGCCTCCTCATGACCCTCTCCCTCCTCTGGCTCCTCTGACCTGGATCCCTCGTCCTCATCTCGGTCTCCATGTCTCCATGGGCCTGGATAGCCTTTCGGATGATCTAGTGGAAAGATAGGACCTGGATATGATCTCATGAACCATGAAACATATCTACGCTGTGCTCCAGGCTCTGCAGAGTAGTCAGTGACTACATCCTGATCAGATCCCTCTAAGTCTGTTGTCTCAATATCATCTACCGTCGGTCTCACTACTGCTCCAGGTCTGGGAAGGACCCGTGAGTGTCGAGTATAGATGGGCACATCAGCTGGAACACACTGCTCTAGTCCGAACTGCCTCCGTACTCGGTCAAAGTAGAAAGGGACTATGATGTGTGCATATCATCCTCGCAGTAGGCAGTTCCTCTGTAGACATGCTAACTGTCTCTCCATACCATCCCATCTGTGCATCAGTAGGTAAGGTCTCCACACTATCACCTCGGATGTCAGTCTGTCAAAAATCACTCTCCAATACAACAAATCGCCAAATCTCCACTCTCTGGTAAGTGGATAAGTGAACACCCTAGGTCGCTCGCTCGCTGTACTCAATGGAAAGACGATGGGCCTGGTGCATGTGAAATGCTCTAAAATCCACACCTGTAGAAGTGTGCATGTCATCAAACTGCAACCCTGTCCGAATACATACTCCTCAAGGTCGTGATAGAGATGCGCAAGCATACTCCGACCCCATGCATACACTCTCCTGTGTCTCTCCATCGCTCTGATACACCATGTGAGGCCCCCATGCATGTGTGTCCCTCGCCCATTAGGGCAGACAGCTAGTGCTATGATGGCTATCATAAGGCGTCTCAGAAGTGGTACCTCCCCTGTAGGATGTAAGAGCTAGCTGACCATGATGCAACCTCTCGTCTCGCTCGACATGGCTCTCCCTATGCAATACACTTGCTCTCTCTGATGATCCTCCGCTGACCGATCGGTTGCATATGTAACCATCGCTCCTCTGATAGGAAGACGAAGTATACGGTACACATCCTCGAGTGTGACCGTCAGCTCTCCTACTGGAAGGTGAAAGGTGCATGTGTCAGGATCCCATTGCTCCATCAAGGCCATCAGCATCGCAGGATGAAATCGAATGGCCGGCATCAGAATCACGTACCACAATCCTACAATAGATAGAGTGTCTCTCTCTGACTGAGTCAGCCGCGGAATCTGATCTCGCAAAGTGCAAAGAATATGTCCCGCTGTGTGCTCTCTCATGTACGGGAGACCCTGCAACACGAAAACATGACGATAATCAGTACTCGATCATCGAAATCGCAAATGCAAACCGTTGCACATCGTATGCAAGCCCCGAACCTCTCGCCAGGCCCTGATTGGGGACCATGGCGCCCTGATGGGGACCATGGCGCCCTGATGGGGACCATGGCGCCCTGTTAGGGACCATGGCGCCCTGAGGGGACCATGGTGCCCCTGTCAGGGACCATGGCGCCCTGGGGGGACCAGGGCGCCCCTTAGGGACCATGGCGCCTTGGGTGGGCCCCGGTCAGCCTTCGAGGCCCGCATACGATCACGAAAAAGTCAAACATGTGAAAAATCAAAAGTCAAACATTCAGTCAACTCACCTCGTCCAGTGGCTCGTCATCGATCACGGCCTGGCACAGGATCTCGATCCTCGTGGGACGCTCCGATCGTCGTGAAGGCATGATGATGGCTATGTGGGCTCCGCTGCACTGAATAGTATTCTAAAATCGACAAAGTGACGAATACAAGTGTCACTTTCGAGGTATATACTCTTGTTCATTTATTCTTACTTTGTGAAACCCTAATTTTTCCTCTCTCATTCATCTTATCATAACTTGAGTTTGGGAGATGCGATTTTCGAGCCGTTTGTTGCGTTGGAATCGTATTTTCCTTCTCTTACTCCCGGGATGTTCCAAAAAAGTGCTCTGATGAAGCCTATTTCATGAACACCCCTCATCAACACTCTCTTACACAATTTGTCGCAAGTAAACATGCTACCCTGTTTCACCTCCCTAAATAAGCAAGTCGAAACAGGGGGGGCATATAGCTACTCACAGATTTCATCACTTTCCCTAGTAAGCATTAGGTGATTTTGTGATCTAATGTTTGTTTTGTAGGGTGCGGTTCCTAACTGTGTACTGCAGATACCGCTGGGGGCTTCGTCCGACATCTTATGGATATATCCTTTTTCAAATAATGTTTACTTTTCTGTACTTTAGCTTGCATATGCACGTAGTACTCATATGACCGCTAAAGTGGGGGCTAAATGTAGCGTCGTAAATTGTACGCACTCGCTAGGGTGGTACAATTTCACACCTAGTTTAGCACCCGCCTTAGTGCATTTGGCATTTTGCATTACATTTCTCCTTAAGCACTTAATTAATCAAATTAATTAGGTCTAAGGTTCCATTTCATCATTCTCTACATCACAAAGTTGGGCCCTTTCACTAAAGCGCGTCCTTCGCATTTTATTCCTCTAATACACCACTTAATCAAAAACCCTAATTAAGTCCTATTTCGAACTTGGGGGCTTGGTTTCGGGATCAAAACATCTCGAAATCACCTGTAACTATCCGACGGCCCTGAAAATTTGGTGAAAAGTTGCCAGGACCATGGCGCCCGGTGCACATGGTCCCGGACATTTTTCCCGAAATTTTGGGAGCACGATCCAATCATAAAATAAAGCTTAACCCCAAGAAATTGGCGGGATATTCAATCTCTAGGTCGGCCAAAATACGAATTTACGATCTAGGGTTTCATACATTAGAGCTCTCTTTCTTCATTGGAAGGGATGGGATTTTTGGTTTCCAGGAACTTCATATGCAGTGAAAGAGCAGATCTTTGAGGACTTCAACAACATTCAACATCATTCTATCAAGCATCTATCAAACTCATTCATCCACTTAGGGCTTGGAAGACATTGAAGAACAATAGGAGATTACCGACTGAAGATTGGCTTGTACTCCTCCCTTGAGGGTTGGGTAGGATTTTGTATTGTTTTCATGTCTTTGCATAAGCTTTGATACCTCATTTATTCATGCTTTAGATCACATTGCATCTTGATTTAGAGCATTTACATTATCATTTGCAAGCAATTAGGGTTTACTTCCTAAGTTGCTCTAGTTTGCTTTCTTGCATTTTTGGACCTTGCACACACACTAGGTCTGCACACACAATACATTTTACAAAACAACTTGGCTATTCGTGGAGGTGGAAATCACCGAAGCGGGGGTTTGACTAAGGCAAAACCCTATATAGCCGCCCCTCCCCCTTTTCAGATATTATTGCAAGTTTCGGGATTCGGACGACGCCGCAGGATACAGATCCAGAGAGAGAAAGTTGGAACAGCACTCTGTGTGAAATTGCAGAGCAGGAGACCGGGACAGGGGCGTTGGGCGCCCTGGTCCTGCTAGGACAGGGGCACTGGGCGCCCTGGTCCCTAGGACAGAGGCGCTGGGCGCCCTGGTCCTCCGGACAGACAGTTTGCAGACAGTTTCCAGACAGTGTTTCAGAGTGCAGAACAGTGGTTTCCGGTGCAGTTTTCAGGACAGTGGCGCCCATGCCCCCGTCCCGAACATTTTCAGTCCGATTTTGACTCCGGGTACATATCTGCATTCTTATTTCATCCTTGTACTTACAGTTGTTCATTGTTTAATCTCAATTCTGCAATCTTGTTATTAGTTCATACTTGCATTTTGAGATTAGGGTTTGAACTTGCATTACTTGATCTTACAATTTCAACAAGGGAATAGGAATCCTAATAGATATCCCATGGCTCTCTCTTTCACCAAAAGAAGTAGCCAATTGTGCGATATCTCTAGGCTCTTTCGTATTCCGTAATGTGTGTCAAAGAGTAGGATTAGGGTATGTTGACCTAGTCTCGCTTTTTCCCCCACACATTATTATTTTAGGAACAAATAATTTCTTGCATAAATGGTTAAGAAGCATGAGATTTGTTAAATTAAATAAATTATCATAAGATATCTTCTCAATCCCATTGAAGAAACTGAGTAGTCTTTGAAAAAAGTTGAGTATGTTCATAATTCATATAAAACTAACGAATCTAATGAATGGAGATTCCTAACAGTAGTGGTCTTCCCTTCAGGACTCAATTGAAAATCTGACCACATACAGAGGTTATAGACTGTCTATAGACTGTGACTAAAATACCCTCTCTTGAACCATTATAAACAATTTTGTCACTTCAAATTAAAACTATCATGGCTACTAAATCAAATACTACTGACAGAATGTTTTTATTTCCAGGGTTTAGTAGTTGCCTCATAGAATTGCTTTAGGGGTAATGACGTCCTCTTGTTCTACTCATGTCATTGTCGTACAGGTAGGTTAAAATGAAAAGAAGAGATTAAAAAACAATTTATCTTGTGACTGAGGATTTATGGTTGTAGCTAAAATGACATGGCCCATGTGACCCTTATGAAGAGGTGGGGACGTATTTTGTTAACCAGTATTTCAGTATTATCAAGTTTCAAAATAGTACCCAAATGTGCATACCAATTATACACAAACAAAATCATAATTCTTAAAGTTATTTTCTTGTTAATTACTATTAGCTATACTTCCACATTGCCCAGATGAGCACTAAACCCTGGAAAAAATGAAAAACTTATGCACCGAATTTGTAAAACAAGAAATAAAATTTGTTAGGGATTGTTGCACTGACTGTATGTCCATAGGTAAAGGTATTTGTTACCAAATACTCTGTCAATTCTAGCCTCCCAAATGCCCATTTTGATGGTGTCTGCTACACAATAATACATGTACTATTAATAAGAAGCTTCATCTACAAATAATTTATTAATGTTGCCTTATAAAATGGTTACCTGGCAACACCACGATATTTTGAGACTCCTCTTGAAAATCCATTTCTCCTTCCACACAAAACAATTGGGGTTATTGAGGAGCAAAATCTTGTCCCAGCCCATATCAGTGACTAGAAGATTTTACTATTGTTGTGGTCCAAAAAATGCCTCTAGCTTCTGAGAGAAGCAACACACTCCTCTCTCGATATGTTTTGCATTCCTCCAGCTCTTTTGTATATGTGTTTGATTGTGGAGACATTGAAAGAGGGGTTTAATAGAGACAAATATAATATATAGAAAAGAAGTATCATATTAAAGAGAAGGATTTTCTTATAGGAAGTTTTGATATTTTTTCCAAACCCCAGTTTTTTAGAGCAGCCAGATCGTATGCATGTGCTGCAATCTTTTCATCCTCGTATGCTCCTGTGGAGATGCCATTTATTCAACAATTTCAGCCTCTTTCTTGCACTGTGCTCTACCCACATAAACAAAAATAACCCAACAAAACTTTAATGGAAAGGTATTGTACTATTTTTCTACATACCCAGATAAACTATGTGATTGACAACACATTGACAACCAAGATGAGCATAAAAGAAAAAAACGATGATTCAAGTCAGTAGCATACAACTATTGTCAAATTATTGTAGAAAACCACAATGCAATTAAGATACAATTCCAAACAATCCATTCACCTTTCCAGGATTTCTTGTTCTCGAACTCGTTCCAATACATTTTGTCCCATAGATGTGCCTGATATCGACCAGTCCATCTGTGCCTAAAGAGAAAGACAAAATCATCAAGATCTAACATTTTATAGTGAAATCCATTGCCCAAAGTTTTTGTGCACATCTATGTTATTGTTTTGCCCATAAATCACACATTGTACAGTTCTAGAGCAAATAAATACATGGGAGAGAGAAATATTTGCCAAAATATGACTCAAGCACAAATATCAAACGTGAAATTTTTTTAAAATTGAAGAAACGACGTAGGTGTATCCTTCTATAACCAGTTTAAAATAGAAAAAACCATCAAAATTTGCAAAAAAATCCAAACACAGTCCGTTGAAAAAAATCGATTACAACCCATTTTTGTAAAATATAAAAAATATAAAACCCACACATATGAATGAAAATAGAAGTGCATTATTTCTGAAAAAAAGATATAACCTATCTCTAATTCAAAGATGAAAGATAATGTTGAACATCCTTTGTTGATCTTCCTCGACATGTTGGTGTAGAACACAATATGCCACTGAGAGGTGGGGTGATCAGTGGTTTAGAAACTTAACCCTATTAATCGTAAATGTGTGTACCGCATAGCATATCTAACACAAAGTGAATATACTCCAGTGAGATAAGGAAAAGACCAAAATGCAAGCACACACAAAGGGAAATCACATAACACCAAATATATGAGGAAAAACCAATATGGGAAAAACCTTGATGACAAATGTCATTGGAATATACTGCTTCAATCTAGCCTCACAATAAACACTTGTATTACACATTTTAGGGAACCAACCCAAGGAGCACCAACCCCTACATCGAGCACCAATTCAGTGATCACAATGATTACAAACAATACAATAGTTATTACTCAGTTACAAATGAATTCTATAACATCTTACAATAAAATCACTCTACTGGTTCAACTCTTCTCAACCGGTCTTCCACTGCTCTGTTCTCTTTCGGTTCTCTACTCACATTGATCCTTCTCTCCTTCACTCTCTGTTGAAACCTTACTGATTGAGTCCTCTTTATGTTTATTTGCCTCTTCTCTCCTGGACACTTTTCTCTGATCTCTACCGGTTCTCTACTGACACTAATCCACTGTAACTTGTCACTACTGGTTCACTTGACTACTACACTCTTTGCAGCTTATCAGTCACTCTAACCTTATCGGTTAAACCCACTCTACACTCTTTGCAGCTTATGGGTCACTCTTAAGCCCTCTTGCCAGGTGCACCTCCACACACACTCAGTCATTTATGATCTTCCATAGATTACACTTGGATTGAACCTCTGATACACTCTTCTTCTCCTCTATTCGGCCTACAACATCATCTTCTATGATCTCTGGTCTGCATATTTATATGTGAGATTTCTTGCCAAATCATCAAATCAATCTTGGCATGCTAGGGTTCCTTCCACCAACCATGGACAGTATCAAATTATATCTGATTTGCATGGGGATTGACAAGCTTCAAGCAATCACACATCATCGCTAATATGGTTTCTTCCAATACACGTTTGCTATATTTAGAAAACACAACAAACTAATCATCGACCTGCATCTATCAATCACATTAAATGATCTCTCAATTGCCTTCACCAAATCCGATCTGCACTTGAGTATCCTGCATCAACCGTTGATGTCAAGGAATCAAATATTTGTCCTTCGTTATTTCTTGAGCCGCAACCCTCTCATCTAACCCATGAATTTTTGGAGTCTACATTAACTGTGGAACCAATCACCAACTACGTCATTCACCAACCTCTGCATGCTATCTTTCCTACTTTTCCACCTCAAAGCCATGTGTCTTCTTTGTCTGAATCCACCTCATCAGACTATGTCAGTTCAAGCTTAGTCACTCACCAAGTGCACTACTAGTATACACCTACCAGTTCATCTTACCTTGTCGATTATACACTAACCGATCAACCTTCATGCCATGCTTTTCTCTATTCTACCAGTTGGATCACATTTACCCGGTCACCACACTTGCCAAACCACAACATGTATCCAAAGTGAGTCACTATACACATGTCCATCTTATAGGAGCTTTTTGCTTTGCCTCTTTTCTCTTTTACCGGTTAACATTGAGATGTCAACAGTCTCTAATGCACACCTTCTATCATACCGGTTGCAAGATAATCTCAAACATTAATCATCAACAGGCATCTCTGTTGATATCAACAACCTAGAGTGAATCCATGTCCACAAATTATAACACTTACCTTCTTCTTCATTTGGTCAGTTCTCCTCTCAACTGGTTTGTCAAAGTGGCAAACTCATCACTCCTCACTCTTCCTCTTCCTATTCTGGTAGCTCATCATACTTTCCCTTGTTGATCCAATATAAGGCTTTAACCACCTTCCTTATATTTCTTCACTGATCTATCTTAGAGAGTTATAATGCATTCCATGCATGTTGGGAGATAGACTAAGTATTATCACTTACTGGTGGAAGTAGATCCTTGTCATCTCCTGGCCAATAACTGGTGGGAACCAGTTGCAATTACATTTTGCACTCTTCTTCTGGTATTTCACCAATATGTCTTCCCTATTTGAGGAGACACGACTTCAACCAGACATATGATCCAGTAACCTTCCCATATGTCTTCCTTGCAATCGGAGGCAGCACGCTTTCTGTCATTCTTCTCTTCATCTCTCGATAGCATCTTTATCTTGTGGGAGTCATGTTGTATGACATCAAACAGACAACATACTGGTTGTCTGCCCTTCTTCATTATCTCACCCTTCTTTCTTACTTGTCACATGCTTAATGGGTGGCAACAACACACTGCCAAACCATCACTTACCGGTTGTCATACTATACTAGCCTCTAATACTTACTCATCAATCAATATTCCATCCTTATCGATTGATATCAATGACAACAATATCGGTTCATATCAATGACAACACAATGCCAACAATCTTCCCCTTTGGTATTGATGTCAATGCATGTAGTATTCGGTATACTACAATTTTTCTTTCCCCCATTAACAACAATGGCAAAGGGAACTGACAAAGATTTCTATTGGTTGTTTCTTCTCTGTTGGCCATTTCACTTTGCATCCTCTCAACCAAACAACACTTGGGATAGAACACAAGGTACCAATTGTTGAAAATTATGTGTCAGTGAATTTTACTTACCTATTGGTCAGACTGGATCTTCTCCATCTGATACTAATTTTTGATGTAGGAATTGATCTGATACCAGTGGTATATTCTTCCCCGCAATAGTATTTGTGACTAAGATAAATAAACAAGTTGAATTGGCAACTCCCCAAGGTCACAAACAAGCTGATACAGTTAAGCAACTACCTGATATCCCTATGTCTAGCATAAATTGCCTCTAAGTCCAGCATGTCTAGTACCAATTAGAAGATATGGTTGTGAACCCCCTTGAACTATAGATCTTAGGTCTTCTTCACCATCTATCAGGTACTACACCGGTGCTCCAACATGCACTTAGTACCTGGTAAAACTGGGCATATATGATCTGCAGATGGCCTTCCACTCCCATGATGTCCATCATAATTCTATGACATGATCTTACCTGACCACAATGCCTACCCACATTAACTTCACATGAACTGCGAAACCGGTTGACATAAAAGGATGCATGTCAACTTCATTGTCACACAAGAATTTTCCATTATCACCGGAGACATAATTTCATTATTCCAAACCACAAGAACCACTACAATGTTATCGTAATACATTGCCTTACGTGATCTACAATCCTGGTTTACTCTACCAGTCTAATATCTCCACCGGGACACTTTAACCACCAACCTGTAACTTCATGTGCAAAATGTTGCTGCTACCACTTTGCAGTTTGATCCATCCATTTACACTTGCAGTAGTGATCCATTTCACATGTGTGAATGTGTAGATAAGGTAGTAACTACACACAATGCCATCTCATCTTTTCCCTTATACCGGTAGCAACTTTTCCTTCCATTTGTCGATTTCAACTATGGGGGTGAATGATATGATCAAGATGTAACTCCCCTTAAGTCTTGCATCTCCTTTAAGCCTTAGGATATATCTCTTGTGCATTGGATGCACAGTTCCTATCCATGGGCATGTTCTCTTGCTTCTTTCTCCAAACTTTCTTGATCTCACTACTTTTCTCATTCCCAGTTTTTGGAATAATGTTGGCTCTCTTTGGCCGATTGGTCCTTGCTCTACAAAATTTTGCAGCATGACTAGAAGCATTGTTGTAGAAACATACCATGTTCATGCCAACCTAATGATCATGGGATCTTCTATTAATATGGCATGCTTCTCTTCTCCTGACCATATTGTTGTAGCCAGCTACCAGAACCAATAGATTTCTTGTTCTTGTAGGAACATTTCTCCTTTTTCTCCATGCAGGTCTTTGTCTCCTATACATTCTATCATCTCTTCCAAGCTGGCCATAGTTGCTATATCTTATAATTTTATTGGAAGAGAAGGTGGAAGGGCTACCATACGTCTGAAATTTCTTCTTCTTGCATTCATGACTTCTATGGCCAAATCTAGTGCAGTTATAACATATATAATTTACATTTCTTGAAGTAGCCAATGGGCTCTTCGTATCATGCATAGGAGCAGATCTATTCATGTTTCTACAATTTGACATACTATGGCCATATGCATTACATTTTTTATAGACTACATTCCTATTTCTACATAGTTTTCTACATTCATTTGCCCTATGACCATAATCTTTTCATGAAAACAAGTAACCAAAGAAGGAGGGCACATGAATTACAATTTTGTTTTACCAAACATGAGATGATATTACCGGTTTGGCTTCTCCATTTCTACTTCTTCAGGAACTTGTCTTGAGCTGTCTGGTCACTGCAGTCCTTTCATCTAATCCCATCCTTTTCCACTCGTGTCTTGTCTTGTGGGCAGCAACATTTCTTTGTCTTTTAGTGATAGGAGGTCTTCTATGTTGTCTTCCTCTTAGCTTTCCTATCCCTTTAGGATCCACATTATTCCATCTTGCAGCACTGATCTTCATCCTCATGTCTTCACCATTTGTACTTAGGTCAACCTTCTTCCTAGGATCAATTCTGACTATGAAGGTTTGTCCCTTGTTATCCCCACTTGAGGAGACAAACTGAATGTCTTTATTGAAAACATCGTTGCTTGTGGAGCAGTCATTGTTATCAAATCCTAATTCTTTGGTATACCTGGAGTGCTTTTGTTTGTTCAATATTTTATCCAAGGCTTTAGAAATGCCTTCATACCGGATCCTCACCTTGGCTTCAGCTTGGCACTTCTCAAGGTCTTTCCAGAGATTCTCCACTTCTCCTATTAGCTTCTAACACTCTTGGTCCTTGGCCTCTAGTTCTGATTGTAAATCTTTGCACCTACACTTCTTGATCTGCAAATCTGATTTTGATTCTACACTCACCCATTTTGCATCATCCACTTGTGCTTTCAGATTGGCAATGGTTGACTCTGGCTCCTGAAGACTTTCAATGAACCAGTTTTGTTCCACAATGGCAACATTCTTGCATAACTTGTATTATTTTCTTACTCTTCTAAGCTCCTCGAGTTCACTTACAAGTTCTCCTCCAAGATCAACTTCAACTTCATCTTCTTCTTCATCTTCTTCATTGCTACCAAACACATCTTGCCGATAGGATTGATCTACGATATCATTTTCAGATGTGTGCATCTCACTATGAGACTCTTGAGCCATGAAGAGATGAGTTTCCTCCTCATCATTGCTGCAGTAGTTGAGTGATCTACCTTTAACATCTGCACATGTGTTTGTTTCATTGATCTTCTTGCTTCCACGAACTGGTTTTGCAGTGCTAGGTTCATTACCATAGAGCTTCTTCAATCTATCCCATAGGCTTTTTGCAGACTTGCACCTATCCACCTATGAAGAAATGTAATCCGAGAGCCCACTAATTATAGCCTTCATTGCTTCATCATTACCCCTATATCTTCTTTTTGCTTTAGGACCAGTGGGAGAACTGATAGGACTAGAGAACCCATCAACAATCGACATCCAGATATCATAGCTTGATGATGATAGGAAGACTTCCATTCTACAACTCCAAATAAAATAGTTTGACCCATTAAACACCGGTGTTCGGATTGACTCAAAACTAACCATTGTGTTCTAACTTGAGAATCTACCCAAGATAGAGAAAGATTATCTAATCAAGAACCTAGGCTCTAATACCAATTGTAGAACACAAGATGCCACTGAGAGGAGGGGTAAATCAGTGTTTTCCAAACATAACCCTTTTAATCCTAAATGTGTGTACCGGTTAGCAGATCTAACACAAAGTGAATATACTGGTGAGATAAGGAGAAGATCAAAATGCAAGCACACACATAGGGCACATCACATAAAACTGAATATATGAGGAAAACCCAATATGGGAAAAACTTCGATGAGAAATGTTGCTGGAGGTTACTGCTCCAATCCAGCCTCACAATAAACACTTGTACTACAAATTTTAGGGCACAAACCCAAGGAGCACCAACCCTGATTTAGGGAACCAACCCAAGGAGCACAAACCCCTTTTGATTTAGGGCTCCAACCCCTACATAGAGCACCAACTCAGTGATCACAATGATTACAAACAATACAATAATTATTACCCAGTTACAAATGAATTATGTAACCTCTCACAATCAAATCACTCTACCGGTTCAAATCCTTTTAACTGGTCTTCCTCATCTTTGTTCTCTTCCAGTTCTCTACTCACACTGATCTTGCTCTCCTTCACTTTGTGCTGCAACCTTATCGGTTGAGTCCTCTTTCTGTTTCTCTGCCTCTTCTCTGGCGGTTTACTTTTCTCTGATCTCTATCGGTTCTCTGCTCATACTAATCCACTGCAACTTGTTACTACCAATTCACTTGATTGCTACACTCTTTGTAGTTTATTGGTCACTCTAATCTTACTGGTTAATCCCCTCTTAAGTCCTCTTGTTGGTTTCACCTCCACACACTCTGATTCATTTATGATCTTCCACAGATTACACTTGACTTGAACCATTGATATGATCTTCTTCTCCTCTATCTGACTTGCAACATCATCTTCTATGATCTCTGGTCTGCATATTTATATGTGATCTTTCCCACCAAATTATCAATTTAATCTTGGTGCGCTAGGATTCCTTCTAGCGATCGTGGACAATATCAAATCATATCTGATCTGCATGGGGATTGACAACCTACAAGTAATTAGACATCATCACCAATCTCCCTGCTTTCAATACATGTTTGCCATATTTAAAAAACATGACAAACTGGTTAATGACCTACATTTGTCAATCATATTAAATGATCTCTCGGTTGCCTTCACTAGATCTGATCTGCACTTGGATATCCTACGTCAACCATTGACGTCAAGGAATCAGATCTTTGTCCTTTTTTTTGTCTTGACCCGCAACCCTCTGCATCTAACCTATGATTTTTACAGTCTGCATTAACAGTCGACCCAATCACCAAGTACCTCGTTCACCAACCTCTACATGTTATCTTTTCAACTTTGCCACTTGGGAGCCACATGTCTTCTTTGTCAACGTCCACCTCAATAGGCTATGTCAATTCAAGCTTAGTTACGGACCAAGGGCACTATCGGGGTATACACCTACTAGTTCATCTTACCTTGCCGATTATACACTAACTGGTCAACCTTCATGCCATGCTTTTCTCTTTTTTGCCCGTTGGATCACATTTGTTCGGTCACCACACTTGCCAAACCACAACATGTATCTAGAGTGAGTCACCATACACATGTCCATCTAATAGGAGATTTTTACTTTGCCTCTTTTCTCTCTTACTAGTTGACATTGATATGTCAACGGTCTTTAATGCACACCTCCTATCATACCAGTTACAAGATAATCTCAAACATCAATCATCAATAGGAATCTATGTTGATATCAACAACCTAGAGTGAATCCATGTCCACAAATTCTAACACTTACCTTCTTCATTTGGATGATTCTCCTCTCTACTGGTTTGTCAAAGTGACAAACTCATCACTCCTTGCTCTTCTTCTTCCTATTTCAGTAGCTCATCATACTTTCCCTTCTTGATCCCCTTTAACCACCTACCTTATATTTCTTGAATTATCTATCTCGAAGAGTTATCATTCATTCCATGCATGTTGGGAGATAGACTAAGTATTACCACTTACTGGTGGAAGTAGATCATTTTCATATGCTAGCTAATAACTGGTGGGAATCGGTTGTCATTACATTGTGCACTCTACTTCCGGTAATGCACCAATATGAATTCCCTGTTTGAGAAGACACAACTTCAACTAGACATATGATGCAGTATCCTTCGGATATGTCTTCCTTGCAATCTGAGATAACACACTTTCTGTCATTCTTCTCTTCATCTTGTGACAACATCTTTATCATATGGTAGTCCTATTGTATTACATCAAAGAAACAACATACCGGTTGTTTGCCCTTCTTCATTAGCTCACCTTGCTTTCTTACTTGTCACATGCTTACCAGTTGGCAACAACACACTGCCAAACCATCACTTACTAGTTTTCATACCATACCGGTCTCCAAAACTTACTCACCGTTCAATATTTCATACGTACCGGTGACATGCTATACTGGTTGACATCAATGATAACACAATGCCAGCAATTGGTCTCCAAAGCATTATATACTCCATTTCTAAAATAGATAAGAACCATGTCTTGCAAGAAGTAATTTCAAAATGAGAATAAAATTACAACAATATCGCTGCTTCAATCTATTCACACATGCAAATTCATTTCCCACCTGTCGCTTCCACCAAGTTTCCTTTTGTTTTAATTTTTAATTTAAAATAATTAAAATAATAATGTGTGTGTTTAAGACAAAATATTGTTTTTGTCTTAAAAAAGAATTTTAAAATGTCCTTTTAGGTAGAAGTGTCATTCTCATTCTTAGATGGCTAAAAGTTAATACTTAAAACTTTACATTTCGATGACCTTGGGACTTCACATTTATTCACTATGCTTTCTGTAATTGTGAGTTTTTCTTTCCGTTATGTATCCTTCATTAGTTGACATTACCAAGGGGTCTAGGGGAAGAGCACCAGTAGTCGTCATAGAAAACTTTGCGAACCTATAGATCTTAAACAGTACATCGAATTTTAATTTTTTTTGGTTGTCTTCATATGCGACTTTACTGCTTATAGCTATTGATCTAGCTTCTGGGTAGTAATGATCCAATTTCTACGGGTCGTTATGCGTCGAAATGTCAAAAAGTGGTCATTTCAAAGGGATGACTGATACTTGATCTCTTTTGCGGCAATACCCACACACGAAAATGCCAATAGATGTTTATTAAATGCCTAATAAATAATATATTTATCACATTTTTAAAATGTAATGAATTTAAAAAAATAAACTTTTAATATTAATAATTTTTAAATGGGTGGTCAACTAAATCATTGACCACCCATGTCCGCCTTCCCGCATACTGAAAATGGCTCCACATGGTCCAAATTACCGCTACCTACGTTGCCCTAAAAACTTAGGTAAAATGCATTTTTTGTCGAGTTTGTTCATTCTCTCTCGACATGGTTTCACCCTTTCATTTTCACTCTGCAAATTGTTCGGCTCCGTCTATGCAACACCTTGCCTTGGCTCGAGGTAACCGTCAGTGCACTTCCTTCACGATTTTTGGATGTCCAATGATGGTTTAGCTGCTTCATAGTTGCATTATGCTTTGCCTAGTTATTATTTCGTTGTATGCGGGTTAGTGTTTCATTTCAATGGTCTGTTATAGTTTAATAATGCTGAAATTCTCATAGAGAATGGCAAAAAAATGATTGTCTCTTCATTTTCTTCGACAAACCTTCATTATTTTTCACTTCCCTTAATGGGTGAGTTGTTAAATGGTGTGTCTTTGTGTATAATCCCAGAATACTTACGGAGAATGTAAAAAAAATTGATTATTGCTCGTATTTATTCGAAACCCTTTCATTATTTCTGATTTCATATTATGGGTGCGTTGTTAAATTCTGTCTATCTATTTATAATGCCAATATAATTACAGAGAATAGAAAAATTCTTCAATATTGTTCATTTTTTTTGGAACACCATTATTTATCATTTCTTTTTATGGGTGAATTGTTAAACGGTTTCTCTCTAGAGATAATACAAAAAAAAATGATTATTGTTCATAATTATTCCATACCCCTTCATTATTTATCATTTTATTTTATGGGTATATTGTTCAATGGTGTCTCTCTATTTATAATGTCAAAATAATTACAGATAGTGCAAAAAAAACTGATTATTGTTCATAATTACTCGATACCCCTTCATTATTTATCATTTAATTTTATGGGTGCGTTTTTCAATGGCGTCTCTCTGTTTATAATGACAAAATAATTACAGAGTGCAAAAACAATTGATTATTGTTGATAATTATTCGAAACCCCTTCATTATTTATCTTATTTTTTATGGATGAATTGTTAAATGGCATCTCAAGCACTGTAGAGAGTCCATCTCCCCAAAATTTGCAAAACACAATAATGCGAAAGAGGGCTAAAACCAATATAGAAGGACTGGATGAGCATCATCAAAGCTCCTTAGATCAACACCATAAAACACATTCCCTACCCCACCACACACCACAACAACTAGAATCCAACCAAACTATTGTAGAGAACCCAACACCGAGAAATAGACAAAACCTCTTCAAAGTAATGCCAAAGGATGAAGATGAAAAAAGCATAGGCGTGCCAAGCAAGGTCATAGCCAAGACAAAAGGACCCACGCTGGATAAAGAGAAAATGAAAGCTCCAACTATCAACACTGCACACCATATCTGGCATCCATACAACCTCAGAAGAGAACCCAACACCTGTAAATAGACAAACCCCCTTTAAAGAAGCAAAAATAGAGACCCCACTGGCCAAAATGACGACCACCCAAAAAGCTACAGTAAGACGCAAGAAGACTACAACGCAAATGGCATTTAAAGAAGCAGCTAACTCCAATACTGAGCATATCAATCCAACCACCCAATATAAAGTCCAAATCCAAGCGAAAAGGACCAAAAAAATTGTAGGGGGCAGCATCCAAAAAGAAGATAGAAGCACCAACAGAGGCCAAGAAAAAATGGCTAGTAGAGAAAGGATAAAGCATAAGGGGCACAATAGACGAGGAACCCATTTGAAGCCGCAACAAAGGAGGCCAAGAAGGAAGGGTCAAGAAAACCCTACGAGCTAGAATAGGCCCCACAACAACATCGTCATCAGGCTCTAGATTGTCCTCACCATCTGCTCCCTCCGAAACCCTAGACCCTCCTCGCCCATTCATGCTCGCCATAATGATAACATCTTTGCAAATCAATACATTATAGTAGAATACTTTTTCATTTATACATTGAAATATATTAATTGTCCAATTATCACAAATCCTTTGTCTCATAAATTAGTGTACAAAGCACACTGTGTGCTTAAAATCAAGACTTAGTTTTATATTAGAATAATTATTAGTGAAAATGATTTAAAATGATTACTCTAGACTTGTGAGATATCACATATTAAGTCAAATGCATATGAACAATTTCTTTTCTAATTGAATAATGTTCCTTATATCACAAATTAAGGGGGGGAGGATGTCACAACCCTCCTTTATCACTTTTGATTTGATACAATTTCTATTATATCTTTTTGTGTAGTTGAGATATTGAATATGGTTGAATAAATATTATAAAAGGTTAAATAATGGACCCACATACACACTTGGAGAATATAATTTAAATAGGCATTAATTATTTATTCTTTTTCCCATTCCCAATTATGGCACATGTTGTAGGAGAAATTAGAAGCTTCTAGAGGAATCTTCATTATTTAATTTCCTTGCATGTAACTCCCCCCACTAGGATATTAATCAATTTTGCATGGATCCAATATTGGAAAAAGAATCTCATTCTCAATTAGTTTCTCTAGATAGTGAAAGTAAGGGGTTTTTCCTATATATTGTATGCAAATTTTCAAAAGAGGGGGTTGATTATTTTTATTGAAGAAAAGTTTTCTCAAGCATTAGTGATAATTGGAAAATTAATATATTTCAATGTATAAATGAAAAAGTATTCTACTATAATGTATCGATTTGCAAAGACGTTATCATTATGGCGAGCATGAATGGGCGAGGAGGGTCTAGGGTTTCGGATGGAGCAGATGGTGAGGACAATCTAGAACCTGATGGCGATGTTGTTGTGGGGCCTATTCTAGCTCGTAGGGTTTTCTTGACCCTTCATTCTTGGCCTCCTTTGTTGCGGCTTCAAATGGGTTCCTCGTCTGCTGTGCCCCTTGTGCTTTATCCTTTCTCTACTAGCCATTTTTTCTTGGCCTTTGTTGGTGCTTATGTCTTCTTTTTGGATGCTGCCCCCTACAATTTTTTTGGTCCTTTTCGCTTGGATTTGGACTCAATATTGGGTGGTTAGATGAATTGTTAAATGGCATCTCAAGCACTGTAGAGAGTCCATCTCCCAAAAATTTGCAAAACAAAATAATGCAAAGGAGGGCTACAACAAATACAGAAGGACTGAATGAGCATCATCAAAGCTCCTTAGATCAACACCATAAAACGAATTCCCTACCCCACCACACACCACAACAACTAGAATCCAACCAAACTATTGTAGAGAACCCAACACCGAGAAATAAACAAAACCTCTCCAAAGTAATGCCATAGGACGAAGATGAAAAAAGCATAGGCTTGCCAAGCAGGGTCATAGCCAAGACAAAAGGACCCACGTTGGATAAAGAGAAAATGAAAGCTCCAACTATCAACACCCCACACCATATCTGGCATACATACAACCTCAGCAGAGAACCCAACACCCGTAAACAGACAAACCCCCTATAAAGAAGCAAAAATAGAGACCCCACTGGCCAAAATGACGACCACCCAAAAAGCTACAGTAAGATGCAAGAAGACTACAACGCAAATGGCATCTAAAGAAGCAGCAACTCCAATACTGAGCACATCAATCCAACCACACAATATTGAGTCCAAATCCAAGCGAAGAGGACCAGAAAAATTGTAGGGGGCAGCATCCAAAAAGAAGACATAAGCACCAACAGAGGCCAAGAAGAAATGGCTAGTAGAGAAAGGATAAAGCACAAGGGGCACAGCAGACGAGGAACCCATTTGAAGCCGCAGCAAAGGAGGCCAAGAAGAAAGGGTCAAGAAAACCCTACGAGCTAGAATAGGCCCCACAACAACATCGTCATCAGGCTCTAGATTGTCCTCACCATCTGCTCCCTCCGAAACCCTAGACCCTCCTCGCCCATTCATGCTCGCCATAATGATAACGTCTTTGCAAATCAATACATTATAGTAGAATGCTTTTTCATTTATACATTGAAATATATTAATTGTCCAATTATCACAAATCCTTTGTCTCATAAATTAGTGTACGAAGCACACTGTGTGCTTAAAATCAAGACTTAGTTTTATATTAGAATAATTATTAGTGAAAATGATTTAAAATGATTACTCTAGACTTGTGAGATATCACATATTAAGTCAAATGCATATGAACAATTTCTTTTCTAATTGAATAATGTTCCTTATATGCTGTGCTTCTAATATAAAACTGAGTCATAAATCAAGAATAAGCACACAGTGTCTTTCATACACTAATTTACGAGACAAAGAATTTGTGATAATTAGACAATTAATATATTTCAATGTATAAATGAAAAAGTATTCTACTATAATCTATTGATTTGCAAAGACCTCATCATTATGGAGAGCATGAATGGGCGAGGAGGGTCTAGAGTTTGAGAGGGAGCAGATGGTGAGGACAATCTAGAGCCTGATGGCGATGTTGTTGTGGGACCTATTCTGGCTCGTAAGGTTTTGTTAACCATTCCTTCTTGGCCTGCTTTGTTGCGGCTTCAAATGGGTTCCTTGTCTGTTGTGCCCCTTGTGGTTTATCCTTTCTCTACTACTAGCCATTTCTTCTTGGCCTCTATTGGTGCTTAGTACAATGTGGTCTCATGGTGTAAAACATAAAATAGTGTAATAGTAAGATGAGAGTTTGACGTAAGTTGTGGTATTTATAGTAAAAGTAAATAATTGACAAATCATACTAAATGGTCAAGAATTATACGTATGGAGAAGTCCTATATTTCTACTAGCTAACCATGACACCAAAAGACTGAAATTTAATTAGTTTCACTCTTGAAAAAGGAAACACTATGTTGAATATAATATGACAATCTAGATGTACAAATCCGCCCTAACACCTTGAACATTTATTGTAGGATTGAATTTAAAATTATAACCACGAACCAAAGTCTTGAGATTTCAAAATATTGTTTGAGTTGTTTTAAAACATTTAGACCAAAATAGACTAGTAGTACATAGAATTAAACAATAGATAGTACTTGATTAAAATTCCTAACATTTTCCATGTAAATCATATATAAATGTATCTAAATTAAATATTACAAGTGAACAATCTTGTCTTTAAATGGAAATTGACAACAATCTACAAGTGGAGCTAATAAAAATATTAGAGTATTGGATATTAAAAAGTTAATAGCATGTTAATAACAATGTTATTAATTCTAAAGAAAACATACATCTAAATTTATATGATAAGTAAAAGTAGAAGGAATGCAACAATTTTAATGAAATAATATATTCAATAAGCTTCAAGGATAAAATTTTATTAAGAAGAAAGGATATAATAACTCCTAGTTTATATCTTTGTATAAGGAGAATATTTAAGGAAGATATATACATATTGTAAGGCGAACTACCTGATCTCCCTACTATAGTGGATAGGGGTTACAAAGTAGGGTGGCTTTCTCATTATTTTAGAAAGCTGATTAATAAGAAAAATAAATTATACGATATATATACAAAATGAAAAGGAGACATAGGTAGCCCTCTTAAAATACCTTATATCATACCCCTTCCCCCTGGATCTTTAATATTTCTTTATCTCTCTTAGAGAAACTTCAAACTATCATCTTATCCTAACATTTACCATATTACCTCATTCATGCAATTCCCACATATTTATACTTATCCCACCTCTATATTCATGCATTTCTTTATATTGACCCTATCCATGTACGAGTTCATTTACCTATGTCATACGAAAAAGAATTAACAATAAATAGTTTTAAAAAAATTTAAAAATTCTTTAAAGAATTAACTAAATGTAATATTTTGTGTTTTAATGTTGTGTTCTTATATTTAAAGGCATTTAATATATTCAAAGAGTATATACATGACTAAAGTTTGTTGTTTTCAAATATTTATACACATTTCTATGGGTTGATATAGGAGAACACTCTCCTTTACAAAATACTAACATACCTTAAATGATACTTATAAGTATTGTCTGTGAACAAACTTTGGGAAGCATGGAAGAAGTTAGGATACATTGTTCAAGTGCAAAGTGTAACTGTATGAATTGGATCAGACAAGTTTGCAAGAAAATGATATATTAATAGTCATGCATTTGATCATAAACCCTAGTGTCATCCTTTCATGGTTTAACTAAAATATCATATTAGTCCAACCTAACCATACCTGCCAAAACCTTCAGAAAAATGTTGGTTATATTTCACTTTTTAGTTAATCTGAGATATATATTAGTCTTTGTCTATACATATTCCAAATCAAGAGTTTATTTGCGAATAGTCTTTTGGTTTATTCTAAGGTTTGAATATCCAGGGATAGTTCCCTTATAGCTTTAAACCCAATGCATTTAAGAGTTATGATCCTTTACATGAATTATAATTTTTTCAAGATATCATTCATTATTTAACTTTACACAAGTTTATTATATCTAAGAATCCTATAAAAAATAAGCATAAACCAAGTAAGCTATCATTTCAACAGAACATGTCCTAATCACCCTTTCACAAATATGCATTTTCTCAATATTAATATTTAGAGAGTATCATTTTAAAGAACCAATGCATATAGATATATTATAAGCTAAGTTCTAGTCATTAAAAGTTCACGCATACATGAAAGCGTATAATTAAATTTAACATTCGCATGTTCCAAATTTTATATTTGACAAGATAGGTACATTTGTGGAAATTTCATGAAGTTAAAAGGCTTATAAATTATACTTGACTTGGTTACTTGATAATAAATTTAAGAAAATAATCTTAACAAGGAATACAAAGTGTGAGTCACCTTATATATTCACATAATGTAACATCTGGTTAAGGATTTATAACAATTTCTTTTTGAGGACTAACATAAACATACAATTTTAATATAGGATTAAATGCTCAAATTATATTCTAGATGTTAAAATATAACAGACCTACATTGAATCTTGAATCTTTTGTAAATCCCTAATTAGCCCAACTGTAAGACAAGAATCTACAAAATCATTCAACAACCTCAGTGGAGATTTAAATCAAATACATGTAAATAAAATAAACAACAATATGCCTCATACAAATGATATGATTGACTCCACTTTCCTCCTATCCTTCAAGATATTGTGAGTAAGATGCATTTTATCTCAACATTAAGAACTAGCACAAGATGGCTTAAAGAAATGGAGTGTGGTTGTTTGATGATGATACACACAAAATGATGATATGATTATCAATGCTCTAGAGAGTTTTTTGCATAATATATGTACACTCAAGCTATGGATGATGAAATGAGAGAGAAACAATTCTTTTATATAATTTTCCAAGATAAAAAATTGCTTAGACTAAGAGTTTCAAAGATGAATGACCATGATTACATAGTTAGAAGAAAATCAATATGATTAAAAGGTCCAAATGAAATGAAGGGATTAGATTAAGAGGTGGAAGAGATTTTATAAGATTGGGAGGTTATTTTCAATGAAGGTCAAAGATTAAGGGGTGGGTTGACCTTTTGGTTCAATCAATATGGACACTTGAGAAAGGAGAAAAGTGGATGAAGTGAAATGAGACACTTGCCACATGACTATGAATTTTGATTATGATCCAGGGAAACAAGCTAGAGGGACATGATTAAAAAGAGGATGATAATGAGTTAATTAAATAAATATATTTATCTATCTAAGTAATAGAGGAAAAAGGTGGGTTCATTAAATAAATAATAAATATTTATGTAATTAAGTAAAAACAAAAGGTGCCCACATAACCCATGTTAAAGACTTATGTTAAATTAGGGTGTATATGTGGTATGATCTAACTAGTAAAAATTAATATTCCTTCCCTCTTTAGGGTGAAAGTATCTTAGACATGAATCTTTTGTAATAACCCATTTTCCTTTACCCAACAAAATTTGACCACTCTTTTCTTTTTGTTTAATTTAATCAGTGTATTTGATTCAAGCACATACTTTGGGCATCCATCCATTTGGATTAGGCATTCATCCATCTGGGATGAGCATCTAACCATATGGGTTAGGCATCTATCCATACAGAACAAAAGGTTTCATCTATCCAATATGGGATAGGCATCTACACATACAGGGTAGGCATCTATCCAATTGGGATAGGAGGTATTGTAGCCAGAGACTTAGACTCATTGGGACCATTCGGGTCTTGAGTCACTCACTAAGTACTACACTCCTCTAATAGGAGTGCAATGAGGTCGCCGTCCTTAGGAGAAATCAAAATAACATAATACAAGCTTGAATTCCACCTCGGAATTTGGCTTACGGCCTCGGGAAGTCAAGCAAATTCATACGGGATTTAGTCCGAGTATGCATTGAATTACTTTTTCCTTTTATTATACTTATCTTCTAAATTAGGATTCTTTGCAATCCATCTTCTTACCAAAACCTAGACCCCATCCACGAACGCCTAAGTACTAGGGACAACTCCATCCCTAGACTGCATACATACCTATTTCGGCACGGGATCAAGGCGTAAAGTATGTAGTTCTATTTTCTAATCTAAGGTTTAATATAAACTATTTGGTGGGTACACAACCCTTTCTAGGGTCAATGTCCCAGACAGTTTCTCTGCAGTTGCTACCCACGGTGGTAGCATTTAAGCAAAGGCTCAAGATGGCCTATTGCTTGTGACCTAAAACAACTAGATCCTAATACCTATCATAAGCATCACCCTTGACCCAATTGTCAATCGTCAACAACTCTTCAAGATTAAATCAATTTCATAAAAGCATTTCACCCGATCAACCTTAAAGGGGGTTTTCTATGGTTTAACTCAATGGATGTAAAATCATTTAAGGATTATCTTATTAGATTATCAATCCAAGTAGGATTACCCGACCCTTGGATTTTAACTTCCAAGTGCCCCTTATTACTCTTCGACGATTTATAGGGATGATGTCATAGATGTCATTGATGCAGCTTTATTAGGCATTAAGTGCAGTAGTTCAACATGATGACATTACCTGTAAGCATGATCCAGAGGCACTATAAATACCAAACACTACTAGGCTTTGGTTTTCTGACTTCCTTTGTTTATTTTTCTAACTAAGAATGTATGAAAACTTTTTTTTTTAATTAGTATCATGCTTGAAACAATTATGAAATGAATGTGCATAATTAGACATTGCAAAGTTTAATTAATTGAAATAACTACTTCTACAGGATTCATGTACCACTTGATAAAAATACCATCCTTTTGCAACTAAACTATTTAATATTTCAAACTTGAAATACAACTTGCACAATAATGACAATTATGGAACTTGCATATTGATAATCAAAACATGTAAGTTGCATGAAGATTATGGAAATGTAACTCTCTCATCAATAAATGCAAATAACATATAAGTAATTCGCATGATGCAAGAATAGTGTAACTTACATTCAAGATTAAGCAATATTTTATTCCTACCATGAGAATAATTAATTATAGAGTCACTAGCTCAAAAATAGCAATTAGTTTAGACATTACACAAATTTTAGATCAAATCATAATAATATAAATTAATTTCTTTTAATGAATCTAAAATACTGACGAAGTAACCCAATAAATCTCAAATAGATTGAGAGATTCCAATCATAAAATTTGACATACTTTGATTTACAATTATAATTTTACTAAACAATGATCCCAATTATTTATAAATTTTCCAAATTTAATTTTACTAACTAAAATTCACTTTTAAAGAAAATATTAGTAATGTCCTTTGCAAATTAAAATATAAAAGAAAATCTAAATAAATATATAAAAAAAGAATATAAATTTAGTTTTAATAAGTAAATGGGGAGTGGGGTCCACGGGTCCTGTCACCCCTGCAGACCTGCAGGTGCAGGCCCATGGGGATGAGGGGACATCATGGGCCCCTCTGCTCCCTCTGCGGCCACTTCTGTAACAGTGACCGTAGGTGTAGTGCAGGGTACCACTCCCCAACGGTTGCATTAACTCCGTCTCCCCTCCCCATGCATTGACCATTAAACTTAATTTATGCAAGAAAATTTTTTTTGAACTTTATTTTATTTTATATATATATGGTTTTATTCCAGTTTTGTTAATAGATTAAGAGGGGCATACATAAAAATGTTAATATAAAAAATAAAATAAGAATTTAATCATAGGAATAATGGAGATAAATTATTTCAGATGATTTCACAGGAGCATAAAGAAAATACATTATGCTGGAAATTGAGGCAAGCAAATACAGCAAAGGGGAGATTTTATAAATTTTCTCTCATGAGAGCAATGTTCATCTACAGAGAGGAAGGAATCAAATTGATATCAAGAGAGGGAAGAAAAAATGGATTTACTCTTAGGAATTAAATAAGTTTTGGTACACATGAACAAATTTAAATTCAACACAAGATTCTTATATGAGAATTTAATTTCCATTCACAGTAAGTTTTGTTGACAGGAAAGAAAACAAGAAAAACAAGATTGAAATTAATCTTTAATCCCAAATAGTTTCATTCACAGGAAAATAATATTTCATTTATTCATTCTAACTCATAGCAAGAATTTAAAACAAGATTTCATTTGTTTAATCTGATTCACAACAAGAATTTAAAACAAGACTTCGTTTATTTAATCTAATTCACAACAAGTATTTAAAACAAGATTTCATTTATTTAATCTAATTCATAGCAAGAATTGAAAACAAGATTTCATTTATTTAATCTAATTCACAACAAGAATTTGAAAAAAGATTTTATTTATTTAATCTAATTCATAGCAAGTATCTAAAACAAGATTTCATTAATCTAATTCATAACAAGAATTTGAAACAAGATTTCATTTAGTTAATCTAATTCACAACAAGAACAAGATGTATGATTCAATAAAAAAAGGAGAACCTGGATACTTGCAGCTTGATGTAGAATCCCCTCTAAATTCTTCAACTAGCCTCCCTTGATCCTTCCTTACAACCTTTCTTTAAATTTCTTCAAACAACTACTTAACAATCCTACAATGAAATGTGACTACAAAAAAAAGACTAATGCTTGAGAAAACTTTTCTTCAATAAAAATAATCAACCCCCTCTTTTGAAAATTTGCATACAATATATAGGAAAAACCCCTTACTTTCACTATCTAGAGAAACTAATTGAGAATGAGATTCTTTTTCCAATATTGGATCCATGCAAAATTGATTAATATCCTAGTGGGGGGAGTTACATGCAAGGAAATTAAATAATGAAGATTCCTCTAGAAGCTTCTAATTTCTCCTACAACATGTGCCATAATTGGGAATGGGAAAAAGAATAAATAATTAATGCCTATTTAAATTATATTCTCCAAGTGTGTATGTGGGTCCATTATTTAACCTTTTATAATATTTATTCAACCATATTCAATATCTCAACTACACAAAAAGATATAATAGAAATTGTATCAAATCAAAAGTGATAAAGGAGGGTTGTGACATCCTCCCCCCCTTAATTTGTGCATCGTCCCGATGCACTTATTGAGTGTATCCAAGGGAGTTCAAGGTGGGAGAGAAAGTCTTCCTAAGGGTTAGGCCATACCAGAGTTCTATAAGGTTTGGGAAAAAGACCAAGCTTGCACCTCGTTATGTTGGACCTTTTGAAATATTGGAAAGGATTAATCCAGTTGCATACTGATTGGCATTACCTCCCCAGTTGAGCCGAATCCATGATGTCTTCCATGTATCTCTTTTTAAAAAGTATGTACCTGATGAGAAACATATTTTGAATTGGGATGCTTTACAAGTCTAGGAAATGGGAGGAATAATGATAGAGCCTTTCAGAATCTTGGAGAGGCGCCAGTGCCAATTGTGCAACAGAGAGGTTGATCAATGCAAAGTACAATGGAATTAGTATGATGAAAATAATGCCACGTGGGAAGATACTAGGGAAATGCAACGGTTGTTTCCTTTTTTGTTTTAAACTAATCATGAACTATAGACTCTTTTCTTGTCTGCATAACTTTTCTACCTATCTGAGGCTTCCTTCAATCTTTTCCTAATTTCCTTAGTTTTCCTTTCCATTTCCTTCAACATATCTGGTCCAATAATTACTCTATCTTTAAGACTATCCCAACCCAAAGGTGTTCGACATGGCCTACCATACAATGCTTCAAAAGGTACCATTCCCAAAGATGTTTGATATGTATTATTATAAGCAAACTCTACCAGAGGTAGGTAATCTTCCCATTTCTTCTATTGGTCCATGTAGTACATGTGAAGTAGGTCTTCCAAAATCTGATTTGTCCTCTCTATTTGACCATCGATTTTAGGATGGTATGCAGTGCTAAAGTTTAGTTGAGTTCCCAGAGCTAATGAAGAGTTGTCCAAAACCTTGAAGTGAATCTAGCATCTCTATCTGATATGATTTTCTCTGGCATTCCATGCAACCTATATATTTCCTTAACAAAGCACCTTGCTAAGGTAGGTGCATCATCCGTCAGATTTCCTGGTATAAAGTGTGCCACCTTAGTGAGTTTGTCAATTACCACAATTATTGTATCATACCTAGAAGGTGACATGGGCAACCCTTGCACAAAATCCATGCTAATAACTTGCCACTTGTGTTGAGGTACATTATATAACTGTAATAATCCAACTGGATGTCTATGGTCTGCCTTTACCCTTCGACACTCCAAACATTTAGCCACATACTTGACTATGTCATTCTTCATCCCTTGCCAAAAGTATAGCTTCTTTAGATCTGCATAAATTTTGTTAACCCCCGGGTGTCCTAAGTAAGGGGCATTATGAGCCTCCGACAAGACTACCTTCCTTAAGTCCCCTGAACTAGGAACATAGATTCTATTATTGTATTTGAGCAATCCATCTTCATCTAATGTATACCCTTCAATCTTAAGATCGGTTGGATCATATTCTAAAGTCAATTTGACTTACTCATACCATGGGTCATGTCCCTGCTCATCCATTACTTGCCTTTTGAAAGAAGTTTTGAATGTTGCTATAGTCATCAAGTGTCTCCTCCTACTTAAAGCATCTGCCACCCTATTTTCCTTCCCTTTAATATATTCAATTTCAAAATCATATTCACTTAGAAACTCTAACCACCTTCTTTTTTGGCATTTAAGTGGGGTTGGGTAAAGATGTATTTTAGTCCTTGGTTATTTAACTTTAACTCAAAGGGCTTCCCTAGTAAGAAGTGTCTCCATTTCTGTAGGGCATGAAAAATCGCTGCTAACTCTAAGTCATGGGGTGTATAATTAACTTCATGAGTCTTCAGCTTCTTGGATTCGTAAGCTACTACCCCTTCATCTTGGACAAGTACTCCGCCTAAACCTTCAATAGAAGTGTTAGTTATGACTGTGAAGTGTCCATTCGGATCTGGTACTTTTAGAATGGGTGTTGAAGTTAGTTTCCCCTTCAAAATTTGAAATGCCTTATCACTTTGCTTTGTCCACACAAACCTTTTATCCTTCCTTTGTAATGAGGTGATGGGGTTTTCTATCTTAGAGAATCCTTCCACAAACCTCCTATAGTACCGTGCTAGCCCCATAATTCTTCTTACCTTTGAAACATTTTTAGGGATCGACCATTCTACTATTGCCTTTATCTTATCTAGATCAAATGCTATTCCTTCCTTTGATATTATATGCCCAAGGTAGTGAATCATTTCCTTGAAGAAGGCATATTTTGATAGTTTCCCATATAACTTATGTTCCCTCAACCTTTGCAAAACAATTTGTAGGTGTACTAAATGTTCCTCCTCATTCCTAGAGTAAATCAAGATGTTGTCCAAAAATACCAAAACAAATTTGTCCAAGTAGTCATGGAGTACACTATTCATTAGGTTCATAAATGTCATTGGGGCATTGGTTACACCAAAAGGTACTACTGTGAATTCATAATGCCCATATCTAGTCCTGAAAGTTGTCTTCGGAATGTCCTTGTCCTTAATTCTGAGTTGATGATATCTTGATCGGAGGTCTATCTTTGAGAAAACTGTTACTCCTTTCATTTGGTCAAAAAAGATCCTCTATTCGAGGTAAGGGATGCCTATTCTTTATTGTGACCTTGTTCAACATCCTATAGTCGATGCATAGTCTTAAGGTTCCATCCTTCTTCTTAACGAATAAGACTGGTGCTCCCCATGGTGATACACTTGGCCTTATCAATCCCTTAGCTAAGAGCTCCTCTAGTTTCATTTTGAGCTCTTGTAATTCAGTTGTGTTCATTTGGTAAGGTGCCCTTGATACTGGTTCAGCTCCTGGTAGTAAGTAGATAGAAAAGTCAAACTTCCTTTTAGGGGGTAAGCCGGGTAATTCTTCTAGAAATACATCCTTGAATTCTTGTAAGAAAGGGGTATTTTCCTCTTCTCCTTCATCAATTTCAACCATATAGATTAGGCCTCCTCTTCTTCTTTCCTTCTTTAATTGCATGGCTGATATGGTTTCTATATTAATGGGGTTAAACTTTCCTTGGATTTTGACCCTTTTCCCCCCATCATCCAAACATTCAACAACTTTGTTATAACAATCTACATGAGCTTGATGATCCGTTAACCAACTCATTCCAATAACTACATCATATAACCCTAGGGGTGCCACATAGAGATCTACCCTTGTTTCAAACTTAGGAAATTGTACCCTTGCCCTCGGCAAACACTTAGTTACTTCCCTAGTTGCCTTATCCCCATATTGAACCATCCATGATGACTCCATTTGATTAAAATTTAATGCATATTTTCTTACTAATTCAGGTGAGATGAAACATTCAGATGACCCAATGTCAATTAGAATTGAAATCAGTTGTTCAAATAGTGTACTTGTAGTTTCCATGGGAACATTCTAGAATCTTGCTCTTCGATTCCTAACTGCTGCATGAATCCTTTGTTGGGGCCCTTGTTGTGGTTGATTGGCCCTAATCTGACCTTGCATCCTCGAACATTCTCTAGAAAAATGGTTTTCCCCACACATAAAACATCCACCTAGAGGACCCCTCCTGCCTTGATTCCTAGGAGGATCATTCCTTGTTTCATTGGCCCTGGCTAGTCATTCCTATTATAGTTGCCTATGTTATTATTGCCCTTGTTATTATTATTATTATTTCCATTCCTCTGATATTGATTAGGGGGTGGCCTTCTTTTGGAAGAATTATTCCTTTAACTTTTGTTGAAGTTAGGGTTCCCCTTGAATTCCTGCTTCCTTTTAAAAGAGTGGTTCCCATTATAGTTCTGCCTTTCTGCTATTAGGGCTTGAATCTTTCTCTCCTGCCTTAGGGAATTTTCAAGTACTTCATTCATATTTTTGGGTCCATGCATGTCAACCTCTTCCCCTATGTTGGTATTTAGTCCCAAAATGAACTTCCTCGCTTGACCTTCTTCATCTTTCTAGTACATAGGTATGTACTTAAGCAATTTGGCGAACTTATCCCAATATTGTTGGACTGATAGTGGCCCTTGTCGTAGATTATGGAACTCTGTCACCTTCTCATCAAAAAACAATTGAGGGAGCAACCTTTTACGAAAGTGGTGAACAAATTGATCTCATGTGATCGTATCCCTATTATACCCATTTTGCTCCTTGGTGTTGGTCCACCAACTAGCTACCTCCCCTGTGAGTTGATAGGAACCCCATAAGGCCTTGGTTGTTTCGCTAAAATCTCTTAGTTCAAAATATTTTTCCATTTCATTTAACCAATTTTCAATTCCTTCACCAATTTGCCTCCCATTGAACTTAGGGGGGGTGATTTTTTTCAAATCCTTAGAGAGTTCCAATATGTTATTTTCTGTTCTATTGTCTATCACATTCCCTTGATTGCTACCAGGGTTCCCATTTCAATTCCACTTCGATTTTCAATTTCATTCTGCCTTGCCCTAAGGTCCTGCATTGATTGCTCCAAGAAGTTGATTTTATCCCTTTGTTCGGTTAGTAGGTTGATTATAGCCTCGACCCCATCTTCGTTATTCCCTTGGTTATGTTGATTCCCTTCATGGTCTTCCTCATGGTTTTCTTCATGGTTTTCTTCATGATTTTCCTCATGGTTAGCTTCCCTTTGTCTCCTAGTGGTAGCACGTCTTCCATTTCCCCTTCCTCTTCCTCTTCCTCTTCCTTTAGCCATCTATGGTTTTTACCTGAAAATGAAATTATGTAGTTAGTTCTTGATTTAAGATTTTATAATTTAATCTCTACCATTGCAAGACATTCCCTTAGTTGTGTAAATTGAAGTGAGAACAACGCCTAGATTTGAACCTTTGCTCTAATACCACATGTAATAACCCACTTCACTTAACCCAACAAAATTTGACCACTATTTTTTTGTTTTGTTTAATTTAATCATTGTATTTGATTCAATCACATACTCTGGACATCCATCCATTTGGATTAGGCATTCATCCATCTGGGATGAGCATCTAACCATATGAGTTAGGCATCTATCCATACGGAACAGAAGGTTTCATCTATTCAATATGGGATAGGCATCTACCCATACGGGGTAGGCATCTATCCAATTGGGATAGGAGGTGCTCTGGCCAGAGACTTAGACTCATTGGGACCATTCGGGTCTTGAGTCACTCACTAAGTACTACACTCCTCTAATAGGAGTTCACCGAGGTCACCGTCCTTAGGAGAAATCAAAATAACATAATACAAGCTTGAATTCTGCCTCGGAATTTGGCTTAAAACCTCGGGATGTCAAGCGAATCCATATGGGATTCCTTCTGAGTATGCATTGAATTACTTTTTCCTTTTATTATACTTATCTTTCAAATTAGGATTCTTCGCAATCCCTCTTCTTACCAAAACCTAGACCCCATCCACGAATGCCTGAGTACTAGGGACAACTTCGTCCCTAGACTACCTACATACCCGTTTCGGCACGGGATCAAGGTGTAAAGTATGTAATTCTATTTTCTAATCTATGGTTTAATGTAAACTATTTGGTGGGTATGCAACCCTTTCTAGGGTCAATGTCCTAGACAATTTCTTTGCGGTTGCTACCCATGGTGGTAGCACTTAAGCAAAGGCTCAAGATGGCCTATTGCTTGTGGCCTAAAACAGCTATATCCTAATACCTATCATAAACGTCACCCTTAACCCAATTGTCAATCGTCAACAACTCTTCAAGATTAAATCAATTTCATAAAAGCATTTCACTCGATCAACCTTAAAGGGGGTTTTCTATGGTTTAACTCAGTGGATGTAAAATCATTTAAGGATTATCTTATTAGATTATCGATCCAAGGGGGATTACCCGCCCCTTGGATTTTAACTTCCAAGTACCCCTTATTACTCCTCAACGTTTTATAGGGACGATGCCATAGACATCATTGATGCAGCTTTATTAGGCATTAAGTGCAGTAGTTCAACACTACGACATTACCTGTAAGCATGATCCAGAGGCACTGTAAATACCAAACGTTGGTAGGTTTTGGTTTTCTGACTTCCTTTGTTTAGTTTTCTAACTAAGAAGATATGAAAACTTTTTTAAAAAAATTAGCATAATGCTTGAAACAATTATGAAATGAATGTGCATAATTAGACATTGCAAAGTTTAATTAATTGAAATAACTACTTCTATGGGATTCATGTACCACTTGATAAAAATACCATCGTTCTGCAACTAAACTATTTAATATTTCAAACTTGAAATATAACTTGCACAATAATGACAATTATGGAACTCGCATATTGATAATCAAAACGTGTAACTTGCATGAAGATGATGGAAATGTAACTCGTTCATCAATAAATGCAAATAATGTATAAGTCATTCGCATGATGCAAGAATAGTGTAACTTACATGCAAGATTAAGCAATATTTTATTCCTACCACGAGAATAATTAATTATAGAGTCATTTATTCAAAAATAGCAATTATTTTAGACATTAGATAAATTTTGGATCAAATCATAATAATATAAATCAATTGCTTTTAATGAATCTAAAATACCGACGAAGTAACCCAATAAATCTCAAATAGATTGAGAGATTCCAATCTTAAAATTTGATATACTATAATTTACAATTATATTTTTACTAAACAATGATCCCAATTATTTATAAATTTTCCAAATTTAATTTTACTAACTAAAATTTTCTTTTAAAGAAAATATTAGTAATGTCCTTTGCAAATTAAAATATAAAAGAAAATCTAAATAAATATATAAAAAAATAATATGAATTTGGTTTTAATTGGTAAATGGGGAATAGGGGCCACGGGTCCCATCACCCCTGCGAACCTGCAGGTGCAGGCCTGTAGGGATGAGGGGACACCATGGGCCCCTCTGCTCCCTCTATCACCACTGTCGTAAAAGTGACTGCACGGGTAGCATAGGGTACCACTCCCTAGTGGTTGCATTAACTCCGCCTCCCCCCTCCATGCATTGACCGTTAAACTTAATTTATGCAAGCAAATTTTTTTTTAACTTTATTTTATTTTATTCTTTTTTTATCATAAAAATTTAATTATTTTATTTTATTCCAATTTTGTTAATTGATTAAGAGGGGCATATATAAAAATGTTAATATAAAAATAAAATAAGAATTTAATCACAGGAATAATGGAGAGAAATTATTTCAGATGATTTCATAGGAGCATAAAGAAAATACATTATGCTAGAAATTGAGGCAAGCAAATACAGCAGAGGGGAGATTTTATAAATTTTCTCTCATGAGAGCCATGTTCATCTACAGAGAGGAAGGAATCAAATCGATATCGAGAGAGGGAAGAAAAAATGGATTTACTCTCAGGAATTAAATAAGTTTTGGTACACATGAACAAATTTAAATTCAACACAAGATTCTTATATGAGAAATTAATTTCCATTCATAGTAAGTTTTGTTCATAGGAAAGAAAACAAGAAAAACAAGATTGAAATTAATCTTTAATCCCAAATAGTTTCATTCACAGGAAAACAAGATTTCATTTATTCATTCTAACTCACAGCAAGAATTTAAAATAAGATTTCATTTGTTTAATCTAATTCGTAGCAAGAATTTAAAACAAGTCTTCATTTATTTAATCTAATTCATAACAAGTATTTAAAACAAGATTTCATTTGCTTAATCTAATTCACAGCAAGAATTCAAAACAAGATTTCATTTATTTAATCTAATTCATAGCAAGAATTTGAAACAAGATTTTATTTATTTAATCCAATTCACAACAAGTATCTAAAACAAGATTTCATTAATCTAATTCACAACAAGAATTTGAAATAAGATTTCATTTAGTTAATCTAATTCACAGCAAGAACAAGATGTATGATTCAATAAAAAAAGGAGAACCTGGATGCTTGCAGCTTGATGTAGAATCCCCTCTGAATTCTTCAACTAGCCTCCCTTGATCCTTCCTTGCAACCTTTCTTTGAATTTCTTCAAACAACTACTTAACAATCCTACAATGAAATGTGACTACAAAAAAAAAGACTAATGCTTGAGAAAACTTTTCTTCAATAAAAATAATCAACCCTCTCTTTTGAAAATTTGCATACAATATATAGGAAAAACCCCTTAATTCCACTATCTAGAGAAATTAATTGAGAATGAGATTCTTTTTCCAATATTGGATCCATGCAAAATTGATTAATATCCTAGTGGGGGGAGTTACATGCAAGGGAATTAAAGAATGAAGATTCCTCTAGAAGCTTCTAATTTCTCCTACAACATGTGCCATAATTGGGAATGGGAAAAAGAATAAATAATTAATGCCTATTTAAATTATATTCTCCAAGTGTGTATGTGGGTCCATTATTTAACCTTTTATAATATTTATTCAACCATATTCAATAGCTCAACCACACAAAAGATATAATAGAAATTGTATCAAATTAAAAGTGATAAAGGAGGGTTGTGACATCTTTATTGATGTGAAACCCAATATTACATCTAGCTAAATTTAGATTTGGTCAAAGGTTAAACAAGGGAAATATCTAATTTTTTTCATAAATGGTTACATGGATGCCCTCTAATGGACCTATTTAATTAAAATTGAGAAATTTGATCCTAATTAATTAATTGATGAATTTTTCTTCCATGATTAATTATTGACTCCAACAATTTTCAATTGGCGGTCATTATATAAATAAAAGGGATATAGTTTTGAAACAAAAAATTACTAGCTTAGTCCAATTTCTACAAGTCCTCCTCCAATGGACTTTACTAATAGTTTTCATTAGTAAATTATCCATAGGACATATACAAATAAGCCTTAATGAGGTAGAATAATAATGAAAACCATGTTGACTACTAGGGACAATATAAACCACATACATTGAAGATTTAGCTTGTGAATACTATTTATTGACACATGAAACTTTGGGAATTGACTATATATTTTAAACACATTCAAGATTATTCATAAACCTTATCTTAACTAAATTTTTATAAAAAATAAGCAGATCAACTCTATTTGTTAGTTTATTACACACGCAAATTGTACTATAGCTTCCCTTATAAGCAACTAGTATGATACTTCATCAAGATAGTCATAGGAACCTAATTTTTGTTCAAATGATTTTTTTTTATAATAACAATAAGATAAATTATATAATGAAAATATAAAAATAAAACTAAATTAAATAATCATTTTGAAAATGTCATAAATGTTTATACTAATTATATAACATGTTATAACTCAACTATAAATATGTGACTTTGACCCTTGGAAATTACATCTAACTTAGTATTTCTCATTGGATTTTATGATTGAATTGTACATAATAGTAGATCAAAACTTATCAACTGAAGTGTTTTATGCAATTTATTAAACCTTATAGAATCAATTATTTAACATTTTATTTTACTAACTCTCTTTATCCTTAGATTATGTTAGAGATGGTAAAAATCATGTCTAAGACCATTGAATTGTTGGTGCAAGAATCCTTGAGAAGAATGGAAAATTAGGTGACAATGAATGCAATATTCTTAACCAATGGTTGCTTCCCACAACAGGTGCTCAAAAGAAAAAAATATATGTCAAAGAATCCTTCCTCTCCTAGTCAGGCTAATACTGTTGTTCGTTCCTTGTTAACCTCTTAATGGTTCTTAACTATTTGCTAGTATTTAGTCGGATATTTATTTTTTGTTTAGCTATTTTTTGTCAAGTGATTAGTTTACTTTTTGTGAACCTGACAACTCACCAGATTCATAAGTTTTTCCGTAATGGATAACATGTAATCGGTTAGGGCCCTTCCCATGATTATTTAATCAAAATTCTCTATATCCTTAAATAAAAATTAATAGATCATTCATCATTCTTCTAGAAATTTTTGTTCTTGATGCACTTGCTTTGATAAATGAGGATAGTTACCTAATTATTTTGGAAATAAATTTACCAACATAATCATAATTTGTCCTCTTACAATACAATGTCAAAGTAGTGATGGAAACAAAAAACTAGATGTTACCAATCTATATAAAGAAAATTCAATTTACTTAAATTTAGAAACACCCAATTAGTAGTTGAGTTTTCTACCTAGTCATCTACGTAGTTGGGTATTCAAATAGGCAAGGGGCTAAGTGAGGTATATGACCATTTTGAGGTATATTGTAATCTAAATAATGTATACCTTAGCCATTTAAACTATTTTATGATATTATTAGATCTTGGACTCTCACTTTTATCTATCCTGTAGAGGATTAAAAAATAATATATAAAAATTGATACAATTAACAATTATAATCATCCTATAAATTCATAGCTACATCTATTTTACATTGAAAAATTGTAAATATTAGTTTGAGGTTAATATAAGGGTAATAGTATCCACTCCACTCAATTATGTACATAAAGGAGAATATTTTCATGTAACTTTTTATTAGGAAAAATATATATTAATCATAAAAGTGGGAACTAGTTTTAAAATATTAGAATATCGAAAATAAATAATCTAAATAATTTGGGATTTCCATACAAAGTAATCCAATTTATTTATAACATTCATCTATATTATTCTACATCATTTTAATTCTAAATCCATCGAAAGAAATAGAAGAAAATATATATTTGATTAAGGATAATATATATGATTCAAAAAACTATAATATTAATTCACAATATTTTAAATCTAAAAATATTATTTTGTGTCCAAATTAGTTATACTATACAATTAAAAAATAACATATTTTTGAAATTAAAGTTTCCCCAATCGAAAAATTAAACATAAATTTTAATGATTCTAAATAATTCTTAATATGATGTAAATCCAATTATACTAATAATCTATCAATCGCTTCTAAAACAAAATGATAAGAATGGTAAGACAATATATATAGATAAATAGTAAACATGCATAAGGCTATGGTAGTATGCAATTAGAAGGTAAGACAATGATACACAAAATTACTTATACTATACAGTTAAAAATTAACATATTTTTTAAATTAATGTTTCCCCAATCAAAATATTAAACATAAATTTTAATGACTCTAAATAATTCTTAGTATTATGTAAATCCAATTATACTAATAATCTACCAATCACTTCTAAAACAAAATGATAAGCATGGTAAGACACTATATAATAGATAGAGAGTAAACATGCATAAGGCTATGGTAGTATACAATTATAAGATAAGACAACGATAAAGCTGAAGATAGGCTATAGTGGTTTGATAAGGAAATAAATCGGTAGCTAAGGCAATAACAAAGATAAAGAGAAAATAGTTCCCGAGACTCCTCTCTCTCCTTCAGATACACATAGTTATGTAGTAGCTCCTCATTGTTAAACTCTTCCGTCTCTAGTACTCTTTCTGAGGCCACATTCTTTAGGAGAACAAGAGGTTAAATCCTCATTATTCCTTGAAAAAACTTCAAGAAAATTTTGAGTGCAGTGATGCTAGGTTGAATTGGGACACGTTAGAGATGGCATAACCCATCTCTACTCTAGTGCTATTCATTCTACTTCCTTGCTTTAGAATAATGTGGCCAATGGCCTTACTATTTTCTTGGAGGAAAATGGCCTTAAACTAAGGATGAGGAATCACAACAATTGCAACATACTATGTTTCCTATTGCTTCCATAACTCTCTCTCTCACCTAAATAAATTCAAAATCACCAAGATTGTAGAAAAGAGAAAAAAAATCAAATAAAAAAATTAACCATAAATTTAAATGATTCTTAGTCTAATGTAAACCCTATTGACATCTCTTCTAAGTTTATCATAATAACGTGTCAATCACTTGTAAAACAAAATGAAAAGATAGAGTATAATTGTAAATCATGATATAAAATAAAAATATAGATATAAATATTTCTATAAAGCACAATTTATATTAATAGATTTTTATTACTTTGTTTGTTTGGTGGGAATCATAAATTTGTTAGAGTACATAAACAATGGTACACAAGAATGTTGCTACCAATTATTTTGATATGCCATCTAAAGTAATTAACCATAAAAAACTACTAGCAATCTCTTATATTTTGGGAGCTTCTTTCATTATTTGAGTCTATGAAGAAAAATTAAATGTGAATACATAGAATTTTTATTAGATTTAATATTGTGCCATTGTTCTTAATGGATATAATAAAAAGGTATTATATATATATATATATATATATATATATATATATATATATATATATATATATATATATATATATATATATATATATATATATATATATATATAGATACATATGTATGTATGTATATATATACATATGTATATATGTATATATATACATATATACATATATAGATACATATGTATATATGTATATATATACATATATACATATATAGATACATATGTATATATATATATGTATATGTATATATATATATGTATATATATATATATATATATGTATATATATATATATATGTATATATATATATGTATATATATATATATATGTATATATATATATCTATATATATATATATACCAATCATTCTAATGAAAGAGAGAAAGAAAATTCTTAATTTTCTTTTCTAGTATCTATTTTTAAGTGTATAGAAGTAGGTTTTTCGAAGTGGATTTTTATAATATATAACTTACTTTTTATTTAAAATTAAAACACGTTATTTTATTTTTCAATTGTATTTGAGAAATATTTAGAAGAGTAATTTGATCATTTTATTTTAGATTTTATTACATTATTAAAAACAACGCATGCATCTATTTTACTTATAATTAATATAAAATTTAATTAAATATTAATTAAAAAGTGTTATTTCTATTATTAAGAATGTATTTAAGAAATATAAAATAATAAGAGTTAATATTTGTTATTATCTCCTATATAAAATATGTTGAAGAACTCAAATATTTCACCAACATTTAGAATAAAAAGAAAGAACTATGAAAAGAGAAGTTGAAGAAAAAAGAAATAAGCTTTCCAATCCACAATATTATTTAATTGAGTTAATGTAACAAAAATATTACTTATACCACAATGGTAGGCTTGTTTTGGTGGTGGAACTCTCATTGGGCACTCAAGAAAACCACTTCATCAAGGCAAAAGCCACATACATTGGGTTATACATGGCTATCAGATAAGGGTTAGAAAAAGTGTGGCTTGAGAGTGACTCACTAAACATCATCAAATGTGTGAGCAAACATACTGAGTCCACCTAGACTATCAAGCATTTAATTCAGGATTGCGACATCATGATTACCAAATAGGATGAATTCAAAATTTCCCACGTTTATCGGGAAGGTAACATGCCAACGAACCACTTGGCGAACATTGGTTTGAGTTATGGGGACGTACAGTGGTGGATGGGAAGGGAAACTTTCACAATACAATTGTGTGAATTGAAAAGAAAGGATGTTGATTGTATCTGTCATTCATCCCACAATAATGATGATAGATCGCCAAATGAGTAATGATCTTTCATGGGATTTGAGTTCAAATTTCAATACTAGGGTTTCTAGAGCTTTCTTTTTTGTCTAATTTTTCATCCCCTAGTTCGGGTTTGGTGCTTACATACAATTTTACAAAGGTAGATTGCTTATGGGAGGTGATAAAAATAGAATGGAGCAAACTTCCTATGAGAAATGGGAAAAGAACATGGAGGTGTAAACAAAGATTACTGATAGGGGCCTTGTGTCATATCTCAAGAGGCCTCATGGCAATGAACCAAAAGCAATTAAGGATTTTGTGACAGTTGGAAGAGAGGTATCCTCACTGCGTTTGGAGCAGAGTTTAGAATCGATGAAATCTTCATTGCTGAGATGGCTGGCTTGCAGATGGTTGGCAAGAAATTTTATAGAGAGACGAGGGTGACGGAAAGGCCATTTCGGTCTTCTTTGATAAACAAAGTGAGAGAGACAGCGTGTGAAAGATGGTTGACGACAATTATAATAGGAAGGACCTGCAATCACTTTGGGCAGATGTGGCTGAAGTGATTATGAGGTATATTACTCTTGATGGAAACTATGACAATATCTTCTCTTACCTCTTTATGATTTTGAATCATTTTATGCATAACGAAAGAATTTCTTTGTCATTCTACTTGTTATCTTCTCTTGAACATAGCCTAGTGAATCACACCAAAAATAGTGACAACCCTGTCTTTCATGTGGGGTAAATCATGCTCATTATGGAATATGCCAAGGATCATGGGGTTTAACCCTCTCTAGTCGTTAAAACCCCCAATTCTTTGACCAACTCTGATGTAAAAATTATGTTTGACACAGAGATGGAGGAAGAGGGGTCTAGTATGGCTATGGACTGGTGGGACCTCAATGTCGTGGAGGATTCAGAATATTGTCCCTCTCAAGAGGAGAGTCCCCCACATAATATTACACATGGCACTTGTAGCAGTAGAAGAAACAAACAGCCTAGATGGGCTACCAATAATTATAAAATTTCTAACCCCAATCTATAGGGTTCTGGCCCACCGAATACCAAAAATTCTAAATTAGGAAAAACAGGAGAAGCCAAGGGAAAGAAGGAGGAAATAAAGTTTGATATCCCCATTAATGTTGAACAGGGGGATTAGGGGGATACTACAAAAGACTCTGATCTTGATATTCTCGTTAAAAGTTCTATTAAAAGCCCTGGAAATTGCTTTATTTGGGTCAACAAGGAGATCAACATTTTTAAGGAAGGAATTAGGGGTATCACTGACACTTTTATTAAGACGCCCATGCCATGCAAAATTGACAAGCTTATCCAAATTACACAAAAACTTACAGAAGATGTCAAGATCATGAAAATGGATCATGATTCAAGGATTGGTCAGTTGGAAATAAGCATGGAAGAGATTAAGGGCGACCCGAGGAATTTAATTGATATTAGTAGGGAAGCCATGAATAGCAGCACTGAGTGTCTTAAAAAGGTTAATGTGATGATTGTGGACCAAAGAGACTAGCCCATCACCAATATTCCACCCTCAAACACCAAATAGAAGAAGAAAATCCAGGAGCCAAACTTGAAAGGTACGAAATCACAGGTCACTACTGGCCCCTATACGAGGATGAGGAGAAGGAACCAGGAGAAGAGTAACTCTAGGTTCATCATGGAAGAGCTCAAGGAAATCAACAAGAGTATGATCCAAAAGAATTAAGAGCTAATGCAATCTCTCGTTTAGTGGTTTTTTGTTTTTTCTGTTAGTGGTTTTTGTGTTTTTGTTGTGTGGGCATGGCCCTTTCTTTTGTGGTTGTTTTTCCCTTGTTTCTAGACTGGTTAGCAACTATTTAATTTTTTGTATTTCTCTCTGACTTTGGTTTTCGAGTCCCTGTAAAACCCATTTATCTTAATAAAAAACAAAAATATTATTTATGTTTACTTTTGATGTATAATTTTTATGTCATTTTATATTTAATAATCTTCTTTAATTGATATAATATCTTGTCATTGTAAACTAGATACATATTTTATTATCAATCTTTGACTTAAAATATAAGTTTCAAGATGTTGATATTATTATCTTTCATTCAATATAATATATTTACATTGGAAAAAAATTCCATTGTAATATATTACATTACAAATAATTAGAATCTCTATACAACCATTTAAATTTTAAATAATCTCCAAAAATCAGGTAATGGCATACAGACTGTAATCGATCATGTACAATCTTCTAAAACAAGAGATGCAACTGTTATTAACAAATTTGACAACATAGATTATTCTTGTTGATTGGTAAGCCAAAAAAAAAATCCAAAAAAGACTGCCCTTGTGATTCCAAAACTCTTACATATTCCATAGCTAAAATTTTTTAAATTATTATTTTTTAAATAGACATATTAAATCCTTTTCCAAACAATATATTAGATATTGATATAATACACTTCCTTAGACTTAAAACAAAACACTACATTACAATAATTTATTAGCCCATATACAGTATTTATTTTCGTAAAACGCTGAATAGCCCATTGAACCTAATAAGCATGGTAAGAGTGTAGATAACAAACAAAGCGTACACTTGCACTAAGCTATGGTAGTATGCAACTAGAAAGTGAGACAACGATAAAGCTAAATACAGGTCAATGGATAGATGAGGCAACGACAAAGCTAAAGAGCAAACAGTCCCTGAGACTCCCCTTAAGATACACATAGTTACGTAGTAGCCCATCCTTCATAAACCCTGCCTTCTCTAGCACTCTTGCCGAGGCCACATTATTTGGGAGAACCAGAGCTTCAATCCTCGTTATTCCTTGCAACTCCTTCCATCTAATTTCGAGAGCAGTGATGACAGCTTGAGTGGTGACACCCATTTTCCAGTACTTCCTAGAGATGGCATACCCCATCTCTGCTCTGCAACTGTTCATTCCATTGCCTTGCTTAAGCATAATGTGGCCAATGACCTTACTACTACCTTGGATGCAAATGGCCTTAAACCAAGAGTGATGAATCACCACGTTTGCAACATATTCTCTTGCATGTTGCTTCGATTTGAAGGGCTCCCACGTCATAAAGCGTGTAACTTCCTCATCACTTGCCCATTCATAGAAATCATCTACGTCAGCCATACAGAAGTTTCTAGGATGTACTTGCATATGACTCTCAGCCATTCTTAATTTTAAAACTCTTGTTTTCACTGGGCTACTTGTATAACAATCAGATCATATCCATTAATGAATCTTAAAAGGAGTAAACAATATGTGATAGTTATTGCCTATTTATGCCCTTCGAGTAAAAAATGGCTCAGCAAGGTCCTAGGTTTTCTTCGTTAAATTTTGAAGAGTTTTAATTATAGAAGGAATCAAAATTCTAAGTTAACAATTTTCATGGTTCAACCAGACAAGTTACAATGTTAAAACTCTCTCTCGGATAATGCCAAAGATTTTAAAATTTTATTCTCCACATTGAAATAGGTAAAAGAAAAGTCTTTTGTGCATGAAGAGGGAAGTAATAAAGTTTGAAGACACAGATTTTCAATGTTGCTTTTAACTTTTCCTTTTGTCTTTTGTGGGTTCACTTCCAACTGGTACATTTTCATCTTTCAAAGAGGTGGAGGCTTTTGTGGTAAAAGTTGCATACAAAGGTTTTACACTTCAGTTTCACTGCCTTGGTCTCTTGAACAAGAAGTAGTCTAAATCATACAGAGGTTCTTGTACAAGAGAGGCTTTCTCAAAGCTTCACACAAAGAGCAGTCAAGGAGTTGTTCTAGGGATTTGGATGTGAAATCTGCACCATGATAGTGGAAAACACATCAGACAACCTTCTTTGGACCCATAAATGTATCATGAATGCCATCTTTTAAAGAGATAGGTATGTCCCTCTTATCATCAAACCTCTTATTATATTTTAAAGAGAAACAATTTTGTATGTGCATAAGAGATAGGGTTTTGACAGGGTTTTCAGAGCTTTAGATCAAGTTACGAATGGTAGCAATCATAAATAAATGAAAAAGAAGGGCACATTTGTTTATTTTCTAAGAAATACTTCTGAGAGTATCTGCAACACAAAAAAATATTCTTGATTTTGGAGCAACATAGCATAGATTGACCTTTGATCTCATGATGACAAGGTTTTGAAGGTTTTGAGAACAATGAGAATGCTATCATAAATGAAAAGTTGCAGTCATGACAGTCACATAGAGACAACAACCCCATATTAAAGTAGTGTTAATTGGAATGATCTATAGCAATCTACTTGACTTCTTAATAAATGATAGGGTTTGATACAAGTCATGGTCATTTTGTCAAACCCATGTATGACACTGTAATGCCTAGACAAAGAGAAACAAAGTAGTATAACAATAACAACAATCAATCAATATATAGTAAAAGGAATTAATGAGAAGGGTTTTTGACATTCACAATCTTGACTAATAGTCCAAAGCATATCAAAAGGATCATTCATAGCCAATAGTATCAATAGAAGACTTTACATAAAAGAAAGCAACAATGTAGAGAGCAATGTTGCTTAAAAAAATATGCAGTCATAGAAAAAGTCAAAACAATCTTGTGTCAAAGATGAAGGAGTCTAGGCGTATACAAAATTCTTGAAACCAAACACAAAACATGATGTTTTGTTTGTTGTAAAAAGGTAGCCTACACAAAAGGTAATTTTGTTGCTATAGTAAGGGTCAAAAAATCAATACAAATACAGTCCCATGAAGGGGCAACTTGACAGTTGAAGCAATGATAGTCGTATTGTATAGACCATTAGAAAATAATTTATGTAAAGTTGTGACAGTAATAGGGGCATACATGAAACATATGGCTTCATGAAAGGCACCTATTAATGCCTCAAGATCAGGCACACCATCAACAACATCTAGCAAAATCCTAGGGGACTCAAAGACTCCTTCAATTGTAAATGTCACAGATTCAAGGAAAATCTCTTGTTCATGAATTGATATCAACAAAATTAGTAACTTTTAGAAGCCATTCATTGCAGACTAGAGTGACATATCACCTAATATAAGTGTTTGACAACATTAAAGCGGTAGTATGAGCAACAAAGAGGCTATAAGGATTTAAGACAACAATGAGCTATGCATAACAGAGCATGCTACAAGTTACTGAATCAGACCTTTAATGTTTGAATAGAATAAATGGTAAAATACCAGGTACAAGCAAGATGAGATGAGCATAAGACATCAACAATAATCAACTTCAGAGATCATCAAACAGAGAGTAGAGTCAATTGAAGCTACATGATTCAAAGGTATTGATGCTTACGCAAATGGTATTAATGCCATAAGTCATATTGGCCCTCATAGGACAACTATAGTAGACAAAGTCATAAGGAACACCTTGTAACGAGATAATGACAGTCAATATAATAAAATAGTGATAGAGCATCATCAAGGATAGAGAGGAACAAATTACCAAGTATTTTGTAAATTAAGATAAAGAACCACCTTAAGGAGCAATATTGATCACTACTCATTATTTTGCTAACATGTGCAACAAGTACACAAGGAAATAACAATTACATACTATAATGACAGTGACATACATGGTCACCACAACCAATGAATGAAGGAAACATGAAGACAGTGAATAGTCACAATGCTGAGAAATGGGAAGGTCAGGTTACAGAGTGAAAAAATGAAGATAAAATAGATGTATATATGACAACATTAAAGGAGTAGATCTGCAATAAAATAAAGGCAAGACATTCCATTAAAAATGAGCAGCCAAAGCCAAGGTAATCAAATGGAGGAAAAGACAGAAATAAACAACCCATTCATAGGACAAAGATAGTCCTAGGTCTAAGCATGAAGACAACACCGAAGATCAATTGTAGTATTCAAAGAATGGTGACAATCTTGTAATGACAAAGGATTAGAAGAGGATTGGAATTTTAATCATCCAATGATGACTATGATAAAAATGTATTTAAGTACAATCTTAGAAGTAAAGATAAGCAACCAAACATAAGTGAACAAGAGTTTTTTTTAGCATTTAAGGAAAGTCACATCATCATATGCAATACAACAAAGAACCAACTCTAAGAGATATGAAAGGCAAGGTAGCCACCATTAAGACACAGTAACCAGTGACGACATTAGAACAAGAGAGTACATAACACTGCAACATCAAGGTCAGTGATAGGGGAGAAAAGAGAGACAACAGACTACGCCTAACGAAACCTAACCTGGCCATTAAGATTAAATTACAAAGCCTTAAGAAGGAACAATTCTAGGTCTTTATTTTCTCCTTCACCTTGCTAGTTTTTTATGCCCTTTCTAGTATGGTACACATTTTGGATATGGTGCTTACATATAGCTATTAAAGAATGCGTTAATGTAATACTTGAGAGAAGTCTCAAGAATGAGCATAAAGGATAGCAAGATACTAAGCAAACAAAGACATGGAAAGTTCATTACCTTCTGTCAAAGAAACATAAAGAAATGATATTCATTGGAATTACAATAGTCAAATGATCCTGGCAGTAACTAATAGCAAAAGAGAGAAGTCCTACGGACATCAATGCAAAGGAATGATGCATGTCTAGAAGGTTGTGGTCACAGTGAAGTCAATATCTTATCCTAGAGGACCATGAATAGGAATCTACAAAGAAGGCAATAAATAGTGAATGGATGAAATAAGAAAGGGATTGTGTATGAGAAAAGAAAGTCCTCTCAAGGTGATGAAGATGTAGTCTCAAGAGAATCAATGGTAACAATTGAGAGAATTGTGCACAAGTCTCATATGATTGTAAAGAGATGAATGCAATAGTCATGAGCAATGTATAAAAGATAAAAACATGGAGTTACAGTCCAAAGGAGATACCATAGTATATGGACATTATATAAAATCTAATGGAAGTGTGTCTTTTACATTTTTTTGATGAAGGATAAGCAATTGATAAAAAATGTAAATGTGTGATTGTTTCCTTTAAGGAGCTAGAGGTATACAATACAAGCCAGTGGTTTGTATTAGTCCTAGATCTGATAGATGATAGAGAAATGACAACTAAAAGCTTAGAGTAAGATAAGTATCGACCTACAATGACACAAGAATTTAGTTAAAAGATATCAGTGAACCCTTCTTGAGGTTAATGACATGTGTGTAGATTTTACAAAGATGAACCTTTATTAAAGAAATATTATCTTCAAACCCAATACAAGAACCATGAAATGATAAGTCACAATGGAGAAGAGAATCTTGACCTTGAATAATTATAGTCATAGTACTATAAGTCCTTTATCATAGTATCATTACAATAGTTCAAAGTCATAGAAGCAATGACTAATAACAATCCTAACTAGTCATGACCATCAAAGGGAAATGATTAATCATTTGGTTAGCAAACCCCCACAATCATGAATGCAACCAAAGGAATGTTATATAGCCACAAGTCACAATGGTGAAGATTCCATGCATGAAAGATGGAAAATAACAGTTCCAGATCAAGACAGTAATAAACTCATTGCAAACATTGTCAAAAATATCAAAGGTGTTTGATGTGTAGACCGTAGTATCATGGGTGGAAAGTTTCCTAATATTGCAGGTTAAAGACATAGTAAAAAATGGAAAAAGGATTGACCATCATAACAATCAAAGGTTCAATTCACTACACCCTTTAAGGGACTCGAGATTGTTAAGATGGTTAGAAATTAAGCAATGAAAATGACAGCATATGATAGGGAAAAAGAGAGTTTAAGAATAAGGGCCAAGGGTACTATCAAGCATTAGATAAGGTATAGTGAGCAACAAAATATATTAGACAACAAGAGCATGAATGGTAGATAAACACAAATAGTGATACAAGGGAAGGTGGTCATTTCTTAATTTCTTGACAGGGACCACAGGAATAAGAGGGTATCAACAAATGATTGTTACCATTTCTTAGATGAAAAACATACAAATGCAGCCAATATATTAGATAGAGTATTTCTCAATATTGTTCTTAGTCATAGTCATTAACATGTATAGAGAAATGAAAGAAGCACAATCTGTTGGGGATTGAAACTAAATACATAGTCCAAAGCACATAAGCATAATAGAAATGGCATGAGTGTGGTGGGCCAACTGAATATGTTGTCAAAGGATGAAAGGATGGTCAAAAGACAAAGAGGAAAGACTCTGGTAGTCATCTTAAATGATATAAAATAGTCAAAAAGAGATATCATCATAGCAGTCCATAATAGTCATCAACTAAAGGGAGTGACTGTATTTGGTCAAAAGGGCAGTCACTGTATTTGGTCAAGAAAAATGCATGAAAGAAAGATGGTGACTGTATTTTGTCAAAAGGACAGTCACATTATTGTTTCAAAAATGCCATCATAGTATTAGGTAAAAAAGACAGTCCATTATGAGGAAATCTTAAAGTAATTATTGGATAAAAAGATAAAGAGTCTACACCTAAAAAAGGCTAAGTTATTGAGAAACACTAATATGAGCAATCAGGCTTCCCTTCAATGCAACTATGATATCTTATTAACATGAACAACATAAAGGGGTCGTGACACTCTAACTTGTACTTAGAGAATGTGAGACTGGTGGTCTTGATTAACACTACAATAAGCACCAAAAAAGCACATGTTATGTTTTGAGAAGCCTAAGAAGGACAATTTTAGGAGGAAGCATCGTTGAGAAGATTGTTGTCATTGATAATCCCAATCCTAGTCAGATATTTTAAACTTTAATAATTGTGAAAATGGTGGGCAAATCTCAAGACAGTCAAAGAAAGATTGCTTGTTCTAAGTCAGAATACGAGTGTGAGTAAGGTTCTCAAGGGTGGATTGGATTTTGTACCCTTTCATTCACAATTTCCTAATAAGTACAATGACCTCTAACCAGTTGCACTATGCCCATGGGAGGCAAGAAAACAACGAACTTGGTAATCAATATATCCTTTATAAGTAGGATGATAGAGAACATGTGATTAAGAAGAATTTTTTTAGTAGATTTGTTTTTTTCTAGAGATCATGGTGGCACAAAACATGTGATGATATGTAGCATGATGAAATTTCTTTACACAACCATGTTAACTAGAGCTACAGTGTAGACTTCTATCAGGTCTCAGCTCCATAAGGCACCACAAAAGTAATGTGATTAGGGAATAAAGTCTGTATCTGAACAAAAATCGTTTTGATAAATCCTATATTATTAAGAAGAGAGCTCAACAAAATATTTTGTATGGAGGGCCTATTCCAGTGAAGAAGCAGTAGGTGGAGAGTAATCAAGTATCCATCAACTTGAATTCTCTAGTTCACTAATTCATGGTGTGGGGACTCAAGGAGGTCTTGTGGACATTTTAATAAGATTAATGAAGGTATTGAAGAACAATCAGAGATGGCGGATCAAAAGGTAATATTTTCTACTACAAATGAGAAACCCAATTAAGACACTAAAGTTCCTCCAAGTGAAAAGGAGACATAGTGGTATTGACAAAAACAATTAAGAAAGAAAAGCATCCTAGATATTAAGTTTGTTATACTATGAACAAGTCAATCCAAAAGCATATGCACCTAGATGAAGCAGGTGGCATTAATTAAGCATTTTGAGTGGTGCTCTTTGTTTTTTGTAATCCTTGGATCTATTCCTTTTTTCAAAACTTATTGCAAATATTTACTTTGTAAGAAAATAATTCCGGATACTTCGGATTAACACCAAAATAGATGGTTGTATAATTCCTCTATTTAGCATTGCAATATGATAGTGAAACTTTGAATGTATACTGGGAAGGAAATATGAATTTTTTCCTTTTTGTCCCCATAAAAAACTGCAAATAAATGCAAACAAATTACATAAATTACATTTCATATTGGAGATGAAAAATTATAAATGAAACAAATCAAGAGAAAAAAAAACATACATCATTTTTTTATAAATATCCTATTTGCTAGAAAAAAAGACACCTCAATGGAGAAAGGATAAGCATTTGATGACTTCAAGATTATCAAAACTGGAAAAAGAATGAGAGGTATAGTGGCACGATTCCAGTGGCCTTCTCTGTAGTTGATTGGGACATGAAATTGAATAGGGTTTTTTTGATGTTTGGCATTGGAAGTGTTTGGGATAGGCCTAGGTTGTTACTCTATCAATTCTGTTTGAGTTAGATTTCATATAATTTCTACCTAAAATTTGTTAACTTATTCAACTTGAGTGGTGTTCTCTAAACTACCAATTTGATTCAGACCATAGGGATTGAAATAATAGGAAGGTGTATAATCAACCTATGTCGTCATTATCCCCCTAAGAAACATGTTTGGTTTGGTACAAACTCAGATAGATAAATTCCACTAACTAAGAATGCATACAAACAAGATCCACTCAGGAGGAACCAACACATCATTTGACAGGGTTACCAAGACAAATTCAACTTGGTATAAAACCAAATTGTATATGACATAATGGTAGAACAAATTATACAAAGGGTTTTTGATATTTAATCAAGCAGAGAACTAAGAGCTTATTTTTTACCAGAGTACATATCTTATGTTAATGATAGTGTGTGTTTTGTACTTATTTCCATGCTTGTTCATTGCCTTCATGTTGATTTTGTCCTTGAAACTTGAAATAAACACTCTAAATCTATGTCTGGTTGATTCTCAAACACAATACCAAGAACATTAGCATTTCAGTACTGTACCCTTAATTTATGCATTAAGAAAATGAAAATCTTACATTGGCACTTGGTAGCAGCAAAAAGATGTATGAAAACTGAATTTCAGCAACATAGTTATTAATTTGACCATGTAGACATTACATGCAGCACAAATGTTGTAGTTGAAAGTCTATTGGTTTAAAATACATCAACGTTTAGCCTACTGATGTATGCTGGTTTTCAGTAGCAATTTTCTTTGGATCATAACATAAGTGAATTTAACTTTGTGTTTAGGAGTTGTGCAGGTAATTTCTATTTCAATTGTAGATCACAAATATATACATAAAACAAAAGTTTGACAAGTCTATGGGAAACACCATCCTCTATCACAACCTGAATTCTATCATTTGTTCCATCTAATAGGTATGACACAACCCAACATGCATCTGACAAGATTTCCTCATCATCTATTTGAATCAGATAACCAAGAACTGGAAGTGCTAATTTTGTTTGCATCAAAGAAGACAGTTTTAAGTGATACAGAAAGGATTAGTACATCCATTCCATGGCTTACATATATAATCATCAAGTCTTACAATTATTCAAATTCTCAAGTAATAGACAACCCTTTTCATAATTTTATACCTGCTTAAAGGGTGGTTGTGGTGTGCCCGACAGTTATTATGCAGTTTATAAATAACATTTCTTACCACTGACAACTTTGCATGATCATTCAATTGAGCTAGGAGTGGCATAATGCCACCATGACTAAGGACTATATCTCTAAACTCGGTGCTTTCACCAAATAGATTTGTGAGAATCCGAACAACCTGTAACAAGATAAAAATGTTAACAATAAAAAAGAACTGTAGAAAGCCAGTATATGCAAAAATCATAGTTACACAATATGGTGACAAGTGAAAGGGTTTAGAACATAACTTGTTCCTGCACATCATCTCTAGGGGATCAAAGAAGCTCCACAAAATATGGCATAGATCAATGACCAATCACAACTCTTGTTTGCTCCGAGGTTCCTGATGCAATGTTTGTCAAAGACCAGGGAGTTCCAAACTATACCATAACAATTGAAACACACGAATTACTGAGGCATTTTGCTGACTTAATATTCTATCAAAAGTTATCGAGCAAATTGGACACTCCACTTGAAGTGAAGGAAACTCATGCCTTGTAAGCAACTCTACAAACCGAGGGACAATGGCAACATTAATAACTTCCTCAATGGGGCAGGCACCATTCTGTTACATATGTTTTGGTAGATGGTTATCTTTCAGAAGCAAAAAAGAGAAAAATCATGATGAAATAGCAAGATAAAGATGCACACCAAATTAAAGAAGCTTCCTATAAAGATGAGTTTCTTCCAACTATAAACTTGGATCATTTGAATATACTCCAGACACCATTGCAGGAAAATTTCCCAACTTCAAAATTTTCAATAGAAGAAAAAGGTATGGAGGTTTCCCAAAAAATAAGAGAGAACACAAATATTATTATTTCAGGAACAAATAATTTCTTGTATAAATGGTTAAGGAGCATGAGATTCGTTAAATTGAATAAATTATCATAAGATATCTTCTCAATCCCATTGAAGAAATTGAGTAGCCTTTGAAAAAAGTTTGAGTATGTTCATAATTCATAGAAAACTAATGAATCTAATGAAGGGAGATTCCTAAGAGTAGTAGTATTCCCTTCAGGACTCAATTAAAAATCTAGCCACATACAAAGGTTATAGACTGTGACTAAAATACCCTCTCTTGAACTATTATAAACAATTTTGGCACTTCAAATTAAAACCATCATGGCCACTAAATCAAATACTACTCACGGACTGGTTTTATTTCTAGGGTTTAGTATTTGCCTCATAGAATGGATTTAGGGGTAATGGCATCCTTTTATTCTACTCATGTCATTGTCGTACAGTGAGGTTAAAGTGAAAAGAAGAGATTAAAAAACATTTTTTCTTGTGACTTAGCATTTATGGTTGTAGCTAAAATGGCATGGGCCATGTGACCCTTATAAACAGGGGAGGACTTATTTTGTTAACCAGTATTTCAGTATTATCAAGTTCTGAAATAGAACAGAATGTGCGTACCAGTTATACACAGACAGAATCACAATTCTTAAAGTTATTTTCATCTTAATTAATATTAGCTATACTTCCACATTGCCCAGATCAACATTAAACCCTGAAAAAAATAAAAAACTTATGCAGTCAATTTGTAAAACCAGAAATCAAATTTGGTAGGGATCGTTGCACTGACTGTATGTCCATAGGTAAAGGTATTTGTTACCAAATACTCTGTCAATACGAGCCTCCCAAATGCCCATTTTGATGGTGTTTGTCGCACAATAATGCATGTACTATTAATAAGAAGCTTCATCTACAGATAATTTATTAATCTTGCCTTATAAAATGGTTACCTGGAAACACCACGATATTTTGAGATTCCTCTTGAAAATCCATTGCTCCTTCTGCATAAAAAAAAATGGGGTTATTCATGAGAAAAATGTTGTCCCAGCCCATATAAGTGATTAGCAGATTTTAATATTGTTCTGGTGCAGAAAATGCCTACCTTCTAAGAGAATCAACATACTCCTCTCTCAATATGTTTTGCATTCCTCCAACTCTTTTGTATATGTGTTTGTCTATGGAGACATTGAAAAAGGGTTTTATTAGAGACAAATATAATAGATAGAAACGAAGTATCCTATTAAAGAGAAGGATTTTCTTACAAGAAGTTTTGATGTTTTTTCCAAACCCCAGTGTTTGAGAGCAGCCAGATCGTATCCGTGTGATGCGATCTCTTCATCCTCATATGCTCTTGTGGAGATGTCATTTATTCAATAATTTCAGCCTATTTCTTGCACTATGCTCTACCCACAAACAAAAGTAACCCAGCAAAACTTTAATGGAAAGGTACTGTACTGTTTTGCTGCATACCCAGATAAACTGTGTGATTAACAACACGTTGACAACCAAGATGAGCATAAAAGAGAAAAATGACGATTCAAGTCAGTAACATAGAGCTATTGTCAAATTATTGTAGAAAACCACAATGCAATTAAGATACGATTCGAAACAATCCATTCACATTGCCAAGCTTTCTTGTTCTTGAACTTGTTCTAGCACATTTTGTCCATAGATGTGCCTCATATCGACCAGTCCATTTGTGTTTGAAGAGACAGACAAAATCATCAAGATCTACCATTTTATAGTGAAAGCCATTGCCCAAAGTTTCTAGGCACGTCTATATTATTGTTTTGCCCATAAATCACACACTGTATAGTTCAAATTAGCAAATAAATACATGGGAGAGAGAAATATTTGCCAAAATTTGACTCAAGCACAAATATCAAAGGTGAAAACTTTAAAAAATTCAAGAAACAATGGAGGAGTATCCTTCCATAACTAGTTTAAAACGAAAAAATTTATCAAAATTTGCAAAAAAAAACAAACACAGTCCATTGGAAAAAAATGATTACAACCCATTTCTATAAAAAAATATAAAACCCACACATACGAATGAAATTAGAAGTGCATTAGTTGTGAAACAAAGATATAATGTGTCTCTAATTCAAAGATGAAAGATAATGTTGAACAACCTCTGGTGATCTTCCTCGGCATGTTTGTGTAGAACACAAGATGCCACTGAGAGGGGGGGTGAATCAGTGGTTTCCAAACTTAACCCTTTAAATGCTAAATGTGTGTACTGGTTACCAGATCTAACACAAAGTGAATATACCGGTGAGATAAGGAGAAGACGAAAATTCAAGCACACACAAAGGGCACATCAGATAACACCAGATATATGAGGAAAACCCAATATGAGAAAAACCTCAGTGAGAAATGCTGCTAGAGTCTACTGCTCCAATCCAGCCTCACAATAACCACTTGTATTACAAAGTTTAGGGCACCAACCCAAGGAGCACCAACCCCTACATCGAGCACCAATTCAGTGATCACAATAATTACAAAACAATACAATAGTTATTACCCAGTTACAAATGAATTATGTAACCTCTCACAATCAAATCACTCTACCAGTTCAAATCTTCTCAACCGATTCGTTACTCACGCTGATCCTAATGTCCTTCACTCTCTGTTGTAACCTTACCGATTGAGTCCTCTTTTTGCTACTTTGCCTCTTCTCTGCTGGTCACTGTTATCTTATCTCTATTGATTCTCTGCTCACACTAATCCACTGCAACTTGTCACTACCGGTTCACTTGACTGCTACACTCTTTGAAGCTTACCAGTCACTCTAACGTTACTGGTTAAACCCCTCTTAAGCCCTCTTGTTGGTTGCACCTCCACACACTCTAATTCATTTATGGTCTTCCACATATTACACTTGGACTAAACCAATGATATTCTCTTCTTCTCCTCTATCTGGCCTGCAACATCATCTTCTATGATCTCTAGTCTGCATATTTATATATGATCTTTCCCATCAAATCATCAATTCAATCTTGGCGTGCTACGGTTCCTTCCACCGACCATGGATAATATCAAATGATATCTAATCTACATGGGGATGGACAACCTGCAAGCAATCAGACATCACTGCCAATATCACTACTTCCAATACACATTTGATATATTTAGCAAACACGACAAACTCATCATCGACCTGCATCTATCAATCACATTAAATGATCTCTTGGCTACCTTCACCAGATCCGATCTGCACTTGAATATTCTGCATCAATTGTTGACATCAAGGAATCATATCTATGTCCTTTGTTATGTCTTAAGCCACAACCCTCTGCATCTAACCCATGATTTTTGTAGTTTGCCCTAACTGTTGACCCAATTACCAACTACCTCGTTCACTGACCTCTGCATGTTAGCTTTTCTACTTTGCCACTTAGAAGCCACATGTCTTCTTTGTCGACATCCAATTCAACAGACTGTGTCAGTTCAAGCTTAGTCACCGATCAAGTTCACTATCAGTATACACCTACCGGTTCATCTTACCTTGTTGATTATACACTAACGGGTCAACCTTCATGCCATGCTTTTCTTTGTTCTCCCAGTTGGATCACATTTTCCCAATCACCACACTTGCCAAACCACAACATGTTTCCAGAATGAGTCACTATACACATGTCCATCTGATAGGATCTTTTTTCTTTGCCTATTTTCTCTCTTACCAGTTGACATTGACATGTCAACTGTCTCTAATTCACACCTCATGTCCTACTGGTTGCAAGATAATCTCAGACATCAATCATCAATAGGCATCTCTATTGATATCAGCAACCCGAAGTGAATCCCTATCCACAATGTTGGCATTATGGATGAATTGATTATGTCTTTCATTGATGTTTTGTCATTGATTTCAATCCTAGCTGTTATGGTTGGTTACCGATAGACAAGTTTTGGTTACTAGTAGAAGATCTAGTGTTACCAACAGAAGAGACTGTTTGTTGAACACTTCAGACATGCTTGGATCAGTTAAGTATATTTGATTTCATGTTTTATATGCTCCATGAGCATGTTTTGGTTAGTTGGTATTGGCTTGGTAATCGGATGCTATCATACACTCTGGTAAACCCTTATCAGCACTAGTTTAAGGCTTTACCGACAGAGCTTTCATTAAGGAATCGTGACAGGATGCATAGTTGGTGTTGGTGCAACTTCTTCATTGATTTTAGGATGTTGAAGATGTTCTTTGATTGTGCTTCAAACTGTTTGAAGACATTGCTTTGGAGTGGTGGACCCAGAATAGGGCTGGTACCTATCTAGGTTATGGACTGGTATCATGCTAACATGTACTCTACACATTAATAGAATGTTTCAAGATGATTTATGAATCTTTTATTATTGTTTTGGTCTCAAGACGACATGGCATATCATTGTAATATAGAATTATGTAATGATCTTATTATAATATCTTTAGGTGGCTGACCTAATCAGTTTAGGCCTTAGGATTTGTATAAATAAGAGGTATAAACTCTTTGTAAAGTATCATGGTTATTGGAAAGGTCATGATCAAGTAATGTAATGTGTGAATATTGTAATATCATTCGGGCAGAGGAGTTGGTCGATCATTGGTGATCGAATTGGATTCAGAAGAGGATTTAGTCCTGTGACATTGAGCTTAACCGAGATTGTAATCAAGCATGGTAGATGCTATTTCTAGCAATTCACTCTATGGGATTGTTGTCCATTTATTTTGAGATGGTTGTAGCCTCTCTGTAGTCAGTGAGACTCTTTTGTGATGAGAAGTATGCTCTAGGCAGTGTGCCTTTCTGCAAGTGCAGGCCCCTCATTCTAACATATACTTTCTGTAGAAGTATCATCTAACTGTGGGTAGGCTTCCCAACATGGTTTTTTCCTTTCTGGGTTTTCCACATACAAATCATGGTGTTATGTTGTATAGTTTCTTTGCACTGATTATCTAGTTAATTGTTAAGTTATATTGTTTATTGGTATCTTTCCATATCAACATCTGCATGTGCTTTACAAATATTTGATTTGTTTAAGGTTATATTGTGGATTAAAGTTATAATCTATTAACAACTGATTCACCACCCCCCCCCCCCCCTTCTCAGTTGTTCACCAGTTATCCTAACAATTGGTATCAGAGATTTGGTCCTCTTTTGCAAAATCTTAACCGCTTGAGATAGATCCTATGGCAACTAATCCACTGGCAATTATTTTCAGAAGAGAAATCCCTAAGCTTGATGGAACAAATTATGGGATATGGAAAATTGGAATGGAGACTCATCTTAGATGTCTTGGCAAGGACATTTGCGAGATCAGTAAGAAAGGATACACACCTTATGATCCAACATCTGGCAATCCTTCTCCTGTAGACTTGGATAAGAATATTGAAAATGATTACAGAGCTAGAGAAGCTCTCTTGTGTGCACTTACTGATCAGCAGATTATGGGATTGATTGAAAAATCTTTGGCTAAGGTTATGTGGGACAAATTGAAAACTTTGAATGAAGGTGATCCTACTATCAAAATTGCTAAACATGATGGTTACCGGGTAAGATATGAAAACTTGAAAATGGAAGATAATGAAAGAATTGCTATGTTTATGGAAAGAGTAAATAAAATTGTTATGGGAATTCAATGTTGTGGAGGATTTCTAAGTGAAATGAAATAGTTTCCAAAGTCTTGAGAGCACTTCCACTAGCTTACAAGATGAAGGCAACTATAATTAATGGGTTAAGAACAATGGCAAACACCTTAGTTAACAAAGACATTTTGATTGGGAAATTATCTACTTTTGAGCTTGAAGAATTTGGATCTTCTGGAGCTATAAAGTCTGAACCTGCTTTTCATGCATCATAATCAACATCTACTAGAAAAAAGTGGTAGGAAAGCCCTATATGCAAAAGAATTGGAAGACGTGAGGAAAGAAGATGAAGAACTTAAGAAACTTGAAGCCTTATTTGCTAGAAGAATACCTAAAGGACCAACTGGAAGTAAGTATGAAGGAAAAGAACCTTTGAAATGTTTTACATGTAATAAGATTGGTCATTTTGCATCTAGATGTCCTGAAAGGAATGTAAGGTTTGAGAAAAAAGTTAAGAAATCTTTTAAGCCTAACCGAAACGGATATAGATTCAAGAAGAGTAAACAATACTACATAGTAAATGAGGAAGGAGTAACTGATGACTCTGAAGATGAATCAACAAAAGACTCTGCTAGTGGATCTGGAAATGGAAAAGAATGGGTATTCTATGCTTTGAAGGAAGATGAATTGGAATCGGAACCGGCTATCAAGAATGTAGAAAAAGCCTTGGCAGCAAAAGTTGAAGATAAGGATGAATGGGTAATTGATAGTGGATGCTCACATCATATGACTGGAGATAAAGGGAAATTTCCATCTTTATAAGAATTCAATGGCGATCAAGTCATATTTGGAGATGACAAGGCATGTATGATCAAAGGTAGAGGTATTATTTCTTTGGATGACAAGGATAACACTACTAATGTCTATTATGTAGAAGGTTTAAGGCATAATCCTTTGAGTGTTGATCAATTGGTTGATAAGGGTTTTCAACTTCAGTTTAAAGATAGAAAATGCTAAATCATTAGCAAGATTGGTTTGGATATTGCAACCGGTATACAGACAGGAAGTAATATCTTTCATTTGATCACTGGTAATAAGACACGTTTGATTGCTCATATTAATGAGATTTGGCTATAGCATAAGAGGTTGTGTCATATTAATTTTGATTGTATTATTAAGATCTGTTCAACTAAGGCATTTAGAGATATGCCTAAGGTTATGAAGCCTCATAATCCAATATGTAAGGAATGTCAATTGGGTAAGCAAGTAAGAAGTTCTTTTAAGAGCATACATGATAAATCTAATGATGTACTTGATTTGATTCACACTAACTTATGTGGTCCAACAAGGACTAGAAGCTTTCAAGGTGATAGGTATTTCATGCTGATTATTGATGACTATTCTAGAATAATGTGGGTGACTTTTCTAAGGGAGAAGTTTGAAGCTTTTGAGAAATTCAAGATCTTTTAAGCGAAGGTTGAAACTGAAACTGGATTGAAAAATCAAATGTCTAAGATCAGATCATGGCAGTGAGTTCACTTCTCATGAATTTAACACTTATTATGAGACAAATGGAATCAAGAGACAACTATCTGCACCTAGGACTCCTCAACAAAATAGAGTAGTTGAAAGAAAGAATAGAACCATTTTGTATGCAGCTAGATCTATGATGGTGGAAGTCAAATTGCCTCATATCTAGTGGAGAGATGCAGTGAGTACAACAGTCTACACATTCAACATAGTTCACATAAAAGGTGAAACCGGTAAGACCCCTTATGAACTATGGTTTGGACATACACCTATAGTTAATTATTTCAAAATTTTTGGAAGTAAATGCTATATCAGAAGGGATGATTCAATTGGAAAGTTTGATCCTAGATGTGATGAAGGGATATTTCTTGGTTATTCAATTAAGAGAAAAGCATATAGATGTTATAACAAAAGATTGTAGAAAATTATGGAGAGTGCTAATGTGAAAGTGGATGAGCAGTATAGAAATAATTATATATCATATGACAGGGAACTCATAGTGGAAATGATCATAACTGAACTAACAATGCCTCAACTAGCACAGGAAGCTGAGACAGTTACACTGGCACAATCATAAAATTCAATTGTGACTGATGATTAGAGTAGTGAGCCTAAATTTCAAAAGACACCAAGGATTGTAAGATTAAATCATTCTGAAGATCAAATTATTGGTGATAGAAACAAGGGAGTCATGAGAAGAAGAAAACTGGAAAATGAAGAGGTATGTCCTATTTCTCAAGTTGAACCTGCAACTGTTATTGAAGCTTGTAAGGATAAACATTGGTTAAAGGCTATGGAAGATTAATTATATCAAATAGAGAAGAATGAAACTTGGTCTTTAGTTTCCCACCCTAAAAATAAGAATGTTATTGGGACTAAATGGATTTTTAGAAATAAATTGAATGAGGATGGTCAATTTATAAGTAACAAGGCTAGATTGGTTTGTAAAGGATATTCTCAATTGGAAGGAATTAATTATGGTGAGACATTTGCACTTGTAGCTAGAATTGAAGCTGCTAGACTATTTCTTGCCTATGCAGCTTATAAGAACTATAAGGTTTATCAAATGGATGTTAAATGTGCATTTTTGAATGGTGAGCTTGATGAAGAAGTTTACATTGAGCAACCTGATGGATTTTTAGTGACAGATGATAAAGATATGGTTTGCATATTGAAGAAAGCTTTATATGGATTGAAACAGGCTCCTAGAGCTTGGTATGCAAGGTTGGATAAATATCTTTTGAAGCTTGGTTTTACTAAAGGTAGTGTTGATAGTAATCTATATTATAAGATCACTGATAATGATATTCAGATTATTGAAGTTTTTGTTGATGATATCAATTTTGGAGGAGAAGATAAATTGTGCATGGAATTTGCTAACAACATGAAGAATGAATTTGAAATGTCCATGATTAGTGAGATGAAATTTTTCTTAGGTTTGCAGATTACTCAAACTGACAAAGGGATTTTTATCTGTCAAACTAAGTATATGAGGGAATTGGTGAAAAAGTTTGTGGAGAATTCCAAACCAGTAAGTACTCCTCTGACTACAAGTGAGAAATTATCTATCAAGGATACTTCTATATGGGTAAATCCGACAAGGTATAAGTCTATGATTGGTGGTCTGTTATATCTAGCTCAGACTAGACCTGATATTATGAATCTAGTAAATATTTTTTCAAGATATCAAAGTAATCCTAAAGAAAATCATGAATGTGCAGTAAAGAGGATATTCCGGTATTTGCAAGGAACAATAGAATATGGCTTATGGTATTCCAGAAATGATGATTTCACTTTATGTACATATACTAACTCAGATTGGGCAAGTGATACTGATGACAGGAAGAGCACTTCTGGTGGAGCTCTCTTTCTTGGAAATAAACTAGTTTCACGGATCAACAAAAAATAGTCATGCATTTCTTTATCTACTGCAGAAGCTGAGTATGTTGCAGCAACAACTAATTGCACTCAAGTCTTGTGGACGAAGAAAATGTTGAAGGATATCAGGTTAAATTGTAGTGAACCAGTATTTATCTATCGTGATAACTCTACAGCTATTGACATGTCTAAGAATCTGGTATTTCACTCTAAGAATAAGCATATTTCAATAAAGTATATCTTTTTGAAGGACAAGGTTGAAGAAAAGGAAGTCAAATTGGTTTATGTGAACACTAAAGAACATATTGTAGACAGATTCACTAAACTGTTGTCTAAGGAATCATTTGATTATTTGAGAGACATGTTAGGGGTTTCTGCCCCTCTGAAAGAGACTTGATTGATGAAGTTTGTCATCAATTCGACTTTCATTACCAAAGACATTATTCATTCCGACACTAATGACTGGTGCTACTACTCAAGGGGAGTAGTCAGCTTTGAGATTCAGAATTTTATATCATTGCTTTGATATTTTTGTCAGATTTTTGGCATTGATGTGAAAGGCGGAGAGATAGTAATGTGAAAAATCATTCAAAACCTTACAAAGATATCATTCATAGGGGGAGAGCTATTAATTGTTGGTTGTTTTCCACAGGGGGAGACTTGTTTGGCATTTCTTGGTACTTAGATGTTTTTCACATCTAGTGTTGCCATTAATGGCAGAGGGGGATATTGTTGGAATTATGGATGAATTGATTATGTGCTACATTGATTTTTTATCATTGATTTCAACACTAGCTATTATGGTTGGTTATCAACAGATAAGTTTTGGTTACCGGTAGAAGATCTAGTGTTACCAGCAGAAGAGACTATCTGTTGGACACTTTCGGCATGCTTGGATCAGTGAAGTATATTTGATTTCATGTGTTATATGCTCCATGAGTATGTTTTGGTCAGTTGGTATTGGCTTGTTAATTGGATGCTATCATATGCTTTGGTAACCCCTTACCGACACTAGTTTAAGGCTTTACCAACAAAGCTTTCATTAAGAAATTGTGACGGGATGCATAGTTGGTGTTGGTGCAACTTCTTCATGGATTTCAGGATGCTAAAGATGTTCTTTGATCGTGCTTTAAACTGCTTGAAGACATTGCTTTGGCATGGTGGACCTAGAATAGGTTTGGTACCTATCTAGGTTATGGACCGGTATTATGCTAACGTGTACTCTACACGTTACCAGGATGTTTCGAGATGATTTTTTAATCTGTTATTATTGTTTTGGTCTTAAGAAGACATGGCATATCATTGTAATATGGAATTATGTAATGATCTTATTGTAATATCTTTAGGTGGCCGACCTAATTGGTTTAGGCCTTAGGGTTTATATAAATAAGAGGTAGAAACTCTTTGTAAAGTATCATGGATATTGGAAAGGTCATGATCAAAGAATTTAATGTGCGAATATTGTAATATCATTCAGGTAGAGGAGTTGGTCGATCATTGGTGATTGAATTGGATTCACAAGAGGATTTAGTCCTCTAGCACTGAGCTTAACCGAGACTGTAATCAAACATGGTAGATGCTATTTCTAGCAGTTCACTCTATTGGATTGTTGTCCATTTATCTTGAGATGGTTCTAGCCTATTTGCAGTCAGTGAGAGTCTTTTATGGTGAGCAGTACGCTCTAGGCAGTGTGCCTTCCTGTAAGTGCAATCCCTGTTGGCATTATGTGAACCGACATGAAGACATAATGATATTGTATGTTGTCATTGATGTCAATATGCGACATGGTGTGAACCAGCACATGTGATAGGTGAAGAGAGAGAGGAACCAACATATGTATGAACCAGTTTATATGCCAAAGTGAAGCGGCATATTTGTTCAAGGTGAACCAGCATGTAGTTATGGGAACCGACACATGGAAGCATTGTATGACTACCAGTTGGTAGGTAGCTTCCACTTTAGGATTTCCAATTGGAGTACCTCAAGTCTGTGCGACTCAATCAGTGATCTTCGTGTGATGAGTTAGCAGTATAATGGAGGACAGATCATGTTGCCACGTAAGCTCTGTGTGCGTGAAGGATCTTGCATGAAGAAGACTATTCCTATCTACCTCAGAAATGAGCGAAGTCTGTCAAATGGTGATAACGCGTGATGGGTTATCAACCACCATGAAATCGGTGGATAATGGACGATGGAGAATGTATTGAGATCGATTCAAGATTGTTGCATTTAATGCAGTATGATTCAATGGTCAGGATTGAACCGCTTGAATTGCTTAACCTAACAGGTGTAGGGTTTAGGGTTTTTGCTACCAACCTATATGTTTCCTAGAAGGTCAATGTTGTGTTTCTTTCTAAGGTTGTTGGCAAAAGTTGTGTGTGTATCCTAGGGAAGTGATACGTGATTCTTGCCAGACCAAAGGAGAGAAGAGATACTTGCAAAGTGAATGTGCAGAAGGTAAATAGGAGCTTAAACGGATCTGCATTAGCATTGAGTGTTGTTAACATATTATTGTATTTCCTGTTGATCTCTAACCACTTCAACATTTGTAAATCCCCTAACAGGGTAGCCTTAACTAGCTTGATTCAAAATCCCTTAACAGGGAGGTCCTAACAGGCTTGATTCAAATCCCTTAACCGGGTAACTTGAGGTTAATGAGTTTCGAGAAGCTATAGAGCTTAGGAGATCCTTTCAGCTATTGAGTTCTTGAAATCCTCTAACAAGGTGACCCTACCGGGTTTAACCCTTAACCGGGTGATCCCTAACAGGATCGGTTCCTAGCAGAACCTATTGCAATGTCTTTAAACAGATAAGGCTCCTAACAGAGCAGACTTCTAAAGAGTTCAAAAAGCAGCTTGTGGGTATTCATCCCCACCGTGGTTTTTCCCAGTTGGGTTTCCACGTGAAAAATATGTGTGTCATGTGAAATGCTTTTTTCTTGTGATGCTTTGTTTTACCTGTTAAGCATATGAAGATTTTATGTTTTATGCCTGTCTATAAAGCATATTGAACTCACTGTTGTGAAGATCTGATGATTAATTTTACCTATTTATGCATGAGAATATAATGATACTGTAGTATTGAGCTAAGAGGGAAGCTTATTAAGTGACTGGTTCATGGTTGATTGAGCTATACTGGATGTTGCCGGTTGCACTCTGTTTTACCAGTATCCCTATTTGTCAATCATTCGGAGTATTTGCTATCAAACTGGTTTTGGACTGTACTTGTGTTTGTACTGATTCACCCCCCCCTCTTAGTACCGGTTTGGTACTAGTGGTTCATCATTGAGTTACCCCTCATTGTAACACATACTTTCTATAGTAGTATCATCTGACTATGGGTAGGCTTCCCACAATGGTTTTTCCCTTTCTGGGTTTTCCACATACAAATCATGGTGTTATGTGGTATGGTTGCTTTGCATTGATTATCTGGTTAATTGTTAAGTTGTATTGGTTACCGATATCTTTTCATACAGGCATATGTATGTGCTTTATCGCTATTTGATTTGTTTAAGGTTATATTGTGAATTAAAGTTATAATCTATTAACAACCGATTCACCACCCCCCCTCTTAGTTGTTCACTAGTTATCCTAACACACAAATGCTAACACCTACCTTCTTCTTCATTTGGTCGGTTCTCCTCTCAATTGGTTTGTCAAAGTGACAAACTCATCACTCCTCACTCTTCCTCTTTCTGTTCTGGTAGCTCATCACACTTTCCCTTGCTGATCTGGTATAATCCTTTAACCACCTTCCTTATATTTCTTGACTGATCTATCTCAGAGAGTTATAACGCATTTCATGCATGTTGGGAGATAAGATAACTATTACCACTTACCAGTGGAAGTAGATCCTTGTCATCTGTCAGCCAATAACTGGTGGGAACTGATTTTCATTACATTGTGCACTCTGCTTCAGGTATTGCACCAAGATGACTTCCCTATTTTAGCAGACACAACTTCAACCAAACATATTATCCAGTAACCTTCCCATATGTCTTTCTTGCAATTTGAGGTAGCACACTTTGTATCATTCTTATCTTCATCTTGTGACAACTTCTTTATCCTATGGGAGTCCTGTTGTATGACATCAAACAAGCAACATACCAGTTGTCTTCCCTTCTTCATTAGCTCACCTTTCTTTCTTACTTGTCAAATGCTTACTGATTGGAAACAACAAACTGCCAAACCATACCGGTTGTCATACCATACCAATCTTGAATACTTACTCACTGGTCAATATTCCATACTTATTGGTGACATGCTCTACCGGTTGACATCAATGACAACAATACTGGTTGACATCAATGACAACACAATGCCAAAAATATTCCCCTTTGGCATTGATGTCAACACATGTAGTATCCGGTATACTACAGTTTTTCTCTCCCCCTTTGACAACAATGGGAAAGGCAACTGATAGAGATTTCTACCAGTTGCTTCTCCTCCTTTGGCCATTTCACTCTGAATCCTCTCAACAAAACAACACTTGGGATAGACTACAAGATACCAATTGTAGAAAATGTGTCAGTGAATTTTACTTACGCACCGGTCAGACTGCATCTTCTCCATATGATACCAATTTTTTGATGCAGGTACTGATACCAATTTGATATTGATCTGATACTAGTGGTATATTCTCCCAGGAAACCGTATTTGTGATATTGATTTGATACCAGTGGTATATTATTGATTTGATACTAATGCAACAAAGTTGTCGAAAATGCTCTCCACGTGCTGCTAATATAATGCCAAGTAAAAAAAAATGATTTGATGAAGTCAATACTAAAAGAAATACAAGACGATTCAAGAGTGCCACAATACAAGAACCAATACACAAGGATCAATCAAGAAAACTCAAGCCTATCTTCTTCTATTGCAAAACCTCTTTATTTTACTTGCAAACACCAAGATGGTTGCCTCTTCTCATGCAAGCCTCTCTACACGTCTAATTGGGTAGATTGACTGCCAATCCTAAATTCTTTGATCTTAGTGAATTGGTCAAATCCTTTGTGATCTTTGACACTCCCACAAGCTTATTTGAAGATAATTAAAATAAAAGCAATACACAGGGATCTTAAATTAGACTATAGTAGTGGGTAGAATGGTGATAACAGGCTTAAAAATCTATTGCTTTAGCCAACTAAAAAAATGAGAATAGAATGCTTCAAACTTTATGTTTACAAGTGATGCTAATGATTGTCTTCCATGGTGAAATTAAAAAGTTGTGTCACACTTTTATAAAGGAAATGGTCAATGCTGATTCAAAATTTTAAATTGAATCAATAGAAAGTGAAATATATGTTTTGACTATTGAAATAATATAAACTAATAAAAGGTATATTTTTTAATGTATTTTATATTTGTAATTTTAATAAAAAAATATAAAATTATTTGAATATAGTTTTGTATAAAGTAAACACTATAATTTACTTGTTCATAAAATATTGAAATTGAAGTTACACATGCCACCACACTTTATTTAAAAAAATTTACCATTTTTTCTTCAATTTTCTTGTGTATATTGATAACTCAAAAGTTTAGTGCATGGATATATTTTTTACTATTTTTTATAAATATATATTTTTCAATAAATTTGAAAAGTTATGTGTACTGAAATATAACTCTTTCCATTTGGCACCACTTTTTTATTCATTATTTATCCAAATTAGAAGAGAATTATATCATCTTTACATAGATTATTTTCTCTAGTGCGTCATTTTAAAAAAAAATACATTAAATAAATTTTAGTATTTTTTCTTGGCAAGATAATCAATCTTATATTTAAGTGCTAATAAACTACTTTCAATAAAAATAAAATGTAAAAAATAGAAAATAGTTAAAATATTAAAAGAGATATATTTTGGAATATTCACTTGTAGATCTATGAAAGGGTATTTTTAAATTTCAAAAAAAAATATTATTTGTAAGAGTGGGAGTTGAAACATTTCAAATTGTTTTTTTGCTAATTAGACCTAAATTAATATAAAATATACATTTAGTAGACACTTGCAATTTGAAAAGTTGCAGTCCATATATAAATTATATATAATGAATATATATAGACCATATGTTTGACTAAAATGAATTTTTAGTTAGAAAAACTTATATTTACTTTTGTTGATAAGTTGGCCTAAAACATGACATGGTATTGTACTTTTACCCTCTAGATTGTCCCCCTATATGTCTTTTCCGTCACTTTATTGCAAATAGTGCTTGCCCAATTTACTGAGTGATCGTGTGGCTGAAATGGATCTGCTTGTTTGAAGGGATGACCCAAGCATAAACAAAACTTCAGCAGAAATGATGCACTGATATTCGCTCTACTCAATGTTGCGATTCAATGCAACCACAATAAGCGTGACCTCATTGTGGCCCACATAGGGATTCTCAGCCTTGGTCTTGCCTTCACAGTTATCACATTACCATAGTGGAATATTTTCCTACTGCGTTGTTGAATGGAATTCCAATTGTTGCATTGATTGGCTCTGCTACTTGGATGTAAAGATAGAATTTTCCATTGTCCTAATTTAGGTTAAAATCTTTTCAATCTCTCTACTCGTGCTTTCTCTGATACCATTTAAGAAATATGTCAAAATAAAGCTACAAATGACTAAACAAAAAATACATGCGATATTTTCATTCTATATATATTAAATATTTAGAGGATTTCTCATATCTTATATTTTTTGGAAACAATATTCCTAAATAGATTGAATTATTTTATCAACATAATATAAACACATGTGTACCACTATTATAATAACATATTTAACAACTCTAATAAACCTAACAATAATAATTATATGTATCCAATGATGCAATATTCCTAACAAGCAACAAACCTATCAACTTATTATTTTATACATCCTAATATTCCTCACATATGTGAACACTAATTCCTAATAAAAAGTCCATAGGAATATATTTCATTAGAAATAATTACAATCTACTTACCATATGCCAAAAGTGAACTTTTTAAATTTGTTTTTTCAAAATAAACATATTAATTCCTTTTCCATTCAATCACTAATACATTTGGCCTAAAATTCCGACGAAGAAGGTATATTGTGAACAAATTTGATTTTTTTTTGAAAAATTGCCCGCATTCGTCGGAATCCCAACGATAATTCAATATATGTTTTCAATAGAGAAGGAATTGGCAATGAAATTTGTGCTTTTTTACAAAAAGTGCTTGCATTCGTTGAAATTCCGACGACCGCAGGCATTACTTAAAAAAAACCAAAAAGACCAAGACATTTCAAATCATTTTCGCGGCCTCTTCCCATTCTCACGTTTCCGCCCCAGCAGCGTACTCTCACCCAGAGTAAGCGTACTCCAGGTTTTGGATGAGGCATTTTGACTGATTAATGCCAGCTCCAAGCATTCTCGACTCATGGAATAGGGTTTGCAAAAGTGGGAACAATGTCAGCTCATGAAATAGGGCAGGTGTAAAGCGCTATCAATATCCCCTAGCCTGTGTGAAAATGGGAGCAATATCGGCTCATGGAATAGGGCATGCTCCTGGGGGCTAAAGACCCATAGGCTCCATTCCCCTTCTTTCATTCATTAGTATCGGTCACCCATCTATTTTGCACCTGTAGATAGTGATGTTTCTAATTCTTCGTTGGCCTAGGCGTAGGTGTAAAGCTCTGTCAACATCCCCCAGCCTGTGTGAAAATGGGAGCTTTGAAATGGCATGCCGATTGTTTGACAGACTGCCTCACAGAAATTGGAAGTTTTGGAACAAGGTATGAACATCTATCATAGGATAAATAATAGAGGAAGTTTGTCACATGTTGTAGCTACAATTGCCAGGGTACATGTTTTAAAGATGTTTTATATCATAGAATCAACATTCCAATGGCTATTTATTTTTTAAAATTTGGATATTGTATTCCCAACTAATGTCTATTTTCATGAAACTATTCCTTTAGGCAAGCAAAAAAATCCTGAAAAAACTACACAAGGCTTAAACCATTATTCATAGCCTCTATAAAATCTCTTCATTACCAAAAAAACCTATTCATACTTGAAAACATTATTCACACCTAAAACATTGTCCATGCCTAAGACATTAATCACAACATCAAATAATATTCATAGTGTAAATAAACACTATTCATATTTAAACTATTGTTCATAGATTTATTTAACCTCAAAAATTACTCTAGAAGCTCTTGAGTCCAAATTTGTTGTTCTCTATACAAATTTTGGGGTTTGAAATCTATTTAGTATGCTTGTGTAATATCCCTTGTCTAATGATGATTGAAAAACATGGAATATTCACTGTCAAATCTGCAAGAGTCCTCAAAAAATGGGTGTATGATGATGCAACCTCAAATTCCTCTTATTTCATATCTAAATCAAACAAATGCCTCATTTATAGTCATAAATATATGTTATAGGAAGCTAATGTAGAATTACATGGACTGTCACAATAATGTATCAAAATTAGACTTCACTAGATTATTGACATTTCGTCAAACATGTGATGCAATCTCTGAAAACATATTACAGCTACAAGCCCATTCAAATCTTATTATAAACTAGTTCCAATGCAATCATAGGATCTTTACATATCCTGATTACGACTCCCTAATTAGTATAAGATACTATTTCCAATATTATACTAAGGATAAATATTCAAAAATTATAATAACTACACTAATACATATATCACTCTCATGCCTTCCTTAATTTGATATAAGGTCCCTCTATCCAAATATGAAGTCTCAAGGGGGTTGTATGTGTAAATTATTCAAGCTTCTTCTAAATCTATTCCAACCTCTTCTTCCAATACATGTCTTGGTGATGGTTGAGGATCTTTAAACTTTGAAAATATGAATGAACACACTCCTCTAGACATGATTTAAATACCACATTTAATTATACGCATGGATGCAATGGACGTGATTTAGGATGTGTGCAATGAAGTGATTTAGGATTTAGGTTTCTATCCTCCTCCTTTGTTGACATCCCCTCCCCCATTGTCTAATATATCTATGACTTTTCCAACAACTTTTAATCACAACAAGAGATAATTTTGTATGAGTTTCTTAAAGCCAACTTTATTACTCTCCCCTTGAAAAATTGAAGAAAAAACCATAAACAAAATTAGGACAATCCTTTTTTCAAGCATCATCAACTATTCCACTAATGAATGTCATGATCTGGAGATTAAAATTCAACAACATATTGTAGTTCTAGTAACATTTAAATAATAGGTGACAATGAGTTATACACTCATCATATCTCTTCTAAATGACATTTATAACCTATTATGTTTTTATCTTTCTATATGACATCGGTAGCTTAATTACATATTAGGGGCTCATTGTCATTCATGGTACTACGATTTCATGTGCAATCATACTTTTGAGGCAACGTAATAGCCTAGTTCTTCTTTTCTCTACATTGTGGAGCAAGAATAATAGTTGTCAATTGTTCCTCTTTTTAAAGTATCCACTTTACCTTTTTTGATTTTTATCTTTTATAATTTGTTATCCTTTCTTGCATAGAATTGTCCTCAATCCAAATTATCTCCTTTCTTGGACGTGCGTGTTCCTTGATTAGGACCTCTTTCATTGTTTTTTAGGCAAATAAACAAAGACATCAACCTATCCTCTCTACTTATACACAAAATGGCTAATTGAAACCACTTCATATACACAAAATGTCTCCTTACATTGATCGAGCCTAAAAAATGTGACACCCTTGTTCAACAAGGGTTGATACTCTACAACACGATGCCTATCATTCATGAGCTCAAGGTGGTTGCTTTCATGCTCAATAAAAATATTATCAATTTTTTTTGTAGTTTCGCCACCATCATAATATCATTTTTCTATTGTTAACATCATACATCCTCATGCTATGCTGGCAATTCATCGGGCTCTTCAATTTATTCACTCTTTATATGTTACTGACTACCTTTAACTTATGAACCTTCAAATAAATAATCATAATGACCTTTATTCACTCTTTATATGTTAGTGACTACCTTTAACTTATGAACCTTCAAATAAATCATCATAATAACCTCAAATAAATCATCATAATGACCACCTTTAATTTTTTATTGTTCCACCCTACAATTTTGTATTTGAGGTATGTAAAATAGTTTCTCTATAGATTTTTTTCATCTCTCTACATTCTTTTGGTTGCCTTCATTTAAATTATGTAATGTTTCCATGATTTCAAAAAATAAAGATTTTAGGAACAAGGTTTGATATGCATATATTTCTTATATACTAGCACAACAATTGAATATTGGGGGTGTTATGGATATTTTAATACAGACATTTAAAATATAGAAACCCTTGTTATAAAATCTTCAAAATGATTCCAACACCAAGAAGTATGGTTATTTTAGAGATTTTGGAAGTAACTACACATAAAATTTTGGGTGCCTTTGAAAAGAAAGTGGTATGATGAAATCTTTTGGCATAAAACAAATGAAATGCACTCCATACTACTGCTGCACAATATTTTGGTCGATGGTATTTTTAAAAAAGTAAAGGAAGGTGTATGGAACAACCAAATTCTTATCATTATAAACAATGAAGATTTTAAGATCCTTTAATGATGTGTAAGTTGATAATATTTTATGAAAGGTCCCTAAACGAATACACTTTAAACTGATTTTAGCAATGACTATCATATATAGACAAAATGAATGCTTTTTGGATTAGGATGGTACACAGAATCTACTATCAAAAGGTTGTCAAAAATTCTTGGGACTAGGAGGTATGAATTGGCCTACTCTTCTTCTTTTCATGCCATCAAAATTTGAGTTTGATTGTCATCATTTACTTTGCCAAATTCTTCACACATAACTCTTGAATCAATTTTCCTACACACAAAATGATGAAAATAGGTTTGTTGATGGGGGCTTTTCTAGGTCAAATAGGTTTGAATATACCTTGAAGTGTACAACATGGAAGGTTTGTATTTTTAATCTCCTACCCATTTCTTAATTTAAAAGATGATATCTTTATTAAATATCTCCTCTATTTTTGGAGGTAGACATGTTTAGGAAAATATCTCTTCCTCCCTCTTTAAAATGATTCCTTTACACTTGTTGAAAAATATCTCTTTTACAACTATCTCTTCCTTTCTTATAGCAATGAGACATGTACAAGGATCTTTCTTCCTAGCTTGGAATGCATGTATGTTTATTAAGGGTATCTTCTTGGTGTTGAAGGCGCTTATCCTTGATCGCTATCTACCTTAAGATATCAACCTAGAGGTATGTTGACATCTTAAGGGAAGGAATATGAGCTCTCCTTTTTTCTCATGTTGATTCATTTATGTTATACACTCAAACTAGAAGTGTTGTGTTACATAGCACCCCCTAGGGCATGGTTATTATATTTTTGAGATTCGTTAGTTGGAATAGCATGGATTAATGCTAGTATGATCATTGTTGCTGTTTACACCTTTGCAAGTGTTGGTTATTATTGTTGTTTGTGTTTTGTGTCACTACAACAACCATTTTGTAGTAGAGTTTTTGGATTGCCTTGTGAACAAATAGTTTGTTTGTTAATCTTCTCTATCATGGATCACCTAGAATAATACAACTTGCTACCGAATGAAATCCATGAAGTAGTATGAATCACCCAACATTACACAACTTGTTAGCTAGTAGTATTCATGTTTCTTCTCTTTTCTCTTATCATATGACTAATAGCAAGCATCTCCTTAGTAGACCTAGAAGTCATATCTCTTCTCTTGTTACAGAGTGTTCAAGTAGAATTGTTGAGACTAGGAGGTGTGTATCGACTAGATCCTCCACCTGTTAGATGTAGACAAAATGAATGATTTTTGGATTAGGATGGCACACAAAATATACTATCAAAAGGTTGTAAAAAATTCTCATAACTAGGAGGTGTGAACTGGCCTACTCTTCTGCTTTTCATGCCATAAAAAATAGAGTTTGATTGTGATCATTTACTTTGCCAAATTCTTCACACGTAACTCCTGAATCAATTTCCTACCCACAAAATGACAAAAATAGGTTTGTTGATGGGGCCTTTCCTAGGTCAAACCTCGGTTTGTGAGTTGACCTTGAAGTATAAGGTTTTCCTTTTGAGGGAAAGGATAGATCTAATCTAAAAATGCTTAAAATTGAACATGATACCTTTAAATTTTTATTGTTCCACCCTACAATTTTGTATTTGAGGTATGTAAAATAGTTTCTCTATAGAGTTTTTTTTATCTCTTTGCATTCTTTTGGTTGCCTTCATTTAAATTATGTAATGTTTCCATGATTTCAAAAAATAAAGATTTTAGGAACAAGGTTTGATATGCATATATTTCTTATATACCAGCACAACAATTGAATATTGGGGGTGTTATGGATATTTTAATACAGACACTTAAAATATAGAAACCCTTGTTATAAAATCTTAGAAATGATTCCAACACCAAGAAGTATGGTTATTTTAGAGATTTTGGAAGTAACTACACGTAAAATTTTGGGTGCCTTTGAAAAGAAAGTTGTATGATGAAATCTTTGGGCATAAAACAGATGAAATGCACTCCATACTACTGCTGCACAATATTTTGGTCGATGGTATTTTTTAAAAAGTAAAGGAAGGTGTATGGAACAACCAAATTCTTATCATTATAAACAATGAAGATTTTAAGATCCTTTAATGATGTGTAAGTTGAGAATATTTTATGAAAGGTACCTAAATGAACACACTTTAAACTAATTTTAGCAATGACTATCAGATATAGACAAAATGAATGCTTTTTGGATTAGGATGGTACATAGAATCTACTATCAAAAGGTTGTAAAAAATTCTTGGGACTAGGAGGCGTGAACTGGCCTACTCTTGTTCTTTTCATGCCATCAAAATTTGAGTTTGATTGTCATCATTTACTTTGGCAAATTCTTCACACATAACTCCTGAATCAATTTCCTATACACAAAATGACGAAAATAGGTTTGTTGATGGGGGCTTTTCTAGGTCAAATAGGTTTGAATATACCTTGAAGTGTACAATATGGAAGGTTTGTATTGTTAATCTCCTGCCCATTTCTTAATTTAAAAGATGATATCTTTATTAAATATCTCCTCTATTTTTGGAGGTAGACATCTTTAGGAAAATATCTCTTCCTCCCTCTTTAAAATGATTCCTTTACACTTGTTGAAAAATATCTCTTTTACAACTATCTCTTCCTTTCTTATAGCAATGAGGCATGTACAAGGATCTTTCTTCCTAGCTTGGAATGCATGTATGTTTATTAAGGGTATCTTCTTGGTGTTGAAGGCGCTTATCCTTGATCGCTATCTACCTTAAGATATCAACCTAGAGGTATGTTGACATCTTAAGGGAAGGAATATGAGCTCTCTTTTTTTCTCGTGTTGATTCATTTATGTTATACCCTCAAACTAGAAGTGTTGTGTTACATAGCACCCCCTAGGGCATGGTTATTATATTTTTGAGATTCGTTAGTTGGAATAGCATGGATTAATGCTAGTGTGATCATTGTTGTTGTTTACACCTTTGCAAGTGTTGGTTATTATTGTTGTTTGTGTTTTGTGTCACTACAACAACCATTTTGTAGTAGAGTTTTTGGATTGCCTTGTGAACAAATAGTTTGTTTGTTAATCTTCTCTATCATGGATCACCTAGAGTAATACAGCTTGCTACCCAATGAAATCCATGAAGTAGCATGAATCACCCAAAATTACACAACTTGTTAGCTAGTAGTATTCATGTTTCTTCTCTTTTCTCTTATCATATGACTAATAGCAAGCATCTCCTTAGTAGACCTAGAAGTCGTATCTCTTCTCTTGTGACAGAGTGTTCAAGTAGAATTGTTGGGACTAGGAGGTGTGGATCAACCAGATCCTCCACTTGTCGGATGTAGAAAAAATGAATTATTTTTGGATTAGGATGGCACACAAAATATACTATCAAAAGGTTGTCAAAAATTCTCGAAACTAGGAGGTGTGAACTGGCCTACTCTTTTGCTTTTCATGCCATAAAAAATGGAGTTTGATTGTCATCATTTACTTTGCCAAATTCTTCACACGTAACTCCTGAATCAATTTCCTACCCACAAAATGACGAAAATAGGTTTGTTGATGGGGCCTTTCCTAGGTCAAACCTCGGGTTCTGAATTAACCTTGAAGTATAAGGTTTTCCTTTTGAGGGAAAGGATAGATCTAATCTAAAAATGCTTAAAATTGAACATAATACCTTTAATTTTTTATTGTTCCACCCTACAATTTTGTATTTGAGGTAGGTAAAATAGTTTCTCTATAGAGTTTTTTTTATCTCTTTGCATTATTTTGGTTGCCTTCATTTAAATTATGTAATGTTTCCATGATTTCAAAAAATAAAGATTTTAGGAACAAGGTTTGATATGCATATATTTCTTATATACCAGCACAACAATTGAATATTGGGGGTGTTATGGATATTTTAATACAGACATTTAAAATATAGAAACCCTTGTTATAAAATCTTAGAAATGATTCCAACACCAAGAAGTATGGTTATTTTAGAGATTTTGGAAGTAACTACACATAAAATTTTGGGTGCCTTTGAAAAGAAAGTGGTATGATGAAATCTTTGGGCATAAAATAGATGAAATGCACTCCATACTACTGCTGCACAATATTTTGGTCGATGGTATTTTTAAAATAGTAAAGGAAGGTGTATGGAACAAACAAATTCTTATCATTATAAACAATGAAGATTTTAAGATCCTTTAATGATGTGTAAGTTGAGAATATTTTATGAAAGGTCCCTAAATGAATACACTTTAAACTGATTTTAGCAATGACTATCAGATCTAGACAAAATGAATGCTTTTTGGATTAGGATGGTACACAGAATCTACTATCAAAAGGTTGTCAAAAATTCTTGGGACTAGGAGGTGTGAACTGGCCTACTCTTCTTCTTTTCATGCCATCAAAATTTGAGTTTGATTGTCATCATTTACTTTGCCAAATTCTTCACATGTAACTCCTGAATCAATTTCCTACACACAAAATGATGAAAATAGGTTTGTTGATGGGGGCTTTTCTAGGTCAAATAGGTTTGAATATACCTTGAAGTGTACAATATGGAAGGTTTGTATTCTTAATTTCCTGCCCATTTCTTAATTTAAAAGATGACATCTTTATTAAATATCTCCTCTATCTTTGGAGGTAGACATCTTTAGGAAAATATCTCTTCCTCCCTCTTTAAAATGATTCCTTTACACTTGTTGAAAAATATTTCTTTTACAACTATCTCTTCCTTTCTTATAGCAATGAGGCATGTACAAGGATCTTTCTTCCTAGCTTGGATTGCATGTATGTTTATTAAGGGTATCTTCTTGGTGTTGAAGGCACTTATCCTTGATCGCTATCTACCTTAAGATATCAACCTAGAGGTATGTTGAAATCTTAAGGGAAGGCATATTTGCTCTCCTTTTTTCTCGTGTTGATTCATTTATGTTATATCCTCAAACTAGAAGTGTCGTGTTACATAGCACCCCCTAGGGCATGGTTATTATTTTTTTGAGATTCGTTAGTTGGAATAGCATGGATTAATGCTAGTGTAATCATTGTTGTTGTTTACACCTCTGCAAGTGTTGGTTATTATTGTTTTTTGTGTTTTGTGTCACTACAACAACCATTTTGTAGTAGAGTTTTTGGATTGCCTTGCGAACAAATGGTTTGTTTGTTAATCTTCTCTATCATGGATCACCTAGAATAATACAACTTGCTACCCAATGAAATCCATGAAGTAGCATGAATCACCCAACATTACACAACTTGTTAGCTAGTAGTATTCATGTTTCTTCTCTTTTCTCTTATCATATGACTAATAGTAAGCATATCCTTAGTAGACCTAGAAGTCATATCTCTTCTCTTGTGATAGAGTGTTCAAGTAGAATTGTTGGGACTAGGAGGTGTGGATCGACCAGATCCTCCACCTGTCGGATGTAGACAAAATGAATGATTTTTGGATTAGGATGGCACACAAAATTTACTATCAAATGGTTGTAAAAAATTCTTGGAACTAGGAGGTGTGAATTGGCCTACTCTTCTTCTTTTCATGCCATAAAAAATTGAGTTTGATTGTCATCATTTACTTTGCCAAATTCTTCACACATAACTCTTGAATCAATTTCCTACACACAAAATGACGAAAATAGGTTTGTTGAAGGGGCCTTTCCTAGGTGAAACCTCGAGTTGTGAATTAACCTTGAAGTATAAGGTTTTCCTTTTGAGGGAAAGGATAGATCTAATCTAAAAATGCTTAAAATTGAACATGATACCTTGATGAATCTTTCTTGAATCCTCACACAAGGTTTTAGGATGTCATGCAGATAGTTGATCATGAATGTTGTGCTTTAAATTGATGACCGATGATGATGCTTGGTGAATGCTTGATTGCATGTTCACTTGGAATTGAATTGATTTTATAATTAAGAGATCACTTGAATTGTAGGTAGACCCCTTCAAATGACAAGGTAGGCTTTCTTTTATACCTAATCATACATAAAGTGTTTGAAATTTTTCTCACACTTGAGGCAAGAAATGAGGGGTCATATTTTGGGTCCCAATCACGAGTACCGAAGCACCTAAGGCATCCTAGTCTTGTCAATGATGACTTAAAATTGAACAGAGGTTGAGGAAGGAATTGAAAATGCAGATTTCAAGATGATGTCAGTAGAATCAAAGTGGGCACGAAGTAAAACATGCCTAGGGGATATTTAGGATGGGAAATGCTAAAGTGGGTATCAATGTCTCAAGATCAGATGGACCTTAAGTGATTGTCTCCCTTGCATATGATTTGTTTGGGTGATAAACTTCACCATTCTACTCATAGGAATTTTATTAAGTCTCAAATATAGGGCTCATAAGTTATTAATGATGTAGTGAAAGTCCTTCATGAAGGACATCTAGAAGTATTTTTGGATGAGTCTTTGTCAAGTGCAGAGAAAATACTATTGATGCTTAATGGATTTAAGGAACGTGCTTTCAAATTGGAAGCGAAATTTCTAAAGGATGTAGAGAGGAAGGTGGAAGAGAAAAGACTAGAAGTTTTGGTGATTAGATGTGCAACAACACATATCCAACTACAAGAAAGAATAATTTTTTTCTTAGAAAAGTGTAAAGGATGTAGTAGCGGCATACATGTTTTAAAGGCAATGGCCCAAATATACTAAGGATATTAAGGGTCACATAGATATTATAGCATCACAAATTGTACAACTATCCAATACTACAGACATGAAGAATGATGTAGAAGGAAACAAAAAGCTTCAAATAGAAAACTTGTACATGCAACTAAATCCATTGACTAATCATAAGAACAAAATTTAGAAATGGTTAGATCATCTGAGAGATGTTGTAGACTTGCAACTCACTAGCATGGTGATGTTAGGGATCCCACAGACACTAAGAGGGGGGGTGAATCAGTATCTGACCGGTTAATGGAATTTCTTAACTTAAAACATGCAGAACATAATATAACAGTGTACAGGTATGCAAGAAATAATGCAATAAACAGAATCAAGAACATCCACATGAAAAGAACACCATAACACAAGATTTTAACGAGGAAACCCAGTGTGGGAAAAACCTCAGTGGGATTTGTGACCCACAATATTCACTCACTGGCCAATAAGAGAATATTACTTACAATAGGGGCTTGGACATGCAGGAAGGCCAATTGCCTAGAGCTCACTACTCAATGGGAAGTCTCACTGACTTACAATAAGGATTATACAAATCCAATAACTTGTACTCCTTTACAATAGCATCTTCAATGCCTAATTCAGTACCGGTTCCTGCTCTGTTCTTTACATATACCCCTTGACCTATATTTCACACAATAGATCTGCCTTATATTTTCCTTATATCCCTTCTACATCACATTTCAAATGTCTACAATGATCTCTTTTATATATAAGAGTCATTTTACAATTTGCCAAGTCGGATTACAATGTTTTTCAATAATAAACAAAATATAATATAACAAAATCCTGTTGGCCTTTGTGCCGGTATACTTTCTTTCTTCTGTGCCGGTGCCGGTGTCCTGAATGCCGGTGTAGATTGTGATCTGCTGATGCCGGTATAATTCTTTTGCCGGTGCCATAGGATTGCAAGGTTGCCATCAATGACAAAACCTTCAATCACATATAATGTGTCATTGGAGTCTGCATATGCCAACAATCTCCCCCTTTGGCATTGATGGCAACACTCATGAGAAACTTCAAAAAAAAGTATCCAAAAATGTTACCAAATATGTGTGTGCTCCCCCTGAGCATATGGTTCCTATCCTGTGATTGAATTTTCTCATCCCACTACTCCCCCTTTGGCATCAATGACAAAGGTTGTCAAGATGTCAGTAGAGTTTGTAGTTTTAACCTTGTAACTGGGTGGTTACAATTTGAAAAAGATCTCCCAAAATCAAGTTAATGCTATCCATAAACTTCTTGCTATCCTTTATTATTGTCTCTGTTCTCTTCACTGTACCGGTGAGATGCTGCAAATGCTCTGCCAATGTTTTGCTTCCCTGTATTCGTGCTTCAGATACTTCCTTCCGCAAAGATGCTAGATAGTCCAATCTTGGACTTAGTTTTGATCTCAAATGTTTTGCCTTACTTATTATTCTTTCTTTCTCTCTTTCCAATTTGAGTAGTTCTTCCTCAAAATTTGTTATCTTCTCCTCAAAAACTGATAGTGTATCAGGTGAGTTGACAAAACTGTCTACAAGTTTATTGATCTCATCCTGTACCTTGCTTATTTTCTTGTCTATATCTATAGTCAAAAAGTTTGTCTTACAGGTATCTTTGTACAAATTTCTGTACTCTTTCAACAAATTACATAATTCCGGTAGAAGTGTGTCAAAATCTCTATTACACTTCTTTATTTGCTCATCAAAGAATTTCTGTTTTTCAACTTTGACTTTATCCTTCATTGACTCTTCTTTTATTTTCTCAATGTTTTTTTATATATATTTACACAGTGTATCTAGTTGTCCTAAAGAATCTTTATTGTCTATATTACAATTGGGAGCAATTACCTTCAAAATTGGTATGGAATCATCAATTGCATTGTAAGCTTGTGAGCTCCAGTCTGTTATTTTCTTGATTGAATCTAATAGCACCTCAGTCACATTTGTTGATTTGTATCCTGATGATGATCCAACAATCTGAGTACCGGTGGAGGTAACCAAGCTTGTATTGACCTCTGGTAGGTCTGTTTGTGTCTGCATTTCTTTAAGCACTGGTTTTTCACTAGTTGTCGGTGGCACTGTTTCCTTATGTACCTGTTCCTATTATTGTTGTTGTTGATGTTCTGAAGCCTTTTTCTCTGTTTGTTTCAATGCCTCAGTCTGTGTCTCAGTCTCTACCTTTTGCTCTTTATCTTCTGCCGGTTTATCAATTTCCCCTGCTACCGGAGGCTCACTAGCCATATTAGCCTTATTAGTTGAATCTTTGTCTACCATTATGTTGATCTTCTGAGTATCAACATTCACAGTATATAGGACTTCAGGATTAGGATTATTATCCTCTACATCCATACTCTCAGTTGCCGGTTGATCATTTGTAGTTGTTGTTTTTACCAGTGGAGTATTTAAAGGAGGTGGGGGTAAGTTGTCTCTAACCTTGATACTAGGTGGTCCACCAACTTTTCCTTTACCCTTGTCTCTATCTTTCTGATAAACTTTTATGGGTTTGGGGTCCCTGTACTCTTCTTGTTTTTCTTTCTCAACCAGGAATATATCCCATCCATCTTCTGTCTCCTCTGTTACCTCATTAACTCTTCCTACCATTAAAGCAACATGCCGGTGTGCAGTAGAAAATATTGTCTAGTTAGCTTGAGCAATTAGGTCATCAATTTCTTGTGGAGAGTTTACCAGATATGCAACAAGTAGCTTTTCAATCTTTATTTTCTTATCCAGTTCTATCACTGCTTGTCTTTTTGCTTCTAGTCTTTTGAACAGTTCACCTGGAACTTCATTGACTGCTTCCATTAAAAACTTCTTATACATATCCATATGTAATATAACACTATTTTCAACTTGCTCTTTTTCATCAACTGTTAGAGTGTCATATATTTTCTCTATGTTTTTTAGATTACCTTCCTCTATGATTTCATTCAGCAGTATATCAAGAGGAGCCAAGTCTTTGTTTGTCCTTTTCTTCTTCTTGGGTGCCAGTTTCTTCTTTGGTGTGACCTTTCTTACCGGAGATCTCACTGCTTGTTGCTTTTGCCTTGTCCTCCTGGGTGAGGGTGTGGTTGTCGGTGAGGGATCTCTTTTCCTTACAACTCTTTTGAAAGTTGCAGGCATGTCACTTCCTGAAGAAGTACCTACTGGTGATAGGTGAGTTTTAGGTTGTGGAGCTGCTAACTCATCCTCTGTTATACCGGTTTTCTTTAATACATCTTCTTTGATGGCTTTTTCTTGTCTGGAACCTTTCCTTACAACTGCCTCAACCTTTTTCACTCTCTTCTTAGATTGTATTTGACTTTCTATGGTTTCAGCACTACCAAATACTTCTTCTTTAGGTTCTCTGGGGGCTTCCAAAAGTGCTTTAGCATATGTTTCAACTATGTGATCATCTGTTTCATAGCCCATCTCGGTTACCCAAACTATCCTTGGGATGACCGCTTCCATCCAGATTTCATCTTTCTTGATTACAAAGCATATTTCATCTTTGTATTTGTCTACAATCTTCTGTGATAACCTTATTCTTTTCTTCATTTTGGTCTTTAATGCTTGAAAAAAGTCATGAATACTGTTTTCCTTTTTCTCACCCATATTATTAAATAGTTTTGTTAATTGTTTGCCTACCAGTATATCATACCCAAGTTCTTTGTAACCTATACTGGGAACCTATTTTTTTATGTGTAGCATCAAACATACTAATAGATTTCCAAACCTGAAAGTTCCTTTCTTGTCCTTCTTGATCTTTCCAAGGTTGTCAATTAATTCATCTTTTAACCATTCACATATATCAATTTTTGCATTGTCTGTGACCATGTCATAAGCACTCTTAATGCATAAGCTTGAGATTGAATTAAGTCTATTTGCATGAGTAGCTTTATATCCTAATATCATGCTGATGAATCTCACATTGATATCTGTTACATCATTAACTCTTAGGGACCTCTTGTCGAATGTTGCACCAGTTAGGTTTATAACTAGGTCATTGGAAACCTTCTTGGTTTTATCTGGTCTTTTACTGGTGGCCGGTAACCCTGTGACAGCTTTCACAGCTTCCTTGGTGATCTTGTGGACTGCATCTAGCCAGAAAAATTCTCCATGTACCCTGCTTAAGACTATCCTAATCACATCCTTGTAGAATTCAGGAATGCTAAGGATCTCTGTAAATCCTAAGGTCTCAATGATCTTGTGTTCATCTTTTATATTGTCAATATTATCACATATCACGGTTTTATACATGGTTTTAATTTCCTCATCTCCTAATTCCTCAATGTTGCAGTGGATGTACATTTTGGGGTCTTCAGCATAAACAACTCCCTTAGGAATTTGAGAAAAAGCACCTAAGGTATCATCTTTCTTTGCTATCTCGGGAACTAACTGAAATACGGGCCTAGGTCTTTTTATCACTTCAACAACAGTAGGGTTTGCTATATATTCAATTGTAGAGGTGGATGCCATGATTAAATACCATTTACTGCCTTGGATGGATGATTGCTTGGGGTGCTCTTGCTTCTTGCTCGAAATGCCTTAGATTGGAATCTTCGCACTCTTCGTAAATTTGAAATCTTGGTGAAATGAAATAGAGCCAAAACCTTAATTTTATAGTGTCTATTCGCCATCTACCACATTAATTGCATGCCGGTTAAGTATTCACTTAACGTTGTTTGCCGGTAATGAATAATTTTCAACTTCTTATCTCTAACCGAGGGAATAATAATACATGTGTCATTAGATTGCCAAAACCCTCAAAGAAACTTTCTTCAATTAGATGAAGAACTTCCTGCCGGTGGAGCACTGCTCTATCCTTCCGGTGAAGCATCACACTGTCTTGCCGGTGAAGCATTGGTTTGTTCTACCGGTGGAGGAGTATTCCCAATATTTAGATCAGCTTTCCTAATCCATTGTTTTGAGAATTCTTGCTTAACCTCTTCAACTTTTTCTTTACCTTTCAAGCTAGAACTTTTGTTGTCTACCGGTGTTCCTTTACTTCTATAGAATTTAGCAATATGCCCAATCTTGTTACATGCATAACAAGTTACATTATTTTTCTGAATAGCTTTTCCATAACCTATTCCGGTTTGTGTTCTACACTGATTCGATAAATGTCCAAATCTTCCACAAACATAACATCTTACATTTATTCTGTAGTTTTCAGAGTTGTGACCAACTTTGTTGCATTTAGAACATTGACCGGTGGATGTGTTGATATTCTAATAATTTCTAGATCTACATTCATTTGCTATATGACCATACTTATTACAGTTAAAGCATTTTCCATTGAATTTATAAGCATTAGGTTGTCTTACTGGTTTGCTATGATCCTGAGTATTTGCAGTACCAGAGCTTTCACCAGCTTCAAAGCCAATTCCAGAAGTGTCACCTTCAGGTTTTTGATTCTTCTGCAAGGTGCCAAGTTCCTCTGAGCTTTTCTTGAATTTTTCTTTGTGTTGATTTGTAGTTTCTAGTTCTCTTTCTAAGACTTCCTTTTGTCTCATCAGTTCATTTGAGTCATTCTGAGTATGCATCAGATCTGTCTTCAACATGTCATTTTCATAGCTAAGTCTTGTGTTCTCATTTGCTGCATCACTTAGTCTTTTGGTCAATTCTTCTTCATTCTTCTTCCTATCCTCAATCTCTTTGCAAAATCTCATAGTCATATCCTGCATTTCATTTTTTGTTGTCATGATCTCTTGTTTCAACTTGCTTATCATATCATTAAGTGATTCCTTTTCATCATTCTCATTTTGCAATTTTTCACAAAGTTCTCTTCTCTTATTTCTTGCAACAGTAAAATTTTCTTGAAGTGCCTGAATGATGTCCTGAGCTACCCTTAAATTATCTTCTAATTTGATATTTTTCAATTTCTCTACATCATAGTCTATAAGAGCTCCTTCAAGTTGCTTCATTAGATTTTCCATCTTTACCGGTGTCAAGATCTTCCTCAAGATGTTAGGCTTCTAAAAATAGAGGACCAGGCTCTGATACCAATTGTTAGGGATCCCACAGATACTAAGAGGGTGGGGTGAATCAGTATCTGACTGGTTAATGGAATTTCTTAACTTAAAACATGCAAAATATAATATAACAGTGTACCGGTATGCAAGAAATAATGCAATAAATAGAATCAAGAACATCCACATGAAAAGCACACCATAACACAAGATTTTAATGAGGAAACCCGGTGTGGGAAAAACCTTGGTGGGATTTGTGACCCACAATATTCACTCAATGGCCAATAAGAGAATATTACTTACAATAGGGGCCTGCACATGCAGGAAGGCCAACTGCCTAGAGCTCACTGCTCAATGGGAAGTCTCACTGACTTACAATAAGGGTTATACAAATCCAATAACTTGTACTGCTTTACAATAGCATCTTCAATGCCTGATTCAGTACCGGTTCCTGCTCTGTTCTTTACATATACCCCTTGACCTATATTTCGCACAATAGGTCTGCCTTATATTTTCCTTATATCCCTTCCACATCACATTTCAAATGTCTACAATTATCTCTTTTATATATAAGAGGCATTTTACAATTTGCCAAGTCGACTTACAAAGTTTTTCAATAATAAACAAAATATGTCAGCCTCTATGCCGGTATACTTTCTTTCTTCTGTGCTGGTGTTGGTGTCCTGAATGTCGGTGTAGAATGTGATCTACTGATGCCGGTATAATGCATTTGCCGGTGCCATAGGATTGCAAGGTTGCCATCAATGACAAAACCTTCAATCACATACAATGTCTCATTGGAGTGTGCATATGCCAATAGGTGAGACTGTTTGAAGACTCTTAGAAGCTTGATTTGGTGGTGAAGGTTTAAGATAATTGTAGGGAGGCAGAGGATATTCTTTTCAATATTTAAAGTCAATACAATATTTTGGCCTCTACGTAAGAAGATTGGAAGACCTCTTGGTATCAAGTCAAGTTCGTTCGCAAGGGCATAATGCCTCGTTCCATGCAAGCTACTTAGTTTTTGTGGGTAAGAATTTTTTTTGTTTTGGTTATGGTTGTGGTGTTTGTAGGGAGACATTTACAAATTTATATCTATTTTCACTATTTAATGGTTTATGGGTTTGTAATGGTAATTTAATTTTCTTTCATATTTTTGTATAAATACTTTATAATAGCCTGTTATGGATAATGTTGTGGGTCAGACGACTTTGCCATCGGTGCATGAGTTCTACTTTTAAATATTACATGAAACATTTTTAATTTATTTGATTAAGTGTTATTTGAAAAAAAGATTATCAATGATGTTTCCTTTCTCCAAGAATTGGATCTAGGATATTTCAGTCAGATAATATGTAACATCCAATGACTAAATATTTTCTTTACAAATGCTTATTTGATTTAATTATCATCTAAGTGTGAATTATAGTTTATATCTGTGCGGAAGCAGAAGATACAAGATGAAGACTCGTGTGTAAGTAAATTTCATAAAAGAAAGCAAGAAGACATTATCTTGAATGACATGGAAACAAGCTCATCAACTGCCTAGAAGAGAGAAATTGGAGAAAAGAAGAGGAAAGTGTTAAAGGGTGATAAATACATAGAGAGTATGCAATACAAACAAAAAAATGTCTGGAGTGTGTGATGTGACATCTCTAATTTATGTCCGGAGGGACTAACTGGTTTTGGAATTCCTGGGAAACCTATTGGGCCATGCTTGGAGGAAATTAATGTGTTCATGCAAGGGCCACCTTTTTCTATTATGAGAATGATTCTTTTGCATTGAAGGATATTTGGAAGACAATATCCAAATATTTCTATAGTGTGGAACCAGAGTAGGTGGACTCGAAGTACTTTTCAGCTTCCAGAAGACCAAGAGGTTATGTACGCAATCTCCCAATAGAAGGGCAATTTCAAGCATTACCTCTCCCCCCCCATGACTATTCAGGAAGCACTTCCTTAGAAAAAGGACTATTGGCCTCCATGGGATCAAAGAAAAAAATTGAATAATAGATTCTAGATGATGTGGTGGTGTCCTTCGTGAAGAACCCTGCACTATAATTGAAAATTCATGAGGGAAACTACAAGATAGTGAGCAAAAATACATTCTTCAAAAGTGAAAAGAATGGAACTTGGTTTGGGTGGGGCCAGGTCACGTGGCTCTTGTAGAGGTTGATGAGATAGAAATTATATTAGGATTTGAAAAAAATCACACTCGTGGAACTTCGTGTGTGACTGATCGATTGCGCTGTTTGGCTAATGCATTCCAAATAGATACAATTGCATACCATTTATATGTCTTGAAAGAATTTTATCTTGATGGCATTAAATTAAAGTACTTTCTTTTCTATCTAGTATTGGTGGAGTAGAGGTTGCATTGCATCGACCTAGGACACATATTTCTGTAGATACAACACTAGTTAAATGTATCCCAGGTTGATGCAAAGCAACCTCTGCTCCAGATATCACCAGAAAATAGAGAAAGAACTTTAATTTAATGCCATCAGGATAAAAGGCTTTCAAGATGGATAAATGGTATACAACTGTATCTATTTGGAATGCATTACCCAAGCAACGCAATCGATTAGTCGCACACGAAGTTCCATGAGTGTGATCTTTTTCAAATCCTAATATGATTTCTATCTCATCAACCTCTAGAGAAGACACCTGACCTGGCCCCACCCAAACCATGATCCATTCTTCCCACTTTTCAATAATGTATTTTTGTTCACTATCTTGCAGTTTCCCTCGTGAATTTTCAATTATAGTGCAGAGTTCTTCACGAAGGACACCACCACATCGTCTAGAGTCTATGCTTCAATTTTTTTGTTTGATCCCATGGAGGCCAATAGTCCTTTGTCTAAGGAATTTCTTCTTGAATAGTCATGGGGGGAGAGGTAATGCTTGAAATTGCCCTTCTATTGGGAGATTGTGTACATAACCTTTTGGTCTTTTAGAAGCTGAAAAGTACTTCGAGTCCACCAACTCTGGTTCCAGACTATAGAAAGTTTTGGATATAAATTAGAGACGTCACATCACACACTCCAGACATTGTTTGTTTGTATTGCATACTCTCTATGTATTTATCACCCTTTAACACTTTCCTTTGCTTTTCTCCAATTTCTCTCTTCTAGGCAGCCGATGAGCTTGTTTCCATGTCATTCAAGATAATGCTCGCTTTCTTTCTTTTACGAAATTTACTTGCACACGAGTCTTCAGCTTGTATCTTCTACTTCCGCATAGATATAAATTATAATTCACGCTCAGATGATAATTAAATAAAATAAGAATTTGTAAAGAAAAGATTTAGTCATTAGATGTTACATATTATCTGACGGAAAGATCCTAGACAATTCTTGGAGAAAGGAAACATCATTGATAACCTTTTTTTGTAAATAACATTGAATCAAATAAATAAAAAATATCTTATGCAATTTTTAAAAGTAGAACTCGTTCAATGCTTCCATTCACTGACGACAAAGCCATCTGACCCACAACATTTGATACAATCAGAATTCCGACGACAACTAAAGAAACATCTGACAAGGATATTGTATATCTGATGTCACTTCCTTGTCGAACAGTTGTCGAGGAGAAAACATAGCATCTATCGGAATTCTGACTGTAATCCGTCAAAATTTTTTGTCGGGGGAGAAAATATAGCCACCGTCGAAAGAGTTCATAACGTCGTCAGTATTCCAATGCAAATGGCATCGTTGGGAAGACAGATGATGAGTTTTTGACGGTTAAATTGGTCGGAAGTCCGACGTGGTGTCGTCGGAAATTAGGCCCAAATGTACTAGTGAATATATGGACATTGGAATAATAGACTTCCTTCAACATAAAACAATCAATATATTACAATAATTTATCATCCCTTTCACCATAATTTATCTTTCTACAACACTGGACAATCCATTGAACCTAATAAGTAATATAAAGATAGTACATTTAAATTAGGCTATGGCAGTATGCAATTAGAAAGTTAGACAATGGTAAATCTAAAGATGGGTTCTGTGGTGGGAAAATGAAATCAATGAGTAGGTGAGGCAACAACAAAGCTAAAGAGAAAATAGTCCCTGAGGGTCCCCTTAAGATACACATAGCTATGTAGCAAACCCTCCTTGATAAACCCAGTCTTCTCAAGTATTATTTCTGAGGCCACATTCTCTGAGAGAACTAAAGCTTCGATCCTCATTATTCCTTGCAACTCCTTTAATCCAATTTTGAGTGTAGTGATGACAACTTGAGTGGTGACACCTTTTGGAATGTGAAGTCAATTAGGAATCTGCTCTCTTATGTGTCATACAAGTTGTCTTCAATTAGGACTCTACTCGTGTATGCATCATACATGTAGTTGTGTCAGTCATACTTACTATATTTAGTAAGATGTCTTCAACTAGAACTCTGCAACTCAGTTGTGTTGGCTTAGTAAATTATTAGGTGATTCATAGTAGAATCAAGTTGGGCTCTATATGTGTCAACCTTGTAGATTATTGAGAGCCACCTATAGACTTAGTTAGTAATATGACTATAGTGGTGGCATTGGAAGGGTTAGAGGTGGAAAATTTGAGAATTTAATTATAACATTAATTTTTTTAAATTTGTATATATATAGAGTAGCTTTCCCTTCTTTGGAAAAGAAGGACATAATAGTTTTGAGATTGTATTGTAACTATTTTTGTTGCTAAATAATACAATGACTATCTAGTTTTGGAGTCTCTGGTTTTTAATCGAAAGGGTTTCCCCATGGTAATTTTGTGTTCTATTCTTTTGTCTCTACTTATTTTTTATGATTATGCATTGTTGAATCTACATGTATGCATGCTACTTAAATTGTAATCAATTTCCTCTAAGGGTGAATGTGGGAAATAAATTATTCCTGATTCTGCTTTATGACATAGTAGTGAGCGTTTATGTTGATGTTGGATGCACATACTGATCTCAGATGGCTCTTAAAGGATGTTTGATTTTTCCAACAAGGTATTAGAGCATTGGTTCAAGAATCTATAGGTTGCTTGCATACATGCATAATGTGGGTTCCATATAATTGTATGTGTGTTGCATGAACTTGCATGTTGCTTGCATGTGAATTTCCTCAATGTTTTATTCTCAAGAGACATCACACATTTTGAAAGATGGTGAAGATGGAGAAATTGGATTTGGTCATGTTGAAATGATGATTATGTGGAGCTACTACTTGGTAGCAGAAAAATTCCTGATGCATCTAGTGTGCTTTTTGTGTTTTTTGGTTGCATGCAACAAATTTTTCATATTGGGTGTCTGTGAAAGGCTCCCTATTAATATGGAGAAGCTTAGGTTGTTTCAACTATGGAGTGGTGTGCTTATGTTGGGTGCTTTCTTTTTCCTAGTATTGGAAGGTGTTGCTTTTTTTTACCCTGAATGCATGGAGGCTATGGAGTTCATTATTTGATGATTTGGAAGCTTATGGAATATCCTATCACCCTCAGATGCATGTACTAATGGTGGTTGTGGAGTTGGCCTAGAAATGGAATGGATTTATTGATATGTTTTTTTTCTTGTGGATGGTTGTACTTGGATGGCTCAGATTCATGTTCCTTGGATTTGAGGGGTATATATATTTTTCTTCAAAGTCTATGGTGATGCTCATTTATGATAGTCCATCATTATTGGTTAAGTGGTTTGGTGCTTTTATAAAATTTTGAGTCTTCCAAATGTGAAGTGGGTATGGATGTGCATGGGCATTCTCAAACACAGTGGTTTTGCAGGTTTTATACAATCAAGAAAAACTTGTGGTTTTATGGATCTGCAGAGGACTTATTTTCTAGATCCTATTTCCTTTGGGGTGTTATTGGATGAGAGTTGTAGTTTTGTATGTATTTTGTGTGCATGGTGAGAGGAGGTGATATGGTTTCTCTGCATGGGAGCGTTGGTGCATGATTATTCACTTAACATTTCTGTGGTGATGCTTGGTGGATTTTTAGACTATGTTGCTCAATATGGACATGATTGGCAAATCGGATATGTCCTTGATTGGGTTCTTGAGTCATGTTGTCTATATGATTATTCTCTATGAGATCTCATTTTTTATGTCACTAATGTGATAATAAGTTTTCATGTTTCAATGATTGGATCTTTAAGTTGTGCAATATTGTTGGTTGTCTTTACCTTACATGTTTGTTGTGGGAGAACTCAGATGTGGACTGTTTATCTCCACAAGGTTTGATTCAATGTTAATGAAAGCTTGTTAGCTAGCCTTGTTTGTGGTCACTTGAGTATTGGTGTGATTTCTTCTAGATGAGAGGATGGATGATAAGTGAGTTCCTGGATAGTCAGTTATGGGGTCCTGCAGCATGGTGTATTTCCTTGGTTTGGAGATCTTGGTTTCACTTGGTTTGATTAGGAGTACACTTATATATGTGTGGACTTGGATGATTTTTAGATTTTTAAAATACCGTGTCATGTGCTTGGAGAGCTCAGTATCACGGTTCAGTGGGAGCTTTAGTAGTAACTGTGTATTCATCACTTGATGATGGATGATCTTCTTTAGTGATGCAGATATTTTGGAGGCACTCTTAGATCCTATTGTTGCAAAAGGGTTCTTTCACCTTTGCATGTACACTATTTAAGGATGTGTAACATCTTGTAACATCTTGGATCCATGGTTTGAGGTGTTGGTGGTACTTGATAGGTGATTTTGGTTTAGAGTACATGTTGGTGTTGTGTCATGGTATACTCTTAATTGCGCATTAGAGTTTTGCATGATACATTTCTCTTGAGAACATGGTATGTTCACTTGGACCATGTGATCTCCTAGGAGGAGATGGTAAGATCACGATGTCACAATGGGTTCCTGATTCAGTTGATTGGAGCTTTGATAGTGTTATGGAGAGATCTCTTTGTATTGGGTACGTTGGTCATATGTTTGAGAAGTTCATTGGAGTGTAGAGATGCATTCGGAGTTTGGCATGGATTAATCATTTGTTGGTACTCATGGATATATGGAGACTTATGTGAGGCTATATTTCTCTTGATATGAGAGACATGTGCTGAGATGGTTACTCTTGATGAGATTTCAACTAGAAGTCTGAGAATCATACACCTTGATTGACTGTGAGTTCAATAGAGATATATGAGGAGATTGTTCTTGGATGAGTCATGATGACTTGGAAATCTTGGAGGAGAATTCTCATTCCCCACTCTTGGTCTACTCAACAATTTAACACTTGAGAGGTATTTCACATTTTTTCTCTCAGGTGGTTTATGTTTTTCTTTCATATTCACGGATCTTGAGCTGCAATCAAATGGTTCTAGAGGATTTATTATGAGAGATGGATAGCATGGTTATATCCTTGGGTATATTTTCTCTTATGATGATCATAGGGGATGGTAGTGGGCTGATTTCCTAAAATGCGAAATCTAGCAGTTTGATCTTCTTTGTGATGCTTGCATCCATGTAGATACATGATGTATACATTATGTTAAATATCTTGAGGTTGAATGGGCTTGGATGTTGTTATGGCTTTTCACTTGGGGATGTGAAGTAGATCTTACTTGGCACAACTAACACTTAGAGGTGTTTGTACAAGGACATGCTACATGTTTATGGTTTGTAGTTTCTCTCTTTGGTCTTAGTGATCTTCTAGGAGGTTCGGATTCACTTGGAATTGGACGTGAGGTTTTGTATGGAATTGTAGTGATCACCAGTTTGTCATCATATGTTATCACTTTGGTGATGACATGGAGGTTCCTATATCTTTTTCTTTTGTTAGATGTGGAGAACATAGGAGATCTATTCAGACTTTTCAAGAGAAATGTTTCTTGTGGTAGTTTTGTTTGCAAGTTTGCATATCTTTGTGGATGGTCCTCGGTACTACATGGTTACACTTTCTATTGTTGGCAATTGACACTCATCCAATTTAGTTGTGTTGTTATTGATGGCAACACACATCATTTTGGGTTGCACACTTAACCGGTACTCACCGATATTCATGATTCAACAATTGACATTCAAGTCATCTGACAAACAAGAGAAACTGACAAAATAGGAACCGGTATATGAGGCCGACATAGGAGATTTACCTGACAGGTTTATTTGGCAGCAATCAATGGCATTGGTCACAAAGTTTAATGTTTTTATTTTTGTCTAGGCCAACATGTTAATAAATTGTAATATCATTGTAAGCTGACATAAGGCATTCATGTTTATGTTTTGGAAGGGTATTTAACTCATTTAGGTTAGGTTATTTTGGATATACATATAGAGAGAAGGAATATATTGTGGTGTGATATTGTGCGAGCAATGTTGATCGACTAAATGTGAATATAATATTTTGTAGTCAGTCTTGGTTATTGGTTTAGAGATTTTGGATGCGAACTAAGTTACCAGTAAAGGAGGACACAGTGAAAACTGGTAGAGACAGTGCTTGAATTGGAACTCATCTAGCATAGTAGATGCATTCTCTGAGTTTATAATTTTGTCTGTAAACCAGTGTTTGGTGTTTGTAGTCAGTGAGGCTCCTTTTGCGATGAGAAATGCACTCTAGGTTGTTCTCCTTCCTGCATGTGTAGGCCCTTATTGTAATATTTATTCATTTGGCCAGTGGATAGATATTGTGGGTCACCAATCCCACTGTGGTTTTTCCTCTTTGAGGTTTTCCACATATAAATCTTAGTGTTATGGTGTATGTTCTTGTAGTGGCATCATTTCTACTTATTGTTATATTCTTTTAAGGTTACCGGTTACTGATATACTTTGTTAATAAGGTTAAAATTTATCTTACCAGTAGAACACTGATCCCCCCCCCTCTCGTGTTCTTGGATTCCAATAATTGGTATTAGAAGTTAAGGAAGGAAGGGACAAAAGACAAGAAAGTCATTGAGTAGGTCATTCCAGTTCTACAACAACTAGTTCTAGGATACACTAGTCCAGTAGCTAGCCCTTCTAGTAAGCTTAAGAGTTTGGCTAAACACATTGCAAAAGAGTTTCAAACTCTTCAACAGATATCAAACCGACATTTAATAGAGAGATATAATGCAGCTAGGAAGGTCACCTGTGACAATATGATCATATGAGAGAAGGTGATGACAAAGCAACTAACAAAGATTGATGAGGCTTTTAATCAGTGCAGTTGTATACATAGGTCTTGTACTAACACCAAAAAACTTACAACTGACCTGGAGTAAAAATAAAAGCGAAAAAGGCCCGGTTGGAACATTTGGCTAACAATTTTGATGGTACTCAGTCATAAGAGCTATTGATGATCAAATTTTGGTTACAGAATCTGAGATATCAGCCTTGGAGAAAGATATGGACAGATTAATCTGGTGTGCTAGGGAATTGAGAGGATTGGTAAGTCCCCGATTGAACACTTTGTTACTTCATAAGCGGTAAAGTTTAGAACTGATGAATAAATCCACACTGACAGACCTAACTGAAGAAGAACTTCATGCATACATTCTTAATGGGTTTATATCTATTTTGGGAACATTGAAAACTGGTTGGGATACTTAGAATTTTTGAAGGGTGCTTACCTAGATATATTCAAGTACATCTAGATCTGGTAAACACATTCTTTTGCCTCACCTTTTTCATTGATGTCAAGGGGGGAGTGGTTGTTGCGAAAAAAGTTAAGGGACATAAGAAGTAATGTATAGCTCACGGGGAGCAAGGTCAGTTTTGGAAGGAACCGGGACAACACTTCTACGATCCATTTTTTTTCACATGAGTGTAGCCATCAATGCCAAAAGGAGAGATTGTTGGCAATTGACACTCATCCAGTTTAGCTATGTTGTCATTGATGGAAACACACATCATTTTGGATTGGACACTTAACCGATACTCACCGGTATTCATGATTTGGAAATTGACATTCAAGTCATCCGACAGACAAGGGAAATCGACAAACTAGGAACTGGTATATGAGGCTGACATAGGAGATTGATCCGACAGGTTTACATGGAAGCAATCAGCAACATCGGTCACGAAGTTTAATGTATTTATTTTTGTCTAGGACGACATGTAAATAAATTTTAATATCATTGTAAACTGACATAAGGAATTCATGTTTATGTTTGGGAAGGATATTTAGGTCAGTCTGGTTAGGTTATTTTGGATATACATACAAAGAGAAGGAATATATAGTGGTGTGATATTGTGTGAGCAATGTTGATCGACTAAATGTGAATATTCTATACTCGGTCTTGGTTACTGGTTTAGAGGTTTGGGATGCAAAGTAAGTTACTGGTAAAGAAGGACATAGTGAAAACCGGTACAGATGGTGCTTGAACCAGAACTCATCCAGCATAGCAAATGCATTCTTCGAGTTCAAAAGTTTGTCTGTAAACTAGTATTTTGTGTTTGTAGTCAATGGGGGTCCTTTTGTGATGAGTAGTGTGCTCTAGGTTGTTGGCCTTCCTGCATGTGTAGACCCCCATTGTAATATTTAATCATTTGGCTAGTGGATAGATATTGTGGGTCACCAATCCCAGTGTGGTTTTTCCTTTTTGAGGTTTTCCATGTATAAATCTTTGTGTTATGGTGTATGCTCTTGTGGTGGAATCATTTCTACTTATTGCTATATTGTTTTATGGTTACCGATTACTGAAATACTTTGTTAATAAGGTTAAATTTGATCTCACCGGTAGAACATTGATTCTCCCCCCCCCCCTCCTCTCAGTATTCTTGGATTCCAACATCTATATTTTGTGATTGGTACAGTCGGTATGCCTTTGATACTTTTAGATTTCACATTACCCATGTAGTGGGAGTTCCCGAATGTGTTTCGCCCTCATTGACTAGTTTGCAGATGGTGATTGAGGTTGCATTTTATTGGGTTCGTTATGTTGGTGGCATGACTTTACTAATGGTGTATACCTTCGAGGTATGAGTGATTGGATGGATTAGCACTTGTTGAGGGTGCTATTTTTAGTTGCATGGGTTTATGAGCTGGATGGGAGCAGTCAGTTTGATTGTTGTTCTAGCTAGTGTTTTATCTTGTTTTCTGGAAGATTACTTAACAACTGTGTCCTACTTACGGGGTTTGAAATTGATGTTGTTGATGCTTCTATATAGCTCGTGAGCACAATGGATTCGTGGCAGTATATTGTAGCCTTTGATATCATTGTGATCTTATACTTGTGCTCTTTGGACTGTTGCATTTTCGCCTTGGCTTGTTCCTTTTCTTCCATAGGTGGCATGTTGGAGGATGACAAGGATTGTTGTCTGAGATGGTGGACATCTTGGATGTCGTTGCATATGTCTTAAGAGAGCATGAGAGCATGTTTTGGATCTATGTGGTTTCATGGATGGCAGTGATGATAGGTAGCATTGACAATGGTCTTTCAGTAGATGAATTATTCATGAGTTTGAAAGTTGACTTCAAGTGGGAGAATATTGGAATGTGAAGTCAGTTAGGACTCTACTTCCATATGTGTCAAACAAGTTGTCTTCAATTAGATATCTGCTCACGTATATGTCATACATGTAGTTGTGTGAGTTGTACTTACTATATTTAGTTAGTCGTCTCCAACTAGGGCTCTACAACTTGTATGTGTTAACTTAACAAATTACTAAGTGATTCATAGTAGAATCAAGTTGGACTCTATATGTGTCAACCTTGTAGACGATTGAGAGCCACACATAGACTTAGTCAATAATATGACTATCGTGGTGGCATTAGAAGGGTTAGAGGTGGCAAGTTTGAGAACATAATTATAGCATTAAGTTTCTCAAATTTGTGTATATATAGAGTAGCTTTCCCTCCTTTGGAAGAGGTTATAACTGTTTTTGTTGCTGAATAATACAATGACTCTCTAGTTTTGGAGTGTGAGTTTTTTTTACCCAAAAGTGTTTTCCCGATGGTAAATTTGTGTTATATTCTTCTATATTTTCTTCTGTTTTATGACTTTGTTTTGTTGAATCTAAATGTATGCATGCTATTGAAACAGTGGTTCCATCTCGCAAGATCTTAAATTGCAATCACTTTCCTCTAAGGTTGAATGTTGGAAATGAACTATGCCTGATTCCATTTTATAGCATAATAGTGAGTGTTTGTGTTGGATGTTGGATGCACAATCACTTTCCTCTAAGGGTGAATGTTGGAAATAAACTATACCTGATTCCTCTTTATAGCATAATACTGAGTTTTTGTATTGGATGTTGTATACGCATACTGATCTCAGATGACTCTTCAAGGATGTTCGATTTCCCCACAACACCCAACACCCATACACCCATTTTCTAGTACTTTCTAGAGATGGCATACCCCATCTCTACTCTACAACTGTTCATTCCACTGCCTTGCTTAAGCATAATGTGGCCAACAGCCTTATTATTTCCTTGGATGCAAGTGGCCATAAACCAAGGATGAGGAATCACCATGTTTGCAACATACTCTCTTACGAGTTGCTTCGATTTGGAGGGCTCCCAAGTCATAAAGCGTGTGATTTCTTCATCACTCGCCCATTCGTAGAAATCATCTACGTCAGTCATACAGATGTTCCTCAGCTGCACTTGCATTTTCATCTCAGCCATTCGTAATTTTCAAATTCTGGTTTTCAATGGGCTGTTTCTATAGCTCTCTCAGCTCAGTAAACTCAAAATCGCCGAGGTTGCCTTCTGGTTCAGTGCTCATTGTTTCACATGTTAGGAAGATAAAATGTGGTCTAATAGTAAAGTTGGGTATGACTATTTTTTGCATGGAGGACAATTTGGGGTGTTGTACAACTGCCTTCCATGTTGCAGGCTTTTCCAAAAGCAGCAAATGATACCTAAATGTCCAAGCCGCAAATTTCTAAGCTACAATGTATATGCTGTTATGTGCTCATTGTTGTAACCTACCATATTTTACATGTTTGGAAGACGAAACGGGATTGAGTAATAATGTGTGGTTTGGCTCTGTTGAATGGATTAGAATTTGGCGTATATTCTTCAACTTCTATTTTATTGTAGATCATGAACCTATTTCTTAGTTTGTTGACAATGATACACAGTCTTCAAATTTCTTCGCATATATGTAGTTTTACTTATTGGCCGACTGTAATGATACGCACATTTCAAGGTTTACTCCAGAAATTTTATCGGACTAAGAGCTGAAAAACATTTGACAAGCGAATTTTGTACTTTTAGAGGATTAAATAACTTAATTTCAATTCTAGATGATATATTAGAAATTATGTTGAACATTTATGTTATTCTAGAATATACATGATACATGCTTTGACTAGTCTAGCTTAATAATCCGTTTTAGGACTATAGGGATAAACTATTATAGACTTCAGTCTTGGTAGATGTGAAATCTTATATCACATGTATTATAATCCATTTTTGTTTATAGATTGAATAAGGGAAATATCTAAATTTTTTTTGGAGTCACATGTCAACCTCTTGATTGACCTTAGTAAATTAACATCTTGATATTTTAACCTATAGACCAATTCATGAAGATTTAATCCATGATTAACTATTGACATAAATAATTTAAATACAAGGTATACTTCATTAAGAGAAAAGAAACATAGTTTTGAGGTATATTCATAATTATTCATGTAGAGGAATTTCTAAGGATATTGGGGTATAGGAAACATTGCAATTTTGCTCAAGACCAATGATGCTTACAAAGCTTAGAAAAATATAGTGTTTACTAGCTTTTTCAATTATAAATTATTCTTAAATAAAAATATAACTAATCATTAGTGAGATTTAATAATATGGCAAACTACACTGACTAGTAGGGAGTACATAAATTTCATACATTGAGGAATTGGCTTGGTGATATTATTAATTGATACATGAAATTTCAGCCCCTTTCATATTGTTTATAGATGTTACCTTGATTAAATTTATATATACATTGAACATATCAACACAACTTAATAGAATATTACTCATGCTAACTATCAAATATATTACCAATTAATACCATTACACTTGATCAAGAGAATCATAGGATCCTTTTTATTTTTATAAATGAATGACTATGTTGATAACAACAACAATAAAAACTATGAGAAGTAGATAGAAAATGAGAAATAGTCTTAGGAAGCAATATTAAATTATGGTAAAATTATTGAGATAATTATAGCATGTTTTAGAATTGAGCTACATATTAGGTAATTCTATCCCTTGGACAATGCAAGCATCTTAGTATATCTTGTAACATTTTGCACTATAATTTACAAAAGACAATTATGGACTCTATCTAGTAACATATCTTATATAATTTTGTAGAACTTATAGAATCAATTATTTGAAAATAATTTCCTTAACTCTCTTTATTATTAAAAAATAATCTATAGATTGAATTCATCCTCTAATAAAATTTTGTTCTTGATACACTTCCTTGTATAATCAAGCATAGTCTTGGATTTTTTCTATCCGTTATAGCTAGATGAACACCTACTACCTATTATAATCTAATTGCTATATAAATTCAGCTCATCCAAATAATCATGAATACTTATCTTGCATGTACACATTTTCAAAATTGAGTCAATGAAATAGACTAAAGTTGACTAGCTTCCATCAAGACAATGCAAATAACTTGGATTAAGACACTAATCCAAGTGTTAGTTTTCTTTTCTACCTATCCACCTTTATAGCGAGTTACACAACTTTACAGGAGGTTCAATGAGGTTTGTAAACAATATAAATTGTTGTTTAATCTAAGTAGTGTATATCCTTAGCCATTTAAACCATTTTTTTGATAGTCTTATTCTTAACTCCTACTTTAGTCTATATAAGAATTAGACTCATGTACCATATAAGAAAACACAACCCTACATGACTTTACATCTAGCACTAACTAGAGCTAATTATGCTAATTAGATGGCTTGTAGGAACTCCATTTCCTTTGAGCACAATTGAGTGAGAGAATGACTTGAAATAATAAGAAAAAAGTACATAGCTAAAATTTATAATAGCCATTGTTTCTAGTTTCAATAAAAATGACAATCCCTAAGCTAGCATACATTACCATGATGAACATCATCCATCATTGTGATAACAATGAAGCTCCACCATCTAGTAGATGGTAGCTATATAGTTCCACTAAGGCCTTATGACTGATAAACTCTTTCAATTTCTTCATATTACATACAATATGGGGTAATTCTTCACACACTCAATGTTATCACTTCCTTACATGTGTGAATCTCTTAAATACACCACAACAAATTATACAAGACTTTAAACTAACCTACCAATCATAAGACACACAAACACACATATACATGGCATTGGTATCATAGTTTCACAAAATTAATCTTCAGCAAAATAACATATATGACAAGAAAGTTTCCATCTCCTCTACTTCTTAATATACCCAACTTCTCTATTTTGGATAATTATTCTATAAATAACTATTCATACTTTATAAAGTATATAATATACCTTCATTGATGTTTCCAAATATGTATACAAAACTTTAGCGTCTTCTTTACGAATCATATAAGATAATTTAATTAATACATTAAGTCCAAAAAATAGTCATTGGTACGTCATTCTCCTTTTGTAAATATTTTTTTCTCTTGACTATTAATTCCTACCAAGGCAAGATACTATTGCATCCATTCAATTATTATTTCTAATTAAATTAACTAATTATTTTAGGGAATTAAAATTTTTAGACAAATTTTATATAATTTATTTTTAATTTCTATTTTAAATGATTTTAAAATAAATTTTGCTATATTCTTATTGCAATTATTAGTTGCAATAGGTAGAAAAAAAAAATTTAAATTTTTTTTTTTTATAACTTTATATAACCACTAATGAGGGGCATTAAAGGAACAAGTACATCTTCTAATAAATTTGCTACAGTCATACGCAAGTGGCCACATACAAACCAATGAACCACTTCACGTTAGGTCCCCAGGAAGGTTAGGGTCCCCCATAAATGCTTGCACTAATATTTCAACTATTATCAAACCCATTTGTATATTATTTTGTTCCCCACGCTTGGGTTATTTTCATTTTAAAAAATTAATTGTTTTTAAATTTTCATATACCACTCATTACGGATATTTGTAAAATGAGTTGTGTAAAATATGTTAATTTGTAAAAGTGATAATATTAGAATTATTGGAGGAGTTAAATTATTTTAGTGGCAAGATCTAATATAATAGAATATAATATAAAATTTGCATTAAATTATATAAGTGGAAACTTAATAATGAACTTTATTTATGTTCATAAAATTATGATGAACTTTAGAATAAAATAATTATTTGATTTTATAATTTTTTAAAAGTTGGAGTACATATGTCCTTATCATATTTTTGAAAAGAAGAATAAATAACTTTTATAACCATTGACGTAACAAATTTGTACATTTATATATTAATAATTAATAATAATAATTACATCATATTTTAAGATATAAAACTACTACTTATAAGTTCAATTATATAATAGTTTTTATATTAATAATTGAATCATATTTTATAGTTATCATTAAAATAGAAAATAAAAAATTACCCAAACGATCTGACTCCACATTATCTGCAGAGTTTACCACTGATGTTAACACCACCAACCCCTCGACATCATCTATGCTCAATGAGATCGAGGACAACCATGTTATTGAAGTTATTTATGCTAATACGGGTCTAGAAGACATTAAGTCTAGCTCAATGCTCATTGGCTTTCCAGGCTCCCAAGTGTCTGGGTCTAACATTGGGGAAAATGTAGATAGTAAGACTGAGCCAACTGAGCTTAGTGAGGACGATGATGACCTCATGAAAGGATCCTCCATGGCTAAGAAGAAAGGTAGACCTATTGGTTCCAAGAATAAGAAAAAGTCTGGAGATCAAAATGGTCTCCCTAGCAGTCCCTCTTAATCCTCTTCTCTCATGAAGTACATCTCATGGAATATTAGAGGCCTGGAATCGCCTGATAGGAAGTTTGTTATTAAAAGGTTTCTGAACTGTCATAAAAATTTAGAATTTTTGATGCTTCAAGAACTTAAAGCTATTGAGTTCTCTCTTGACACTGTGCTTGATTTTATTTGGAGAGATGCGATCAAAATATGCACCAATCATCCTAAAGGAAAGGGTGGAGTTGGTATTCTCATTAACCCTAAATGGGTGAATTACATTAGGGATAGGGGCGTCTCCCCATGTAACAAAGTGGTCTAGGCCACCCTGGATATTAGAGGCTCTTGTTTTGGTGCATATTCTATATATGCACCTAATGATTATAGGGAAAGAATGTCCATCTAGAATTGGCTGGCATCCCTCCCGAGTATCCCCTAGGTTATGGCTGGTGACTTTAACATGATTGAAAACCAAGATGATAAGGTCAGGGGTATTCCTTTCGAATGGAAAAGCCTAGAGAAATCTCATTGGGATAGGTTTAAGCAACAAATGCAGTTATTTGACCCCCTTGAGGGAAACGAATTTAAAACCTCTGCCCTATGTTACACTTGGTGCAACTTTCAGCAAGGTCCTAGCCGAATCTACTCCAGATTAGACAGGTTCTATGTTAATAATATTACTTTTCCTTTTCCCCTAACCATTTGGGGAACTCGGCGGCTATCTTACCTATGACTTTATCTGACCATTTTCCTATCATAGCTATCATTAATACTAGGAACTCCATCTCCAACAGCAATCCTTGCAATAAGAAGTTTATGATAGTTCTGATACTTAATATAAGTACAGATCCAATAGCCAACAAGATGAGAGGGGGGGGGGTGAATCATACAAACTTAATCTTCCATAAAAACATCACATTCAACCTCAGTAACATATATTTCAGTAATATATCCAAAACTGTCAAACATGCAAACTCAAAAGCATATAAACATCATAAACCTCATAACACCAGATTTAACATGGAAACCTAAATAGGAATAAACCACTGTGGGATTTAAGGCCCACTAAGAAATATACTCTTCTAGAGTATGCTCGGTTAAAAGCAAATCCTGTTAAAGATTACAAACACATTGCTAGATGTGACCCGGTTAAGGGATTTCCCTCAGATCTGTTAGGATCTTCACCTTGTTAGAAGTGACCTTGTTAAAGGATTTCAAACACTCAATCAGAATGTCGCCTTGCTAGAGGGTTTTAAAAATAAGACTGTTAAGTCCACTCAGTTAAGGGATTTTCTGTCACTTTCACAAAATAATAGTAATAAAAATTTATCTGCAAATTCACATCTAAAATGCTAAAGCAGATTCTTATTTGTTCAATACAATCTAGACATAGAACTAATCTTGTCTATCTGCTGGGCTTCTATACTCTATTATTCAAATAGGTCTTCAAGCTTCTGTGTTCGGTAATCACTATGTAGCATCCCTGTGCATACACTTGCCCGCATACATTGTTTATCAACAATTTCCTATTTATAAACCATTAGGTAACTGCTTAATCTCCTTGATCACATTTCCCATGATCAATCATAGCCACCAAATCTTCAATCTTGTCTAGGTTCAATGCATCTTTCGATCTGAAAATGTTTTACCCTACCTGGGAACTTGCATATTAGTCTTGGAACTTATGCCAGGGTATTGCGATTCAATCTGCGCTATAGATCTTCATTTCAACTTTCTATTGCCTTAGATTCATTAACAAACTATATTAACGACATACCAATCATTCAATCAGTTCCAGCTTATCAGCTTCCTTCATTAAATAACGCATGCAAATATTTAATGCATTTTGTTATAGCTCGGTTACAACTCGATAACAACTCAGTAAATACTAAACTTCACTCGGTAGACATTCTGCCTTCATTAACCGATAGCGATAACCTTAGGGTTTATCGACTGGGTTCCTTAGGGTTTACCGACTAGGTTCTTTGCTTGATAACATAGTATAGTATTAGCCTTTACAATTTACAACATATGTATGATGTTAAAACAATCTAAACATCATGATCTCATCATTGTCTGACTTGGTAATAGTTGCCCATTGAATACCGTATTCATCCCCTTATTCATCATATTCTTTCTCGTGTCTTTTACCGACATCTTTATAATCTTCAAATCATACTTCTCAAGATATGGCAACATCATACTGAATTAGAAAATCAATTTCTTGACATCGATGACAAAATAATAATATCAAGACAGTAAACATCCTTAATTAGTTATATCCATAATCATCAACAACCTTCTCAATATCCTTATGAAATGCCAAGAATCTCCCCCTTTGGCATTGATGGCAAAACCAATTGATTTGACCTTAAAAGATTCAGATTGCTGTGAGTGATTTAGAAATGCTGAAATGCTCTCCCCCATACATTAGACTTCTCCCGTTTTCTTCAGTTTTCTTTCCAATCTTCAGTCTTCGCTCAGTCTTCTCCCCCTTTGACAATAATGCCAAAAAGTAAAGAACTAAAAAATAATTTCTGTCTGTATGAAGTGATTTCCTGCTGTTGTGTATCAATTCAGTCCTGATTAGAGCATTAAGTCTTCAATTCCTATTCCCTGTATTGTTTCCTATAATAATTCCTGTACACCTTTAGAAAACATCCTAAAGTGTATAATGCAGCATCAACTCCTAAAAGATATTCGATAGAGTCATCGGATTGATGCTTTCACCGAACTCAGTCAGTGAGTAGAAGATAGGGGTAGGACCCCTAACTTACTTCTAAGATATTCAAAAGTGTCCCTTGGTAGTGGCTTGGTGAAGATATCTACTATTTGTTCCTTTGTGCTAACATACTCCAACACCACTTTCTTCTCTTGAGCTTCTTCTCTAAGATAATGATATTTGATAGAGATATACTTTGTCTTAGAGTGCATTACAGGATTCTTTGAAATATTAATGGCACTAGTATTGTCACAGAATATAGTTACTAACTCGGTAACTTTCTCATTTATACCTTCCAACAATTGTTTGATCCATGCAATGTTGATACAATTTAATGCTGCAGCAACATATTCAGCTTCTGTTGTTGATTGTGAAACACATCCTTGTTTCTTGCTAAGCCAACTCACTAGTCTTTCTCCTAAAAAGAAAGCTCCTCCACTTGTGCTCTTTCTGTCATCAATGTTGCCTACCCAATCAACATTAGTATAAACTTTTAAATCAAAATCATTTCCTTTATGATATTCTAAGCCATAATCCTTAGTGCCTTTCAAGTATCTAAAAATTCTTTTGATTGCTATCATGTGTGTTTCCTTAGGATCTGCAGAGAATCTTGCAACTATACCTACTGCATGTGCTATGCCTGGTTTGCTATGAACAACATATTGTAGTTTTCCAATCATGGATTGGTAAAGTGCCTCATCAACAGATGCAGATTCACCATTCTTTGATAATTTACAGTTGGTAGTCATAGGAGTACTTACTGGTTTTGAATCCTCCATTCCAAATTTCTTCAAGATTTCCTTTATGTACTTGGATTGAGTAATGAAAAACTCATTTTTCGTTTGCAGTATCTATAAACCTATAAAGTACTTTATCTCACCGATTAATGACATCTCAAATCCTTTGCTCATTTCATTTCCAAAGTTCTTGCATAAAGAGTCATTTCCACAAAATATAATATCATCAACAAATATGGCTGAGATCGGTATTTCATTTTCATCATTCTTCATATACATATTGCTATTCTCACTTGTCCTTATAAAGCCAATCTTAATCAAATAAGAGTGCAATCTTTCATACCATGCTCTAGGTGCTTGTTTCAAACCATATAAAGCTTTATTCAATTTACATACCTGATCTTTATTATTGTCTTCAACAAATCCTTCAGGTTGTTCAATAAAAACTTCTTCTTCTAACATTCCATTCAGAAATGCAGATTTGACATCCATTTGATATACCTTGAAATTTTTGAAAGCAACATATGCCAACAATGTTCTTACTCCTTCCAGTCTAGCAACAGGTGCAAAAGTTTCACCATAATCAATTCCTTCTTCTTGAGCATAACCTTTGCAAACTAGTCTTGCTTTGTTTCGAATGACCTCTCCTTTTTCATTCAGCTTGTTTCTGAAAATCCACTTTGTACCGATTACATTTTTGTCCTTTGGTCTTGGGATTAGTGTCCATGTGTCATTCTTCTTGATTTGATCAATCTCTTCTATCATAGCATTTATCCAATCTTCACTGTTAAATGTCTCTTTCACTATTCTCGGTTCAAATTCAGATATCAAACATGTGTTTTGTCTCAGTTTGTTCCTTGTCATCACTGGATCATCCTTATCTCCTATAATCTGACTTGGTGCATGATGTCTTCTTACATACTTGGCTAATATAGGCTCGATAGGCTCTGTATGATCTTCTCCATCACTCGGTAACTGGATATTCTCTTCATTTTCTTCAACAGTCTTCTCGGTAAGACTTCTCGATTGAACATAGACAAATTCGTCATAGTCTTCTGGTTCCTTGGAATTTTCTTCATCATTTCTTTCTGCAAATTCATCAATTTTCACATTTGCACTTTCTAGTATTTTGTTAGATGATTTGATCAGACATTTAAATGCTTTGCTTCTAGAAGAATAACGTAGAAATGTTCCTTCTTCACTTTTCTGATCAAACTTGCCATTTCTATCATCTTTGTGAACATAGCATCTACTTCCAAAGATTTTAAAATAACTTACATTAGGTTTCTTATCATACTAGATTTCATATGGTGTCTTCAAAGTACCTTTCTTCAATTGTACTCGGTTCAAGGTGTAAACTGCTGTGCTTATTGCTTCTCTCCAAAAAGTTTGTGGTACCTTCTTTTCAATCATTAGCGTTCTAGCACAATCCACAATAGATCTGTTTCTTCTCTCAGCTATTCCATTCTGCTATGGAGTGCTTGGTGCAGAGACTTGTGTTTTAATACCATGATCATTGCAAAATAAGTTGAACTCATCAGATGTAAACTCTCCTCCTCTATCTGATCTAAGACATTTTAGTTGTCTTCCTGTTTCATTTTCAACTCTTGCCTTGTACCATTTAAACATTTGAAAAGCTTTTGATTTATCTTTTAAAAAAATTACTGACATCATCCTTGAATAGTCATCCACAAATAATATGAAATATTTATCACCATAATAACTTTGAACTTTCATAGGACCACAAAGATTAGTGTGAACTAGATCTAAAATTCCCTTAGAAGTGTAAGACTTACTTGTAAAGCTTGGTTTTGTCATCTTACCCATCTGGCATCCTCGGCACATAGCATTCTCAGGTTTTTCAAGACTCGATAGACCTCTTACTCAGTGCTTCTTGCTTATTTTGATCAGATTATCAAAATTTACATGACAAAACCTTTTATGCCATAACCAGGTATCATCTATCTCTGCATGCAAACACTTATTATGATTTGAGTCAAGGTGAAATGTGTTACCTTTTGTTTGTGTCCCGGTAGCAGCTAACTTTCCATTCTTGTCATGAACTTTGACAATTCCTTTCTGAAATTCTATTCGGTAACCTGTGTTGTTTAGCTGTGCCACACTCAACAAATTGTATTTCAAACCTTCAACCCAATAAACATCATTTCATCTTGCATTGTGAAGAAGTGTTATAGATCCTTTACCTTTCACTGAACATGGTGCATCATTACCAAATCTAACATAGCTTCCATCATAATCTTTTAATATAACAAACTTGTGTTTATCTCCTGTCATATGATGTGAGCATCCACTATCTATGACCCAAGAATCATTAGTGTTTATGTGAGATATTAGGGCTTTTTCTTCATACCTTTCTTCATCTGATCCATCTTTGATAGCCACATAAACTACTTCCTCTGTATCAGTTTCATTTGATTTATCATCATTGGATTCCTCATCAGCTATTAAACATGTCTTTCTATCTCTTCTTCTGAAGTCTCGATGTCCTCTGTAGTGATTATCTTTCTGTCTGTCATCTCGGTAATCTCTCTTTTCAATAAAATCTTTGTCAGGACAGTTAGAAGCCATATGTCCTATCTTATCACAATTGAAACATTTCAAAGGTACTTTTCCTTTATACTTGCCTTTGCCTCTTAGTAACCTTTTGGATAAAAGTGCTTCAAACTCTTCTTGCTTTCTGTTTTCCTCATACAGTTTGTGTACTACCTCCATGTTCTTAAGAAATCTTTCACTTGCTCCACTGTGATCTCCTTTAGAGTACTTATACTTTCTTTCATTAAAATCATTAGATTCATCAAGATGAAAAGAACTAAATGCAGATTCAACTTTATTTACCGAAGATCCACTGTTATCAAAATTACTTAACTCAAATGCATGTAGCTTACCAATAGTAGCATCTAAAGAAACTGGCATATTAGGTATAGACCTCAATTCATTAATTGCAGAGACTCAGATTGCATAAGCTGGTAGAAGGGTTCTCAACAACTTACTTGTTACATCCTTTTCTTCAATAGTTCCACCTGCTCCTTTGATTTGATTTACAATCTTCGTTAGTCTTGTATTGTACTGAGTTATGTTCTCACCTTCATTCATCCTCATAGATTCAAGTTGTCCTCTTAGACTATCTACTTTTCTCTTTGAACATGCTCATCTCCTCCATATAGTGATATGAGCCTATCCCACATTGCCTTTGCATCATTGCAGCCTTCTAGGTCATTAAACTCTGAATCGGTCAATGCAGATGTTATTTCAATCATTGCTTGAATATGTTCTTGCTTTGCCTTTATTTCTTCCATAGTCAATGGATAGGTGCTCGGTGTGACAAAATCATTCTCCAGATAGTATACAACATATTCTCCAACTCCTGATAGATGTAGCTTCATCTTTTTCTGCCATGTATAGAAACTTGACTTGTTCAGCTTTGGTGCATCCCTCTTATACATCTTTGGATCTTTAACTCAAGTGCCTTTAAACTTTCCTTCCAGAGTCCAAAGCTTTGATACCAATTGATAGTTCGGATACTTAATATAAGTACAGATCCAATAGCCAACAAGATGAGGGGGGGGGGGTGAATCATACAAACTTAATCTTCCATAAAAACATCAGATTCAACCTCTGTAACATATATTTCAGTAATATATCCAAAACTGTCAAACATGCAAAACTCAAAAGCATATAAACATCATAGACCTCATAACACCAGATTTAACGTGGAAACCCAAATAGGGAAAAACCACTGTGGGATTTTGGACCCACTAAGAAATATACTCTTCTAGAGTATGCTCGGTTAAAAGCAAATCCTGTTAAAGATTACAAACACATTTCTAGATGTGACCCGGTTAAGGGATTTCCCTCAGATCTGTTAGGATCTTCACCTTGTTAGAAGTGACCTTGTTAAAGGATTTCAAACACTCAATCAGAATGTCACCTTGCTAGAGGGTTTTACAAATAAGACTGTTAAGTCCACTCAGTTAAGAGATTTTCTGTCACTTTCACAAAATAACAGTAATAAAAATCTATTTGCAACTTCACATCTAAAATGCTAAAGCAGATTCTTGTTTGTTCAATTCAATCTAAACATAGAACTAATCTTGTCTATCTGCTGGGCTTCTATACTCTATTATTCAAACAAGTCTTCAAGCTTCTGTGTTCGGTAATCACTATGTAGCATCCCTGTGCATACACTTGCCCGCATACATTGTTTATAAATAGTTTCCTATTCATAAACCATTAGGTAATCGCTTAATCTCCTTGTTCACATTTCCCATGATCTATCATAGCCATCAAATCTTCAATCTTGTCCAGGTTCAATGCATCTTTTGATCTGAAAATATTTTACCCCTCCTGGGAACTTGCATATTAGTCTTGGAACTTGTGCCAGGGTATTGTGGTTCAATCTGTGCTGTAGATCTTCATGCCGACTTTCTATTGCATTAGATTCATTAAAAAACTATATTAACGGCATGCCAGTCATTCAATCAGTTCCAGCTCATCAGCTTCCTTCATTAAATAATGCATGCAAACATTTAATGCATTCTATTATAGCTTGGTTACAACTCGGTAACAACTCAATAAATACTAAACTTCACTCGGTAGACATTCCGCCTTCATTAACAGATAGTGATAACCTTAGGGTTTACCGACTGGGTTCCTTAGGGTTTACCGACTAGGTTCTTTGTTTGATAACATAGTATAGTATTAACCTTTACAATTTACAACATATGTATAATGTTAAAAAAATCTAAACATCATGATCTCATCATTGTTTGACTCGGTAATAGTTGCCCATTGAATACCTTATTCATCCCCTTATTCATCATATTCTTTCTTGTGTCTTTTACCAACATCTTTATAATCTTCAAATCATACTTCTCAAGATATGGCAACATCATACTAAATTAGAAAATCAATTTCTTGACATCAATGACAAAATAATAATATCAAGATAGTAAACATCCTTAATTAGTTATATCCATAATCATCAACAACCTTCTCAATATCCTTATGAAATGCCAACAATCTTTCATTGTCTATTATAATGCAATATTGCGAACAATTTATCCTCAACACCTCCTTGTTGAAAAACAAGGATGTCCTAATTGCCATTAAAATGGTTAGACTCTTTAACATGCAGACTCAACATCCCCAATCCCACACTCTCAGATGGAATAGGAACATCTCCTCTTGGCAGAAAATATTCCAAACTATTGGCTAGAAGAAAGCCAAGGATTACAGATCTTTGGAAAAAATTCTCACTAATCTACTCCACTGTTTGGAACATGAAATTCTATTACAACCTTCCTCCTCTACCTTGGCTAAATGGGTCTCTCAGGCTAGAGACATCCTTAGAAAACATCAACAAATCAAAATTAGGGGTGTCTTCATCAGAGCTCGTAATCACTGGCTTAAATTTGGAGACAAAGGCTCCAAAGTTTTCTTTAACCTACTAAAAAAAAACAGAATACAGAGAAAATTGATAGAATCATAGTAGAGGACAAGGAACTCCTGAACATCAATGAAATCAAAGATACTTTTGAAATGTTTTATAAGACTCTCTTTACCTCAGAGGATAATGAAGCTTCGAAAGATGCTAGAAATAGATGTAGTAACATTATCCCAAAAGGATCTCTGAGAATGAAGCTCTCCTTCTCAAGACCAAAATCTCTATGCAAGAAATTTCAAATGCCATTAAGGCTCTCAAGGATAATAAGGCCCCAGGACCCTTATGGACTCCCTGTTGAATTCTACAAAACCAATATTGAGTGGGTCACTAAAGACCTCTATGACATATACACTGAAGCACTTGATACTGGCACCCTTGGGGAATCCATCAATAGGGGCATTGTTAAACTTATCCCAAAAGATGGGGACAAAGCCCTCATAAAAAATTGGAGTCCAATTACCCTCCTTAATGTCTCATATAAAATCCTAGCCAAAGCCCTAGCTTCTCGCCTTGAGAAAATTCTTCCCAAGTTCATCTGTTCTACCCAAACTGGAATCATTAAAGGTAGGTATATCTTGGAGAACCTTGTCACTAGCTGGGAATCTATGGAATGGGCCAAGACTTCTAATCAATATTCGGCCATGTTCCTTGTTGACTTTGAGAAAGCCTATGACAGGGTGGAATGGGACTTCATCCTCATGATGCTCAAAGCCTTTGGTTTCCCTAGTGAGTTCTGTAAATATGTTCAAATCCTCCTCAAATATGCTTCCGCCCTAATTGAAGTTAATGGGACCTTCTCTCAGCCTATTCCTCTTTCTAGATCCATTAGGCATGGCTGCCCTCTTGCCCCTACTATGTTTGTTATTGCCTTGGATTCCTTATTCTACCTCCTAAGAGATGACACCCTATCTCCTATAGTTCATGGCGTTAAGATATCAGATGACTCTGAATTGCTCAACATTCAGTTTGTTGATGATACCTCACTTTTCCTAGAGTCCTCTAGGCATAACATTGACTCACTCAATCAAAAACTTGACACCTTTGGTAGAGCCTCTAGTGCTCGTATCCCCAACTCTAAATCTATTCTGCTTGGGTGGAAAGAGAAACCCACAAATTGGCTTCAGCGGTTTGGATACTCATGGGGAGGGCCCAATAAAATAGTCAGATACCTTGGTATCCCTTTCTCTGTCTCTCCCTCTCTTAAAGATAGGTGGATTTGGGTCAAAGAAAAGATTGATAAAAATCTTAACAAGTGGAACAATAGGGTTCTCTCGTTGGCTGGTAGGGTTCAAGTTTGCCAGAAAATCCTTTCTTCCTACAGTATATACTACTCCTCTGTTTGGATGTTCAGTAACTACCAAATTTTTGAAATCCAAAAATCTATCAAACGCTTCCTTTGGTCTGATGGCAAGAGTAAAAGAAATGCCCACGTGGTCAAATGGATTTGGTGCCACATAGACAAGAAACTTGGTGAGCTAGGTCTTAAGGATCTCAGGACATAAGGAATTTCCCTTGCTACCAAATGGATATTTCATGCTTTGGAAGGACAAGAACCCTGGAAGATTCTTGTCAGAAATAACATTCAAAATGGTGTCCCCAAGCTTGCCAAATCTTGGAAAGCCCTCCCCTTTAGTGATCTGGTAGCAGGCAGTTTCTCTGTGTTTGTCCAAGGCACTTGGGTGTTTAAATCAATCTGGAAAGCTTGGGAACATGTGCGTAAACTTATTGTCAACTCTAGCATTGACTGTAATAACACTCTGGAAGGGGAGAGATCAATATGGTGGAATCTCTACCATAACTCTAAATCCCTTGCCTTAACCCAAGGATGCTCTGCTGGGTGCTGGTACAGTAAGGGCATTAAGTATCTTATAGACATCTTGGAACATGATAGTCTCATTAGTTGGGAGGATCTTAGTAATGAGTATGGCCTCCCTGCCTCGCCTAAGAGAACCTACAATATGATTAAAAATGTCTATGCTTGTCTCAATATTCCTAGGAAAACTAATGTAGATGCTCACAGATACCTCTCATTCCTGTGGAAAGATGGTTCCATCATCTCCAAGATCAAAGCCAAGTCTATTTACAGATTGCTCAACTATGACACCTCGGTGGTTGATCACATTAACTCCCTTTGGTATGTTGACTCAAGTACCTCTGCTTGGCAGAAAACCTTTGAGAAATTATGAAAGTTTCCCATACCCCCTAAGATCAAATGCTTTAGGTGGCAACTCATGCTAGATAGATTGCCTATTAGGAATAACTCAGCTACTTATGACTTATGCTCTGTTTGTAGGAAGCCTGAGACTACATGACACATCTTTCTTGATTGCATTTTTGCTAGAGAAGTTTGGTTGATGTTTGGAATCTCTCTTACTGAACATGTTTATACTCTTGATATTATTACTGGTTTTATTCATGGGCTTAAGAAGGATGCTAACCTATTCTGGAAAATTCTCTCTTCTTTCATCCTTTGGTTTATTTGGAAATTTTGAAATGAGGAAAAGTTCCAAGGCAATGATAGGTCTCTTACTGGGTTTTTTAGAAAACTCATATGTTATAAAATTGATGTGCAAATATGTTTCTTGATGAATGTCGAGAGGGAAATTTTTTTGTGTTTCCTCAAGGATGGCCATGCAACTATGTTCATTTATGAGATGAAAGATGGATTTGAATGGGCTAGGATTGCAAAAAATCAGACTTCCTTCAATGATGCACTAAAGAAGTTGATCAAGGAACTCAAGGATAACAGAGGTCCATACTTTGACAATCTCAAGATGTTTACTCAGATCCTGGATCGAAAGAAGGTGGTGTGGATAGAAGGTACACAAGGCTGGACCACGTGGTTGGAAAATTAGGATGAGATTCTCCAATAGATGCCTAGTATGCTACTGTAACAATTAGTATAATGATAAATACTTTCCATCGTGACTCTTTTTGGTAGATGGGTAACTATATATGTTTAGTCGGTTAGTGTCTCTCACTTTATTGCTTGATGGTTGAGGCTCTGCCTCCCATGGTCTTTTTTGTATAAAACTCTACATATTTTGATCTCTCAATTTTTAATTTAAAAAAAAATAAAAAATTAAACAAATAAAAATATTTAGTTTTCTAACAATAAATTTTAAAAGAAATATCAACTAGCTTCTTATTTTTAATAGATTCCATTTTATTTTTTACTTTCTATAATTTTATTTTACTTGTAATTTTTAATATAAAAATTAAAATTTAAACTTCAAATTATTTATAGTTTATTTTTTATTTTTAATATTTTAGGTAAATAGAGTTGAATTTATAATTATTTTATTTTATTATTTTTTGTAGTGTAATGTAAAATTATTTTAGCAACTATTTTGTTTATCCATTTAAAAGATTGATAAATATTAAAATATTTTTAAATTTAATTATATAGTAATTTTTAGTATGAATGATTGGGTCATATTTTATAATTATCATTTGAATAGAAAACAAAAAAAAGACAAATATAAATATTTGCTTATTTTTTATAAATTTTAAATTTTAAAAGAATTAACAATTCACTTTTTACAACAACTCTCCATAGTAAGCTCTGCTAGCTGTTGTAATGGTGGGTTTACCCTAGTCTTTACTGCTTACAGTTCGATGGCAGTTTCCCTCTAATGATCTTCTGCTTCATGCTTCCTGTTAACTATTCTATTTGTGGGCTGCAACTTGTTATGAATGGGGTTGGGGGTGCCCTTATGGGCTTCCCAAACCCTTGGGCCACGTGATTGTGTTGCTTTTCCAGAAGTCCCTCTTTTGGCAGATTCATCCTATCACTTTTCTGCTCCCCAATACCACCATGATGTTTTTGAAGAACTTGAATCAGGGTCCTATGTAGATATAGTTCTACGTGAGAGCCCTACAAAGATGGGGAAAGCTTCTGACAATCTGTCTCCTCCTGCTACCTATGTGATCAGTGAGAATATAGTTAAGGTTCTAGATATGTTAGTTAATATGACCATTGCTGAGCTTAGTCTCTCCCAAGTGGGGAAGTTCTTGGCCTTTCGACCCTCTTTAGAACTTGTGGAAAAGTGGGTGTCCTCTAATTAGAAGCTAAAAGGAAGCATTTCTTCCAGTGTCATGGCTGGTGGGCTCTTCCTCTTCACCTTCCCAAACCAAGTTAACCTATTTAGTATTCTCATGGTTGGCCCTTGGGTCTTTGTACTATCTCTCTCTATGCAAATGGAAACCAAACCTTGACCCTTGGATAGATCTGGGTGCAGTTGCCCCTACTTGGATTCGTCTTTTGGGGCTCCCCCTAAAATTTTGAAATGTGAAAATTCTCAATGAAGTTGCGAACTCTTTTGGAAAGTTCTTGGCTATTGATAGCATAACACAAAGTAGATCTAGGCTTTTGTTTGCTCGGTTTTGTGTGAATGTTACTATTAATATTGTCTTGCCTACCAAGTTTACCTTTCTATCTAGGCTTGGTTCTTGGGTTCAATAGATTGAATATTAAAATGTGAAAGCTTTCTGTCAAAGTTGTGGCAGATATGGTCACTTGAGCTCTGTCTGCAAGAAGAGTAACAACCAGATACCTCTTCAACCTAACAAACCTAAGAATGTTAGGAAAGATACTGCTAACATGGTTGAATCCAAGTTGGTGATTTATTCCCTTATTAAGCATGCTCCTTCGAATGAGGAGATTGTTACCAATCTAATCAAAGATAAAAAGAAGTGTAGTGATGACCTTACATCTTCCACATCTATTATTGAGATGCTTGTGGAGGGTCATGTTCCTCCTCACACTAGTTTGGAACCTCTCATGAGGGTTTCCCCTAGTGTGAGTGGTATTATCATTGATCTTTTTCAATGGGGTGGGAAGGGACTATGCATTATGGAGTTTAAGGAAGGTGAGATTATATCTAAGGAATTTTTTCTACCCAACTCTCAAGTGAGGTGGATCTTTCCAAGAAAATCTTGTTGGTAACTCCTAAAAAGAAGGCCCTAGGTATCTTTGGTAACCTTAAGGAAAATATGCAAATTTTGGGATTCTTTGCTACCCCGCCACCAGCTAAATTAAAGCTTTGGTTTGTTGATGAAGAAAAAGAAGACAAGGGATGGGGAAAACTCCCAATCAAGAACAAAAAGAAGAAAAAGGCAGATGTAGGCAACAACAACAAGATGGGTAGACCAACTAACAAAGATTCTAGATAGAAGGATGTAGACCAGGAGGTGGCAATAGGGAAACAGTCAACCCTTGATGGTATCCCTGAAAAAAAGAAAGAGAAGACCTAATCCCCTAGGGTGGTTTTGTTTCCATTTGTGTTAATGATTATTATATCTTGGAACGTTAGGGCCTTGAATATCTCGTTAAAACAACATATGCTTTAGTGCAAACTTATGGAATAAAAGGTTGACATTCTTATGATACAAGAAACCAAAATGAACAAAGATGACTTCCAGATGGCCATTAACTCTTTTTGGCCCTCTGTTGACTTTCTGAATAGTGACTCTGATGGTGCTTCGAGGGTAATAGACACCCTTTGGAATCCCACCCTTTTTGAAGGAAATCTAGTTTTCTTTAGAAAAAATTGCCTAATTGTCGAAATGAGGCATATCAACTCCAATCTACAGTGGTATCTGGTCAATGTTTATGCCTTGAATGCTCATGCTACTTGTGCTAGATTATGGAACTTCATTACCAATCATATTGGTAACAAAATTAATGAGTTATGGATGGTTGTTGGAGATTTTAACTCCCCTCTATTCCCCTTGAAGAAAGTTGTTGGGATTGAGGATTTATCGGATAGCATGTCTGAGCTGGTTGAGTTTATACACTCTTCTGGGTTATTGGATATCCCTCTCATTGGTTCTAAGTTCAATTGGACTAACAGAAGGTTTGGGGATCAGTTGATTTAGGTCAGGTTAGATAGAGTGTTGATCTCTTCCAACTGGAACTGCCTCGATTCCTTCTCTCTCTGGTCCTCTCCTCAATCAGGGTTTGATCATAATTCTATCCTTTTAAGGTTGAATGAGCTTGGGAACCATAAATTCTATCCTTTTAGGTATGTGGGCCCAACACAAGGACTTTAGTATGCTGGTTGAGAAATGGTGGAATAACCATGTTTTGGGCACCCCATTATTTAAAATTGCTCAAAAACTTAAAATGCTAAAAGAGAAAGTTAAAGGCTGGAACTGATACTCATTTGGTTACATCTTCGAACTAAAAAAGAACATCATAAATGGTCTCAGTGTTATTCAAACTAAAATGGAAGAGAGAACAGATAAGGAGGAAGAGTTTAAATATGAAATGGACTTGAGAAACCAATGGCTCATACTAATAGAAAAGAAGAAGTGTTCTGGAAACAGAAGTCAAGATTACAATGGCTCAAGGAGGGGGACAGGAACACTAAATTCTTCTACCAATCTAATTTGAAGTATAGAAGCCAGAATAGAATAAGGAAACTCTTGAGAGAAGATGGATCTATGATGGAGAATGAAGATGATATGGTTGTCTTGTTCATTGAATATTTGTCTAAACATTCCCATGTACTAAGGTGGTGGTCAAGACTAAAACCATATTTTGGATGTTATCCCAGAGATTATTGGGGATGCTAATATTCTTTATCTCAATAAAAGAGTAACTTTGCAGGATGTGAAGATTGCTCTATTGTCCTTTGCCCCTTTCAAGTCCCCTAGTCCAGATGGGTTCCCTCTAGCCTTCTTTAAAGATCTCTAGGATATTGTGGGAAGTGACATCTTCAACATTGTTTGATAATTATTCAGGATAGGTAAAATTAAAAAGATAAATGCAACCTTTATAGCTCTGATTCCAAAAAATGATAATGTTGTTTCCACTAAAGATTTTAGACCCATTACTTTATGCAATAATATTTACAAAATTATCTCTAAAGTGATGGTCAATAGAATGAAACCTATGTTAGATAAAATGATATCTAGTAATCTGAAAGGCTTTGTGGAAGGAAGACATATTCTGGATGCAGTCATTGTGGCACATGAACTCGTTCATTCTATGGAAAACAACAAAAAACCTGCTATGGTCTTAAAATTGGATATCTCTAAGGCTTATGATAGAGTGTCTTGGGACTTCCTTCTTGAAGTCCTTAGGAGATTCAGGTTTAAAGGTAGATTCTTAGGAATGATAGAATAATGTGTTTGTACTTGAAAATTCTCTATTCTCCTAAATGGATGTCATAAGGGATACTTTTCTTGTGAAAAGGGTCTGCGATAGGGTGACCCTAATCTCCCCCTTTCTATTTATTATTGTTGCTGAAGTGTTAGAAAGAAATATAGAAAAAATCAAAAGAGAGGGCTCCCTCAAAGGCGGCCTCCACCCTGAACCCCATTACTCACCAATAGTTTATGGATGACACTATAATTTTTGGAGAAGCTTTTGTCTTGGAGGCAAAGCTAGGGAAAATAAGCTTAGATAGATATGCTTCAATTTCAGGGCAGTATATAAACTTTGTCAAAAGCAAACTGTTCTTTATGAATGTCAACTCTAGCCTTCAAGCTAAAAAATCCTCTATCCTTGGCTTTCAAGTTTCTACCCTCCTAGATTCATATTGCAATGCCCCGATAGGAAACCCTGAAGGGATAAAACTAAAACACAACAATAGAGTGCAAATAATCTTTTTTAAAAGTTAAAATAGTAAAATGATACATTGAGTAACATTAAGTTCAGATTGCACAACAGAAGACTTAACTAACAACTAAAGGGTTTCCCAACACGATTACATTGTTCATCACTAACTCAACTCATGCTAATTAATCCAATTAAGTTGATTAACCTAATGACATTATTATACTTGGACAATGGTTAAATTTATTCAATAGGTTAAAAATATAGATAACATGATTAAGTTCATCCATTGCAATTTAACCATACCTTACATCCAACCTTAAATTAAAACATATGTCATGCATCTAATTTCCATACATACTTTATTTGCATTATAAGATAATGAATACTTCCCATTATACTAACCTACATTCTTCATGATCCATATTACTGCATTTAATAAGATAACTTGATACATGCATTTAAGATTAATATAATCTAATCCACATTATACATTTTAACCATAATGTCATTCATACATGCAAAATAAAAAGGAACCAGATGAACACAAACACCACATAACACCAAATTGATAACGGAGTTCACCTCTAATGGGCTACAACTCTGAGTCTGCTCAACTATAGGACTCCTCTAATAAATAAGAGGGTGAAGAATACATAAGGTTCACATCAATTACATTTGACCAATAAGGCATACATAAACAAATAATACATATGACCACATTGGTCAAAAGATACATGAAGGATCCCAGAAGAAGGAAAAGGATCCATCTTAAACATGATAAGAAGCAAATACAAATGAATAACTGGAGCACCAATGAGACTAAGTCCTTGCAACCCATCATAATAAACCCATGGTCTAACATGAATATTAGGTACTCTCAAAGGCATAAACAACCAGATATGACTCCACAATAGTACTCCTAGCAAAGACAACACAAACTACACACTAGTGAACATAAGGGACAAGTGTCATCACATAACCTATTATGGTCACCCTAGTAGGCCTCCATAGGTCCCGACCCCATCCACTGAGTTACCCTACCAACCTTTCCCAAACCTTTGGCCCATCGAAGTCTCATGTGGACCCAACACATCCTTTTGTGAAGACAAGGTTGTTGGTTTCCCATTTCAGGCCTTCCCACTACATTCTGAGTTTGTACTAGCACTCATCCCATGCGTGAGGCACAATTATCTTACTTAGTCTTTTCATCTACTAAAATATCTAATAAATTATTAAGTTATCACATATTTAGACACAGTTTCGATGGGTTACCCTTCTACCACTTTGGGCACAACCCCCACTTGAAAGCCACTCTCCCGTATGACACTGAACCACAATCAAACAGAACTCCTAAAACCAAGGTATACACTAGGACAAGCATATGGAGTTCAATACGGTAGGAATACCCACTTGGCCAAACAAGTCCTCACACAAGGTGTACTGACTGACGATTCTCTTACTAGAGACATGACGAACTATAGTCAACCACATAACAACATCCAACACTCATATATAAGGACATGACCAGATACAAACAATCACATGAAAAAAGTCAATACTCGAGATCAAGGACATAACCGGATACAAAATAACCATATGACAATATCCAACACTCACAATCAAGGACCTGCCATTTTTCCATATCGTTTAAAAATACAAATCGATCAAGTTTTCTAATTGATCTAAATTGATTATAATTTTTCTACCTTGTTAAGATACATGTTGCCCATGGTTTACAAAACCATAATTGAATTTACATCATAAAATAATATGAACACTTCACCATGAATTTTCAACCCAAAAACCCATTTATATAATTGTATTTTTATGCTATACATACAAAGATATAATTCAATTTATATATTAATAAACTAAAATTCATATTTATTTTTCAAATAAAATCATCATTTCCATTCTTTTTTGAATAAAATTATCTAATCTCATCTTTTCCAAAATAAATATATACTTTCCAAAATATGGAAATATAAATTTAAAAGGAAACTAAAATCGATAATCATTCTTTTCAAATTAAAATAATATTTTTCCTTTTCCAAAAATTGAAATATCTAACCTAATTATTTTAAATCAGAATATACTTCCTTGCATGTATTAAAAAAAAAATACAAATTAAATATCAATTAATTTATATATTTATTAATAATTAATAATTAATAATTACAAATATACCATTTAAAAAAAAACTTTTTATAAAATAATATAAAGACCTTTCTTTTAATAACATAATATTTAAAATGTGTTGGCATATGTGCAGAACTTGGTGACATGATGATATTGTATGTTGTCATTGATGTCAATATGTTGAACTATGAACTGGTATGATATTGTGAACCGGTATATGTGAGAACCGATATGATAATGTGAACCGGTATTTGTGAAAAGTGAAGCGGTATGTTGGAATGAGAATCGGTATATGGGAAGTTTTGTATCGGGGTTTCATTTGGCATGACTACCAGTTGGTAGTCTCAACCTCAGGGTTTCTGGTTGATGCATTCCAAGCTTGTGTGATTCAACCGATGACATCTTGTGATGAGTTAGCATTGTAATGAAGATCAGATAGTGTTTCCATGTCAGCCTTGTGCATGTGAAGGATTTCCGTGAGGATCTTGCATGGAGATTGATCCTATCTACCTCGAGAATGTGCAAAGTCTCTGTAAACGGTGGAGAAGTGCGTGATGGGTTTTCAACTTCCTGAAGCGACAAAGATTGAATGTTAAAGAACATCTTGAGATATGTTCAAGAATTTTGTATTCAATGCAGTATGATTAATGGTCATGATTGAACCAATTGATTTGTTAAACCTAAATATTTAGGGTTTAGGGTTTATGCTACCGACCTATATGTTTCCTATAAGGTCGATGATGTTTTTCAATTTGATGTTGTTGGCAAATGCTATGTGTGTATCCAAGGAAAGAGATACTTGATTCTTGCCAGACCAGAGAAGTGTATTGATACCTGCAAAGTGTGACTGCAGAAGCAAAGGAGCTAAAGTGGATCTGCCTTGGCATTCAGTGTTGTTATCAGATCAGTGTATTACCTGTTGACTTCTAACCATTTCAGCAGTTGGAAAATCCCTTAACCAGGTAGCTTTAATGGGCTTTTGTGTAAATCCTTTAACAGGGTGACTCAATTCAATGAGTTCTTCAAATCCTCTTGCGAGGTAACCTTTAACAGGGTTCTAACCTTTAACCGGGTATTTAGCCATCCCTTAACTGGGTGATCCCTAGTAGGATCGGTTCCTAGCAGAACCTATTGTAAAAGTCTTAAACCGGACTAGGCTCCTAACAAAGTAGACTTCAAAAGAGTTCAAAGAACAACTTGTGGGTATTCATCCCCATTGTGGTTTTTCCCAGTTGGGTTTCCACGTGAAAAATCAGTGTGTCATGTGTGATGCTTTTCATGTGATGCTTTAATATTTTTTGTCAAGTGGTAAAGCATGTTGAACCAGTAGTCATTATATTTCTGATGATATATTACTTGTTTATGCATATGGGTGAAGTGGAAATGACATATTAGATTGTGTAGAGATCTAAGTGTTTAACGGTTTATGCTATTCTTACTCTCACTGTGTGTAACCGGTAGTGCCCTAATTTAGACCAGTGTTACTATTTACTAGTTAAGTGCAGTCTTTGCAGTCAAACTGGTTGAGAGAAAGTTTTTGTCTATACTGATTCACCCCCCCCTCTTAGTACCGATTTGGTACTTAGTGTTCATCATTATTCATCAAAAAGTTCATTTATTTATTTATTTTATTTTAAAAACAAGGTGAACCCTACATCTGTGGATTACCAAAGACTATGGTTACCACAGTCGTGGTTTCTATGGACTATGGTTTCTACAACCGTGGAAAACCATGGACTGTGGTTACCATAGTCATGGAGAACCACATACTATTGCCTCCACAGCCATGGAGAACCATGGCCTATGGTTGCCATAGCCATGGTGCCACACGCTGTGGGCACCATAATGGGCTGTGGGTTGAGCCATGGCTCCCCACGCCCAAATAATTATTTATTTATTTATTTTGTTATAATTTTTTTTTTAAAATAAAACAACAACCAAAATCTTCTGAGTACTCTCAGATATATCTTTGAGAATATTTTCTTGGGAAATCTTCTAGAAAGAAAAATATTTACATATATTTTGAAAAAAAAACAATATGCCCCAAATACCCAGATTGGCAAAAATTTCAAGCATTCTCCACTTCCATTTAACCAAGCACAAACAAATTTCTCAAATTAAAAGCCAAATCGAATGCATTCAAATTAAATTTTAACAAAATTTAACTATGAACAACCAACCCCAAATTTTGATTTTGAAATCAATTTGAACAAACAAGAATTTGATTTGGAGGTTAGGAATGAAAGCAAGGAGGATTCAAATTCGATATTTAACTACAACTCTTCCTTATTCCACAAATTTATGAGATATTCAAACAAGCACACCTATATTTCTTCCAAATCAAATCAATCTCTTCTTAAAAAAAAGAAAGAGATAAACAAGAATCCAATCCCTATTAGCAATCCTGGAAGTGATTTGGTGAAGAGCCCAACCTGCAAGTTCAAGAATTTCTTCTCCCACAACTGCCGCAAAATTTTCCATTCCAAAAACAACTCCCCCAATTTTTTTTTAAAACCTAGGTTAAAAGGGAATGTTTTGACCAAAAATCTCTTCTTTAGGTTAAAATTATTTTTCACCAAATGAAAAACATTTCTAATTAAAATTTAACCTTCCTAAAAGCTTTTTCTTTTCTTCCTCATTTAATTTGCTCCAATAAATAAAAAACTAACATTTGTATCACAAAATGTTAATGAGGGTAAAATATTTCTATTTTCCAATTTCTAATTAACCTTTTCTTTCAAAATGCATATACTTAATTAATTCATCATTTAAAAATGACCATTTAACCAAACTTTCTACAAATATGACTTTAGAAATCTAATTATTGATTAATCACACAAAGGGGTCCTATTTAATTTAATCCCTTTAATTTATGAATGCATAAAAACATATTTAATCTAATTAATACTTGGGATTTAATAATCATTTTTTACCAAACGTACAACATGCAACTAAAGTAATCGAACCAATACACGACCCACATACCCAACCAAAGGGGAAACTTGACAGATGATTGACAATGCTCATTAGAGCACAACTAGAGTAAAATGTAGTTTCTTACAACTACCTAATCCAATTCCTTTGGACCAATAAGGTACACTCAAACTTGTGAAGCCAGGTGGAGATGAACCTCATACCTATGCGGTACTGTACCTGCAATCTCCTACAACAATGAACCACACATGCATACATATATATTGAATGAAAGTGTTAGCACGGGGTTAATAACATGAATCAGAAGAACAACTAATATTACATAAGAATCGATGTGAAATCAACATTTATAGCTACACACGTTAAGCATAATACCTGACTATAACATTACAACATAGTAAATCAACCATCCAAGAAAGACACTTAAAAAAGTCAACCAAGGTCAAATTGGGTTTTAAAATCAGATTAGAGCTGGGGTACTACACCTATCTTGGGGGCTCCCCCTCATCTCCAAACACCCTTCTCTAAACTTTTGGAACAACATGCTTGAAAGGTTCCAAAAGAAATTAGTTGGAGGGAAAGAAAATCTCCTTAGTATGGTATGAAAATTGCAACTTGTCAAGTCCTGTTTGTAGAATATGTCAATCTACTACCTCTCTCTGTTCAAAATGTCAGGCTTTGTTGCCGATAAGATAAAGAGGATTCAAAAAAGGTTTCTTTGGGCTGGCACTTAAGAAATATGTGGACTTTCCTTGGTTGCTTGGGAAAAAGTTTGTAAACCCTTGAAGTGTGGAGAGTTGGGTTTAAGGAAGATCGAGCCCTTTAACAAAGCCCTCATCACCCAAATAGGCTGGCAATTAAATGAAGCACGGAAAGATTGGACTGGCATCTTTAAAGCTAAGTACTTCCCTAGCCAGAGTGAGGATAAGTTCTTCAATTAGATGGATCTCCCTCCTAGTTCTACTGTATGGAATTATGTGGCTAAAACTAAAAATGACATCAAAAGAAATGGCAAGATATTAATAGGAAATAGTATAAAGACTGACTTTTGTAAGGACACTTGGTTGCACAATTTGCCACTAGATCATATTCCACAATTCAAGAATATCAAGCAATTCTTAAGAAATCACTTTGGAAAGAATGACCATGACTACATAATTTGGAACAAGGATTGTGCTTCTTGGAAAGATTTGAATAGAATGGTTTCTTCTTGGTTGAATGTTCATTCCACTAGTAAAAATTAACTTTTGCTTGAGGCATATAAACTCTCCACTCTTTTGCCCAACTACTCCCTTTACTCTCCCTTGGTGGAACATGAGTGGATTTGGAAACCTAATGCCTCAGGGAATTTCACGGTAAAACCAACTTACCAAAATTTGGAAGAAGACACTACTAAAGACTTCAATTGGAAAGCTATTTGGATCAAGGGTCTCATCCCAAAAATCAATTATTTCTGGTGGGCTACGGCCCATGGAAGGATCCTCACAATTGATAATTTGAATAGACAAGGATTCTTTCTTGCTAACAGATGTGAGCTCTGGCCAAAAAAAATGGAAAGTATTGAACACATATTCCTTTACTGTGTTTATGCCCAAGAAATTTGGGAAGAGGTTCTAATCAAGTTGAAAACTAGCTGGAATCAACCTTTGAAATATGAAAGACTTTATAGAAGCTTGGCATTTATCTCCTTACTCGCACCCAGTGGCAAAAAGTATTAGGTATCAAACTCCCCCATTCTTGGAATGGAATATCTAGAAAGAACTGAACAATAGGGTCTTCAGAGAAGAAAGGAGAAGTAGTCGAATCCTTGGAAACATCATAATGCACCAAATTAAAGAAAATGTTAATGCTCAACCCTCAGCTTCTTCCAAAATTTACCCCTCCCTCTCAGACCTCTGGCTAAGACAAGTCTTGGGATTCCTCATAATTTTTTTGAACTTAACTAGCATAAAATGTTACTGAGAAAGACCTTCTCTTGGCAACCTCCTGAACTAGGCTGGATTAAATGTAACTTTGATAGATGTTCTAAAGGTAACCCTGGGGTTTCAGGGGCAAGAGGCTTAATAAGAGACCATAATGGTAAAATGCTTGTGGGATATGGTTCCAACCTTGGGATTGCCACTAACAACAAGGCTGAAGCCTCGACGGCTTGGATGGGTCTCCTAAGATTATAAATTATCTCAAGGAAGAATGTTATCCTCGAAGGTGACTCTAAATTAATTATCGACTATCTTAAGAATGCTATCTCTCCACCATGGGAAGTCAAGGGTATGGTTAACAAGTGCAAAAGAATCATGTTGTTTTTTGATGGTATTAAGATATAACATGTCTACAAGGAGGTAAATAGGAAGGCAAACCTTATTGGTAATCAAAGTCTTGGAAATCCAGACTAGTAGGTTTTTAATTTTGAAAATATCTCCAAAGAACTTAAAGAAATCCTTGCGCGGGAAAGACAGAATGCAAGCAGATAATTTCGTGTCTCTGTTTTCTAGGTTCTTTTTGGTCGATGTTTTGAATTATTCCAAGATGACCGTCCTTTTTTAAAATTTTAAAATAAAGGTGGGCCCCTACATGATGTTGTGTAAGTTGAAGATAACTAGGGATCCTGGCACTACGGGTTCCCTCTCTAGCTAGACGGTTGAGGTGGATTGTGACTTCGATTTGAAATTTCTCGATGCAGATGTGAAAGTGATGGATGGAGATGGCACTTGGATACATGGAGATATTGTCTTCATTAGAAAGATAGGAAAAGCCTTAGATTTTTGTGCTACCTTTACGGGAAATGATTGCATTTGGTGTCATACTTGTAAGAAATTGTAATTCTTCAAGAAGATTGAAAGTGCAGAAACATAGTTGTTTGTCCAGTCGCTTTCACAAAGTTTTGTTGTGCTTTGTTTATCCTATTCTCAACATGAGGGGCCCTCTCAAGCATACTAAACCTCGCAATTGTTTGGGGTTGCTTGACAATCAGGAAATCTGGGAGCTTTTCCAAGTGGCTAGCTTCACTCCCTTCTGCTTGGCGCTAAAAGGTTATAACAAAGAGCTCTCTGTTAGATTCTGCAACTCTTGGCAGAATGGCGTGGTCATGGTCGATAGAATTTCATTTATTGGGAGTGCGGAGTACATTGCAGAGGTGATTGGCTTACAGAATTAAGGGGAAAGAGTTGAAAGGAAAAGCTTGGGAGATTATAAAGGGTTCATGAAGTGGTTCTTTGAAAAGGGCGAGAAATCGGTGTTGTTCCAGAATGGGTATGACCGCTCTACTTTATCCAAACTCCTTTCCTATTGTTATGTACCATGTCATAAAATATTTTACCTTATAGGGTAGATACCCTACTGTGCACGGGTATCATTTCCCTATCTTGAATCACATTAGGCACCACAAGAAAATTAATATGCCTTTTTTATTGTTCTCCTCTTAGAAAACATGCATTCAAGATGGGGCTAACATCCTGCTCCACCAAGGTTTGGTATATATGTTGTACAAGTTTGTTGTGGAACACTCTCCTTTCATTAGTTGTCTTGTCTTTGTGTCTAGCAATGTTGGTGGCTCTGTGAAGGCTCCTTTTAAATCCCTCAAATTGTTGCTCTATGACCCTAAAGCTCATAATTCTCCCAGCCCGTCTTGCTCAGTTATGACTACTCCCAAGAATTATAATGTTATTCTTGAAAAAGAATCCCTTGAACCGACCCTTCTTAATATCAATCCTGAGGAAAGAAAGCTTGATACCCCTAAATGCATGCCAAAAAAGGCCAAGAAAACCAATAAAGAGTCAGAGGGGAAAAGCATTACCATAGACCTGGAGGTGAACAATTATGATAATGAAGGGAAAAAATTGATGGATGAGGGAAAGATTGAGAGCAGTTCAGGTGAGATAAGGTTGGCCCATCTACATGCAAAAGGAAGAAGAGATTTAAATAAGGAAGAAGAGATTTAAATAAGGAAGAGGAAAACTCGGCCAAGGCTAATCTACAGGAAATCTATGACTTAGAGGAGGTAGATCACTCGAAAGATAACTTAGAAGATGAGGACTTCCAGGTGAAAGAAGATGAACCTGAAGTAAACCATAATGATGAAATGGAGGAAATGGATGAAGAAGAGGAGGGGGAGGAAAAAGAGGAAGGGGAGGATGAGAGTACCAACACTGAAAGTGAACCGGAGGCCCTGCTCAAAAGCCTTGTCCACCCCAACATCTCTGAAGATGAAGATATGGTGTTGTGTTCTCCTATATCTCCTGTGTATGATGATAGTAGTAATATGGAAGGGTAATTACATGACATGAGAGAAATTGTCAACCCTGGAACAGAAAAATGATGAGAAAGACAAAAAAATCCAATTGGTGTGTGATTCAGTTAACTCTCTTTGTTGCATTATGGATGGTATCATGAAGAGTGGTGTTCTTGGAACTATTTCTGGATATGGTAGAATTAAGAAAAATATAAAGAAAGTGGCCAAGCAAGGAGTGAAGGAGCTAGATGAGGAAGGGGAAATGGACTAGAACAACACATGGGATCAAAACCTTGGAAGACTCAAAAGGGATTGAAACCTGCTAAAGAAACAGTAGATATTTTCTATTTGGCTCCTTCTTTTTTATTTTTGTTTATGTTCTGCTCATGGTGGATTATCAGGGTTTGCGTACCCATTTTGATAAACTTTATGTTTTATGATCATGCTAAAACTTTTCTTTCTAGGTTTATAGATGATATGAACACCAAAATTGTTAGTTTTAGGACTACTATTAATAGGTATACTGGGATTGTTCTTTTTACAAGTTGGAAGCTTGTTAGAATTTGTAGAAACAAGTGCAGGGTTATGAGGGTTTTTTATTACTTTTAATGGGGGACTAGATTATTTTTCTGTCTTCTGGTGGCTTCTTGGAGATGTATTGTTGTAATCCTCATCTCCGGTTCAGGGCAGTCTCCTTGCTAATCTAATAAAAAACAATTCAGTTTTTACATTTTTAATAAGTTTTATTTTATTTTTAATTTTTTTAAAGAGAGTTTATATTTATAGAGAGTTTATTTGAAAAGTGATAGTGATTGTATGATTTCTTTTCTCACAGAAATTGTAACTGTCTTAATTGGCCAAATACAAATATATGTTTTTCTTTCTTATTTTTAAAACAATCAAAATGTTACAATCAATTTATGATCACTTTCCCCACTCAAATTATAAACATTTAGATTGTTCAAATGTAGCCTTTAGGTATTAGCAACATAGACATATATAATTTAATATAATTTTAGCTACTACCATTTCCTTCATTAAATGTTAATATTTGTTTGTATATATATTAAGGTCAACCATCCACTCAAACTTTCAAATTTTAGTTTTAATTTTTTTTTAAATGGAAAATACCTTTCTAAATCAATTTATTCATCAAAAATTAAATATTGTTCCTACAATGAAGTTATAATCATTTTTGTTTACCTTTCCACCTCTTAACCCACTTTCACTTCATTTTCATGTAAACCAAAACAATGCGCCTATTGGCTACATGTTGCATGACAAAACTATGCGGTTGCTAGTTCTATGTCGTTTGTAGAAATATGTTTTACACTTTCTTCCCAATGGTTTTTAACTTTTTCTTTGCAATCTATTTATTTTTCAAATGGTGTATTTATAATATGTTTTAAGGGATGACAATATGTCATAATGGGAAAGTTTCTCCTAGATCAACCATTCAAAATGTGAATTAGTAGTCATTAATTTTGATCTTCCATCATTCTTATACTCCTTGCATATTTTTGGACAATTAGATTCATTTTAGCAAAAACCAAAAAGTGTTTAAAGCAATGAGAATTGAAAAAATGCTCTCAAATCATGAATGTATTGAATGCCTTTAAATACAAGACATAAATAAAATGCCAAAAAGTGTTCTTAATTGGCTCTTAAAAGGAAAGGTTTCTTTAAAAATATAAGTTTAATTATTTTTTATTATCTTGAGATTATAAATATGTGCATTGATAAATGAATTTGTATATTGACAAGAAGGATGTAATTGGATATATAGAGATGAGAGAGGTTTAGGATTGTGGGAATGTGAGAAATTTTATAATAACGATGAAAAATTAATAGCAAAACTGAATGCGACAAATGTAAGCATAAGATGAGTGTATAGAATTGTGTTAGTGTGTGCAAAAGAAAAAGAAGGATGACTGAAAGACAATATATATAAATAAATGTATTGATAGATAAAAGATTAGAAAAATGAATTCCATTTTTCCAGAAAAATGTAACATATACACATATTTATATATCTTTTCATAATAATTACAAAACTGAAAAAAAATCTCATAGCTACTAAATACAGACCGTAAATCTCAATGCCCAAGCAGGAGAAATTAAAACATGTGAGTATTTACTTTCACCCTTCTAAGAATGAGAAAGCGTCCAAACTGATATAATCAATCATTGAAAAGGAAAAGCAAACTGAATAGCTACGCCTTGCGTTATTCTACTTTCTCTTTTTAAAATACCAATGAAGATTCCAATACTTTTTGGAGTTTTACATTTATATTGTAGAAAGAACATTAAAATTGTGTGCAGAGTTTAGAAGCAAAAGAAATGCTTTGAAGATGACTGCTCGCTTAGAAGATTGCAGATGAAATTGTTGGAGTAAAGCTTGGAACATAATTAACCTAAAATTGTGTCGATGAAAATCGATGAATTTTAATATAATTAATCCTGTCATTAACTGTACATTTTCAAGTTCTGATATGTTAGTCTGTGTTCGGATTTAGTTCAGTTTCAATTTTACCCGTATACTTTTATCACTGTCCCCTTTCTTTTAAAATGTTGTATTGTTGGCAAAAGGGTAAAAACTTTATTGAGAATCAGAATCAAGCATTACAAAAAGAATCAGACCCTGAGGCCCCTGAGAAGGACAACTAGCCCAATCACAAATCAACCAACTTCAAGGCCACCCATGTCCTCAATGAGAATCATCTGCAATCCCTGACAGTAATCCCCAACGAGATGCTCCTAGCCTTCCACTTTCCACTCATTATCATGCTTCGATGCCCACTTGGCCAAACATTCCACCACACCATTCCATTCACGGGGAATATGGATAAAGGACACTTGCTCCATTAAGGAGATAATTTGAAGAATCTGCTGAACAATCTCTGCCAACTGCCACTGTATCCCACTCTCCTTTTGATCAGATAACAAGTTAACAACAATCTATGAATCCAATTCACAAATCACCTTCCTAAAACCCCTTGCCAAAGCCCACTCAAGTGCATAAAGAATCGCAAAACCCTCCATAAGATTATTAGACTGATACCCTTTATGCACCGAAAAGAGGAAAACAACCTCCCCCCTGCTATTCCTGCCAACACCCCCAACACTTGCAGGGCCTGGGTTGCCCCTAGATGAGCCATCAGTGTTGATCTCGATATACTCATCCTTAGGGGGTGTCCACCTTCCAACCCTTTGCACCTTCCTTGTAGCCCATCTACCTTTCCTGACACAAGCAAAGTCAGGAGACAACTCCTGCAAGCCAAGCCTACTCACAATATCCGCCTCATCTCTACCCAATGGGAAATTCACCTCACATTTAACTTCCATTGTCTCCCAAATTATAACAATGATCCTATTCAAAACTATTTGAACAAACAGTTTGGCCTCTTTCGGGAGGCCAAACTGTTTGTTCAACAAGTTTTGAATAGGAACTGCCACAGAATGAAAATGGGCCCAATATACCAGACCTTCTGGAGGAAGGAGGACTGTTGGTGTAAATAATTATTCATCTTGGATATTAATACACCTTACTTAAGTTTACTTAGGTACATGCATTTCATGGTAGTTTGGGTATGAGACACTTGGGTGTTTGTGCCACATTGGGATAGTGTGTGTAGGAGAATTTCCACCTTTTATGGTGTTGATCTTGTTGTTACACTCCACATTCAATGGGCGATCCACCTCATGTGGAGTATTATATTGTTTCTCCTACCTACCCTTGTTTCTTATTGAGCCACATGTCATGTTTGTGTGCTCACATATCCATATAGCCTTGCCTATATAAGGAGGCTCATATTCATTATATGCAACGATCGCTTGATGATCCAGTTGATCAGTATTTTCATCTTGATAGAATACAGTTTATTCCTATCATTTATTTTGTTCTCTCTTATTTGTGCTTTCCATTGCCTCTTGATCTTGACAAAATATCACATGGTATCAGAGCTGGTCCATGTCTTACATGGTATCAGAGCCATTAGATTGTCAATGGTTTGCTAATTGAGAAAAATTTGATGCTATTTGGGGTTGTGTATTTTGGAGTTTTCTATTGCAGGTTATTATTGAAGCTTGATAGGTCAAATCTGTGGTTACCATTGGATTTAGGAGATCCAAGAAAGTTAGTTTTGTCTTTTGTTTCATCCAAATCTGACTTCGGAGGCCAAATCTAGAGGCATTTGAAGTTTGACGTTGCGGCGGAAATTTTCCAGAAATTATAATTTTGCAGGCAATTTTCAAATAGCGATATCTCACTCATCCAGACTCATTTTTTCGAGCAATTTTTTTTTTTGTGGGGTATAGTTTCATGATGTGGATAGTGGTGTAGGAGTTTTCTGATTTTGGGATACAGGTTTTTCAGAAATCATGAAATCCCGATTTTTACAACTTTTGAGGCTTCGTTTGGGCTCATATGGACTCCTTTTTAGGTGCCGTTTTTTTTGAAAGTGCATATTTTTTCATCTACTTTCATAATATGCCATCTGTTTGTAGTGATTTTAAGTAGAAATTGTACTTTCATTATTTGGCCATTTTTGGCATATTTGGTACTTGCATTTTGCTTGGATCTCAGTTTAGATCACTAGCGATATTTGTTGAAGTCTCTTAGATATCATTTTCAGAAGTTGTAAATTGAAATCAGAAGTCCACTTTTCCTTGTGTTGCAAGTGGCCCATTGTATACCCACTAAGTATAAAGTGCCAAAATCACCATTTTGGGGGGATTTCTTAATTGAGTATTTTGGGGGGGTGTCTTGTGTGATTGTGCCTCTCTCTATCTTGTGTTTTTTCATTTTGGTGCTATGGGTTCTCCTAAATTTCCACTTTAAACTCCTCATAATTATGCATCATGGAAGATTAAGACATGGAGTAAACTAATGGAAAAAAGACTCATTCATTATGTAAATGAAACTATAACACCACCACTTGATCCTTAGGCTGATCCTAATGCTCAAATTGAATGGCTTACTAAGAATGCTATGGCACTTGGAAATCTTAGAAAGTATGTATCAGATGACCTCATTTTTCACATTGATAAGTGTACAACAATTAAAGAGGCTTGAGATATTTTTCAGAAATTGTATGGTCAAGTTGATGAGATTAAGGGCTACAAGCTTGATAGTGAACTCACAACTTTGGATCCCAAGGATTTTGATACAATCCAAGATTATGTCACAAAAGCAACTGAGTTAAGAGAAAAGCTAAAGGATTCTGGAATTAACAAAAATGATGCTCAATTGGTTTATAACTTGTTGGACAAACTTCCTTCAGAGTATGCAGCCTTTGTATCTAGCTTTCACACCCATAGGTTAGCTCAAGGTTCCTCATACACTTCTCCCTCATTTGATTCATTCATGGAGATGTTGATACTTGAGCAATCTAAGTTGACCATGATGGGGATTCTCAAATCTTCAAAGTCACAAGCTTTGGTGGCTAACAAAGGGAATCAAAGTAATCAAGGAAAAGGCAAGAATCAAAGGCAACCTAAGTCTAGACCACAACAAGATGGAGCACAATTTTCCTCTCCACAACAAGATGATTCACCATTCTCACCTAAGAGGAAATCATATAAGGACAATCATTTTTGTGGATATTGCAAGAAGTCGGGACATGATGAACATCATTGTTATAAGAAGGAAATTGATGAGTTGAAGAATCTTCTTGAGAAGAATAGAATCAACCTACCTTCTAGAATGTCCACATCGACTTCTTCTTCCAAGGATAAAGGAAAGGATCACTTTTTTGGGACAGATAAAGGAAAGGGACAAGCTCTTTGTGCTATTACAAGTCATGATTCAGGGAGATGGCTTCTAGATTCAGGGGCTTCTCATCATATGGCATATTCATAGTCTATGTTTTCTACATTTGAGCCTTGCCACATGCCACAGATTTTGATGGGCAATCATACATACATGGATGTGATTGGGAAAGGATCTATTGCCATTGGGGATAACTCCTTCAATGATGTGTTGTGTGTACCCCACTTGACAAATAATCTTCTTTCCATCTATCAAATCACACATGGAGCAACTAGGAAAACTGTGGAGTTCACACCTGATTCATTTATCATTAGAGACTTGGAGAGTGGAGCTATCATTACGACTGGGGTGGTTGATCATGCATCTCAGTTGTACTCTTTTTCACATTTTGGTCCTATTGATGAGGTTGATTCTTCCTATGTTGATGATTTAGATTTTGAGGAGAACTTTGGGCATTTGAACTTGGGGATTCTCACATGTGACCCCATTCTTGAACCTTGCATTTCATCTCCTTCTATTGATATCACACCACCTATTGCACTTGATGATGCAGCTAGTGTGACAGTTTTGACTTCTTATGATTCAGTGCAGCAAGATATTTCATGTCTTCCAGCTTCAGTTGATTGGGATGCCTACTTGATAGACATTACAGGTTTGTTTGTGGACTCCTACATTGCAGATTTGGGAGACACCATTCATGACATTCATCTTCTCTTTGATGAAGATGATCCTTCTTTGATTGTTGCGAGGGATAACTCTGACCCTCTTGTGCATTCTCTACATGATCAATCTTTAGAGGTTGATATGATTGTGGATACTTTTGTACAACACTTGGAGGAGGTCTCTTTATCTTTTGAGGAGACATATGAGTCTTTGGATATTGTTCTACATTCATCTCCACTAGATCTTGGAGTGTCTTTTTCAGCAGTGTGGCACAATTTACCACCTTTGGAGGGGGTACCTTTCAGCATCGACATGCAGACACTTGAGCAGTTTTCAGATATTCCTTTCATCATGAGTTTTCTTCATACATCTTGTTGAAATGTGGCGACTGATTAGCAAAGTACTGTACACACATGCGGTTTTTTGTTGATGAAAACCGACATTGTAATAAAACCCTAAAAAAGGCCGACTTTGTTTGTTGCCCTAAAACCGCATGTTATAAGCGGCTGGGATGCTTAAGGCATTGGAAGGTTGATGTACTATTTTTGCTGGATAATAAGAAAGATTGGACGGCTGTGTATGGTGGACGTAACCCATTCTGAGTGAACCACATTAAATCTCTATGTTATCTGTGTCCTGTTTTATTTCTTTATCTTTTGTATTTAAATCTGCATATAATTGTTAGTTCATATTTGCTTCGGATCTGCTTGGAACCCTAACAATTGTTATCAGAGCGAGGTTTTCTATAAATTGGCAGGACTTTCAGATTTGAGTGGGAGCAATGGAGGATTCCAAATTCAAGGTCGAAAAGTTTAACGGCCAGAATTATCAGTTATGAAAAATGCAGATGGAGGATTACCTGTATCAAATGGATTTGTGGCGGCCATTGGAAGGAAAGATAAAGAAACCGACCACAATATCAGATGAAGAGTGGGACATTTTAGATAGAAAGGCACTGAGATCCATTTGATTGTGCCTTGCGGCGTCTGTAGCATTCAATATAACAGAAGCAAAAATGACTGTAGATTTGATGGCAACATTGGCTAAGCTGTACGAGAAACCCTCAGCTTCGAATAAGGTATTTCTTATGAAGCGTTTGTTTAATTTGAAAATGAGTGAGGGAGGATCTGTAGTGGAGCACTTAAATGAATTTAATACAATTACCAGTCAATTGTCTTCAGTAAAAATTACCTTTGTAGAAGAGGTTAGGGCTCTCTTGATTTTATGTTCTTTGCCAGAAAGCTGGAATAGCTTGGTTATGGCTGTAAGTAACTCTGTCTCTGGTAAAAATACTTTGGTATTTGATGATATTGTTGGTGTTATCCTAAGCGAGGAAATGCGAAGGAAAAGCATAGGTGAGACTCCAACATCATCGGGTAGTGTTTTGAATGTGGAGAATAGATGAAGATCAAAGGAAAGAGGAAAAGGCCCTGGGAATGAGAAGTCACGAGGGAAGTCAAAGAAATGATGCTCTCAATCTAGAGGAAAGAAAGATTGCTGGTACTGCGGAAAGCCTGGTCATCTAAAGAAAGATTGTTGGTCTTGGAAAAACAAAGAAGGAGACAAAAATGAAAATGACAGTAAGGAAGCTAATATTGCAAGTAATACTTTACAAGATGCTTTAATCTTATGTTTGGATAATGTTAATGATTCCTGGGTAATAGATTCTGGGGCTTCATTTCATGCTACACCCCATAGAAAATATTTTCTAGATTATGTTCAAGGTGATTTTGGACAAGTATATTTGGGTGATGATGAGCCCTGTCAAATTGTTGGAAAAGGAAAGATAAAGATCAAGTTGCAGAATGGTAATGACTGGTTTCTGCAGGAGGTAAGACATGTTCCTAATTTAAGCAGAAATTTAATTTCTGCAGGGCAACTAGGTAGTGAAGGTTGCATAGTTACCTTCTCAGACAGTATGTGGAAGGTCACTAAAGGATCATTAGTAGCAGCTAAAGGTGCGAAGGTAGGCACATTATATCTGTGTACTGGTAACACTTACTCTACCTTAGCTGCTACAGATAAAGTTACTGCAGGGACAACAACAATAAATGTTGCAAGAATAGATTCGATAATGTGGCACCATAGGCTTGGGCACATGAGTGAGAAAGGGATGAAAATCCTTCACTCCAAAAATCTATTGCCAGGACTAAACAAGATTGATTTAGAGTTCTGTGAAAACTGTGTTTATGGTAAACAGAAAAGAGTCAGATTTCTCAAGGTTGGGAAAGAGAAGAAGAGTGAGAAGTTAGAGCTTGTACATTCAGATGTATGGGGACTGGCTCAGGTATCATCTCTTGGTGTCTCTTGCTATTATGTTATTTTTATTGATGACTCAACCAGAAAAACATGGGTATATTTCCTAAAACAAAAATCAGATGTTTTTGAAACTTTTAAGAAATGGAAAGCTTTGGTTGAGAATGAGACAGGAAAAAAGTTGAAGTGTCTCAGATCGGATAATGGAGGTGAGTATTGCAGCAAATCATTTGAAGATTACTGTTCCTTAAATGGGATTTGAAAGCAGAAGACAGTTCCAGGAACTCCACAGGAAAATGGTGTGTCAGAGAGAATGAATAGGACCATCATGGAACGTGCAAGGAGCATGAGATTGCATGCTGGATTGCCCTTACATTTTTGGGCAGATGCTGTACATACTGCTATCTATTTGATAAATAGAGGACCTTCAACCCCTTTGGATGGTGGTATTCCAGAGGAGGCATGGACTGGTAAAAAGGTAAATTATTTTTTTCTAAAAACTTTTGGTTGCGAAGCTTTTTTCCATGTTGATAAAGAAAACAGAACCAAGCTTGATGCTAAATCTCAGAAATGTACCTTCATTGGATATGGGATAGATGAATATGGCTATCAATTATGGGATTTTGAAAATAAGAAAATAATTAGAAGTAGAGATGTTATATTCAATGAGAAGGTTATGTATAAAGAACAGATGCAGGAAAAGAAGCATGAACAGGACAAACAAGAATATGTGGTGTTGGATGAGATTCCTGAAAATGAAATGCCATAGGTACCTGATGCTCAGCAACAACATATTGTCCCACAAACTCCTGCAAGTGTTAGATGTTCTACGAGGACAAGTAGACCCCTTGAAATATTTTCTCCTTCTTTGTATTCTATTTTATTAACAGATTCTGGTGAACCAGAAGAATATGAAGAAGCAATGCAGGTGGATGCCAAACTACAGTGGCAACTAGGCATGAAAGAGGAGATGGACTCCCTGATGAAAAATAAGACTTGGGACATAGTTCCTTTACCTGCAAAAAAAAGAGCCTTTCCTAACAAATGGGTTTATCGACTGAAGGAGGAGGAAGGAGGTCAGAAAAGATATAAGGCCAGACTTGTAGTAAAAGGTTTTGCACAGAAAAAGGGTATAGATTATGATGAAATATTTTCTCCAGTTGTAAAAATGACTTCAATTAGAATTGTACTTAGTCTTGTGGCTGCAGATGATTTACATCTTGAACAATTAGATGTCAAAACAGCTTTTCTCCATAGAGATTTGGAGGAGGAAATTTACATGTTGCAACCACAGGGATATGAGGTCAAAGGTAAGGAGAACTTGGTGTGCAGGTTGAAGAAAAGTTTGTATGGCCTAAAGCAAGCACCCCGACAATGGTATTTAAAATTTGATAGTTTCATGGCTAAACACGGTTATCATAGATGTCATTCTGATCATTGTGTATATTTTAAGAGATTTGATAATGGTAGTTATATTATCCTGTTGCTTTATGTTGATGACATGCTTGTTGCTAGGTCTAACATGCAACATATAAATGATTTTAAACAGAAATTAGCCAGGTCATTTGCTATGAAGGATTTGGGTGCAGCTAAGCAAATTCTCAGTATGAGGATTACACGGGACAGGAAAAATAGAACCTTGAATTTGTCCCAAAGTGAGTATATAAAGAAGGTGTTGAAAAGATTTAACATGCAGGATGCAAAAGCAGTTAGTACACCTTTGGCTAGTCATTTCAAATTGACTAAGGAGATGTGCCCAAAGACATAGGAAGAGGTTAATAAAATGTCTAACATGCTGTATTCATCAGTTGTTGGTAGTCTGATGTATGCAATGGTATGCACAAGGCCAGATATTGCACATGCAGTGGGAGTTGTGAGCAGGTTTATGAGTAATCCGGGTATGGAACATTGGAATGCTGTGAAATGGATTCTTCGGTATTTGAAAGGAACTACTATGAAGGCATTATGTTTAAAAGGATCTAATGCTGCTCTAAGTGGATTTGTTGACTCTGATCTGGCGGGTGATATTGATTCACGGAGGAGTACTACAGGGTATGTTTTTACTATAGGGGGAACTGTAGTCAGTTGGATTTCTAGGCTGCAAAAGGTTGTTGCACTTTCAACCATTGAAGCTGAGTATGTTGCTGCTACAGAAGCCAGCAAAGAGATGATTTGGTTGCAATGTTTTCTGAAGGAATCGGGTCAGACACAAGAGGATAGCCCATTGTATATTGATAGCCAGAGTGCCATTCATCTTGCGAAGAACTCTTCTTTTCATTCAAGGACAAAGCACATTCAGCTCAGGTACCACTTCATCCGGATTATTTTGGAGGGGGGTCAGTTACGGCTTGAGAAGATTCACACAAGTGAGAATCCTGCCGATATGTTCACAAAGGCAGTTCCATAGGAGAAGTTGATTTCTTCATCAGTTTCTGTTGGTCTTCTTGATTGATAATTGTGGAATTTATACCAGTCAAGTCCTAGTGTTTTATCCAGTGGATGTTGCATGTACAATGGTGTTGTGTAGTATCAGTCTCCAAGTGGGAGATTGTTCGGTGTGGAGCCTGGTCAGTCTCCAAGTGGGAGATTGTTGAAATGTGGTGACTGATTAGCAAAGTACTGTACACTCAGCACGTATCCTCGCCCCCGAGAAAATTTTTTTTTGTCATTTTTTGTTGATGAAAACCGACATTGTAATAAAACCCTAAAAAAGGCCGACTTTGTTTGTTGTCCTAAAAACGCATGTTATAAGCGACTGGGATGCTTAAGGCATTGGAAGGTTGATGTACTATTTTTGCTGGATAATAACAAAGATTGGACGGCTATGTATGGTGGACGTAACCCATTCTGGGTGAACCACATTAAATCTCTGTGTTATCTGTGTCCTGTTTTATTTCTTTATCTTTTGTATTTAAATCTACATATAATTGTCAGTTCATATTTGCTTCGGATCTGCTTGGAACCCTAACACATCTTCCCTTCATGATTGGGGAGATTTCATGGATACACCTTTGATTTTGTTTCTTCCTAAGGGGGGGAATGTTGTTCGACGTTCGTGGAGTAGTTTCTTTGTACATCGAGCTTCTATCATTGGTGCAGATTCCACATTGAGGGGGGGCTTCCTAGTCTCTCTTCTTCTTCTTCTCTCATATGGGGGAGACTTTTTCCTCACATGGGGTTTTGTTCCTCACATTTTTCTATGAGAGTTCTCTTGTATAGCTTTCATCTCTCTTTTGGGGGAGGGTTTTTCCATTGGGTTTTTCTCTCTTTCCCCTCTTTGTGATAGATTTCTTTGTAATGGTTTTCATGCATTTGCATTTATACATGGGTACCTAACATGGCCTCATAGCCGGGACTCATCTTGCATTATTTAGTTGCCTTGTAGACTTTAGTGCATTCCCCTAAGTTTCACTTAACGAGGGGTGTTGGTGTAAATAATTATTCATCTTGGATATTATTGCACCTTACTTAAGTTTACTTAGGTACATGCATTTCATAGTAGTTTGGGTATGAGACACTTGGGTGTTTGTGCCACATTGGGATAGTGTGTGTAGGAGGATTTCCACCTTTTATGGTGTTGATCTTGTTGTTACACTCCACATACAGTGGGCGATCCCCCTCATGTGGAGTATTATATTGTTTCTCCTACCTACCCACACCTATTTCCTACCTACCCTTGTTTCTTATTGAGCCACATGTCATGTTTGTGTGCTCACATATCCATATAGCCTTGCCTATATAAGGAGGCTCATATTCATTGTATGCAATGATCGCTTGATGACCCAGTTGATCAGTATTTTCATCTTGATAGAATACAATTTATTCCTATCATATATTTTGTTCTCTCTTATTTGTGCATTTCATTGCCTCTTGATCTTGGCAAAATCTCACAAGGACGAAATAGGAGGTCTGCCCAAATTGTTCCAAAACTCCACCAGAGAATCTACATGGACACAAGGATGCTTCCACCCCCCCACCAATAGTGCCAGATCAGCATAAATAAGGGGCACCTAAAAAATAGGTGTGAAGAATCTTCCTCTCCGTTACCACATAAAACATAGATAGAAGGCCCCGAGAATCTTTGCTTGCGGATATTGTCCCAAGCTAGACATCTATTCCAAGCCAAAGTCCAGGCAAAATAGTTACACTTCGGCCAAGAAGCCTTATTCCACACCTGTTTCCACCAGTTCACTTCTCCTCACTCTAGTCTTTGGCTCAACAATTCCTAGTAACCACTAGCCATAGAAAAAACACCATTAGGATTTGGAGACCAAGCAAGCCCATCCCTACCCTTCAGGGAGCTATAGTGTCTATTCGCCAAAATGCCCTGCAACTCTGCACACTCTTCCTTCATCCCAACCACCGGCCATTCATTAGGAGTCTTCCATCACTCCAAATCCAGCCGACCACACCTATAGATAGCCTTAAAGTCACTCACCCTTGACCATCCAGCTTCCAAGAACCTCTGGCCCAGGTTTTCAAGATTAGGAAACTGATCAAGAATGGGAGGGTATCCATCCCTTGAATCATTCCAGAAAAGAACCTCTTCCCCCCTTCTACAGATCGAGAACAACCCTGCCTTAATGAGAGAAGCCCCCCTCTTGAGAGTGTACCAGATCGATGAGCCCTTTCCTTCAAGAGGATATCTAGGGATCTCCTCCATCGGGATCCTCTGCATATATTTGCTAGCCAAAATCCTAGCCTAGCCATAGTCCTGTTCAACACACCACCTCCAATACAATTTAGAAGCAAGTGCTTCCCCAAAAAGAATAGACTGCCTTAACCCAAGCCCCCCAACCTGCTTCGGCCTACACACCAGGTCCCAATTGACCAGACTCCATTTGGAGGAGGTGAGATTACCAGCCCATAAGAATTTCCTAGCCAGAGAGTCCAAACCCTTCAAGAACCACTTAGGAGCCACATGAAGCATACATTGATAGGTCGGCAAAGCTTGAACCACTGACTAAATCAGAAGAATCCTCCCTACAAAGGATAACCATCTATGAGTCCAGTGTTCAACCTTGGAGTAGAATTTGTCCAAGATCCCCTACCACGACTCCCTAGGGGGGTTGCTAGGAGAAATAGGAATACCCAAATACGTCAAGGGCAGGGAGCCGACTTGGAATCTCAAGATAAGAGCAATCCTCCTCTAAATAGACTTAGGAGTGTTAAAAAAGAGGATGGAGGATTTATCCTTATTGATCATCTGTCCAAATGCTGCAAGATAAACATCTAGGACCTTATGCAGATTTGAAGCTTCATTGATCCAAGCAAGCCCCATCAGGGCTGTATCATCCACAAACTGCAAGTGAGACTTCGGTTGGAAGTCATTCCCCCATCTCCAACCCTGAATAGAACCCTGACCCACATTATGCTTAATCAACCTCCCCAAACCCTCAGCAAGAAGAATGAATAAATAAGGGGAGAGAGGATCTCCCTATTGGAGACCCCTAGAAGCACCAAACAGCTCAGTATGGTCTCCATTGATGAGCACAGAGAAAGAGGTGGATGTAACACAACTCAATACCCACTGGATCCATTCGTCTGCAAAACCAAAAGCCCTGAGGATCTTCTGAAGGAAGGACCACCGAACTCTATCATACGCCTTAGCCATATCCAGCTTGATAAATATAGCTTTTTCCTTGGATGTTGCCATAGAATGAATGGTCTCTGTAGCAATGACCACCCCATCTAGAATTTGGTGCCCTTCCACAAACCCACTCTACTCCTCAAAAATAACCTTCCCCAAACACTTCTTCAATCTATCTACTATCAGCTTAGAGATGATCTTATAAATCACATTGCAGAGGGAGATCAGGCAGAACTGACTTAACTGATCGGCCCCTTCGCACTTGGGGATTAGGGCAATGAATGTTGCATTCAATGCCCTAAGCATTTGTTTATTCCTCTGGGACTCCTGGACTACTTCCAATAAATCTAGCTTAATTATATCCCAGAACTCTTGAAAGAACTCAACCGGGAACCCATCCGGTCCAGGAGCCTTTCCTTTCCTCATGTGGAAGACAATCCTCTCGAGTTCTTCCAGTAAAATAGGACACAAAAGCTGCTCATTCATCTCCCTCAAGACAAGAGAAGGGATACAATCCAGAACCTGATTCTCCTCCACTGTTTCCCCCTAAGAGTCCTCCCTAAGAGAGACTGGAAACACTGGAGAGACTCCCTTGACATCTCCTGCAAGGATAAGCACTGCTCACCTCTGTCATTAACTAGTACAGGAATGGAATTTCTGTGTCTTCTTGCTTTCACTGAGTTGAAGAAGAAAGTAGTGTTCTTGTCCCCCTCCTTCAGTCAGTCAATACAAGCTCTTTGCTTCCAATATATTTCTTCCCGAAGCTCCCATTCCTCAACTACCTTGACAGCCCTGTCTTCCTCTCTAAGTAGTTCCTCAAACAACCCATGCTCCCTAATTTTACTGGTGATCTCATTTAGCGCAACTTGAGGAGCTTTCTTCTCATGAAAAATATTCCCGAAACCTTGATAGTTCCACTATTTAAGCTGAAGCTTAACAAATTGTAGCTGCTTGGCAAAAGAGTACATGGCAGTGCCAAAGGCCGGTCTCCCTTTCCTCCACCAGTCCGCAACAAGAACTTGCAACAATGGGTCCCTAAGGCACATGAGTTGTAATTTGAAAGAAGGTGAATGGGCAACCCGAGCCGAAGATGAAACCAGCTTGATGGGCCAGTGATCCGACCCTCTCCAGTCAAGAATCTCAGAACTTTTGGACCACCCCCCACCGATCCAAAAATAGGAAACCAAAAAATGATCCAATCATTCAGTAATCCAATTCTCTCCCACCCTCCTGTTGTTCCAAGTGAACAAACCATTGCTAGGCTTGACGTCAACAAGCTGCAGCAAGGAAATACTATCTTGGAAAAGGAAAGAAAAAGGTTCCAACCACATTACGCCCCCCTTCTTTTCACTCAACTCTAGGATGGCATTGAAGTCTCCTGCCATAATCCAAGGATAAAGAGGGGCCAACCTGTGCATACTTGACACGTGTGACCATAAGCTTTGCTTACCCTAAAAATCAGTAGGAGCATAGATATTCGAAAAAAAGATGAATTCCCCAGTCTCAAGACTAGCCAGCACCCCAGTTAAAGAGGATCTGGAAGCAACCCACCAGATAGGGCGGAACCTTAAAGGGTTCCACAGACAGGCCACCCCTCCCGAGGAACCAGCTGCCCCAACATACTGACACTCGCCTCGCCCCCACAACTTTGGTACGAGACCCATCATACTATCCATAGTAAGTTTAGTTTCTTGCAAGAAAAGGACATCAGGTGAGTGATTCCTAATCATATATCGAACAACTTTTTGTCTAGGGGGTCTAGGGCCATTGTTCAAGCCCCTTACATTCCATGAGAGTACAATCATTTAGGTGGGTTGAAAAAGTGTGAGTCCAAAGTCTTCACTGACCCTGACTCAACCAAATTCTCACCCATAAATTTGATCTTCTCCAGATCCTTCTTTCCGCTAACGTTTGAGCTCTTCTTTGAAGCACTTTTCTTAATATCTCTCTGATGTAGACCCAAGTGAACGGGTGACTTATTACTTTTAGCCCCAATCAGTTCCAGTTTTGAAGCTATTGGAGAACCCTCCCCCTCAGCTAAGTTCCCCTCAATAACAGGAGCCAGGCCCAACTGAGCCCCTACTGCCTGTTCCATCTCCATCTGCTATCTTCCAACCACTAGCAAGGCCTGGGAAGATTCCTCCATCACATTTTCTAGCACCCCTCCTGATGCATCCTGATCTAGAGGGGTAAACCTTGAGTTAACTTCCTGATGGCTTAGGTCATCCACGGCCTCAAATTTGTTAAAGGTATCCTCCCCCCATCTCTCCTGTAAGGGTCTCTTTTGTCCTCTATTTCTATTCTTTGTCTTAACTAGGACAAAACCATCAGGACCCTCTACCACACCTGACATGACAACTTTCCCTTTCTCAGCCCTATCAAGGCTCGGTTCTGACTGCTGAGGCTATCTCACTACTGGTTTGTATCTAGGGCATTTACACTGTAGATGACCATACTCATGACACAGACGATAGCGAAATGGTAAAGTCTCATAATCTAGCTGTTGAACCCATGAATAAGATCCTACACACATATCTATAGCATCTGGCAAGGGTTTACTAAGATCTATTTCAACACAGATACGTGCAAAGGTCATTACCTTTCTACCCAGAGTTTGCGCCGAGGATCCCACTAGTCTCCCAAGCAGAGCCGCGAGCATCGATAGCACATCCTCTTGATAGCATTCCACCGGAAGACGTGGTAACTGAACCCACACTGAAACTCTATTTGGGATCTCCTTTGAAAGATTAAACCCCGCATGCCAAGGTTTGATGTATAATCCCACTTGGTTGTAAAAATACAGACCTCCTTCAAAGACACTATTGCGATCCTCCATGCAGTTGAACGTAACCATGAAATAGTTATTTACTAGCAGCATAATTTCCATTTCCCCTTCCGGTGCCCATGTCCATTACGCCCAGTTTTCCAAAAACTGCAATGAAACCCTCATTCCCAAGAACTTGCAGTATAGCGAGTGATTTGAAAAGTATTCAATGTCATCAGCTATGATCTCTGGAGGGATAATCAACTTCGGCCTCTCACTGCATCTCTCCAGGCAACCATTAATTTTCCCCATGCGAGAGCTACCAGCACTCCTAAAGCCCAAATCAGAAGAGAATAGGTTATTGTTAAACATCTTTACGTTCTAAAAAGGGGGTTTTGAACCCACCGTAGCACGGAAATCCATAGCTAGAACCATCTGCAAGGCTTCCCCACCCAATGTCACCATCAGGCACACAAAAATTAAAAAAACCAAGGATATGGCCGAGGGCCCACACCCCAAGGTCTCCCCATGGGGCTCAGCACCCAAGACCACTCCCCTCACCCGCAACACCAAGGAATGACCCACCTCAAACCCCAAATCCCCGAGAAAGCTTCGGCCGCATCAACAGAACCCCACCCCCGCACAACCCTCCCACCTCCCAACGACCACCCCCACAGCCACCACCGATCCCTCGCACCTCCTTCCTCCTCCATCTTCCCCCGAAACCCAGCACTTCCCCCCCCGTGCGAACCCACACTAGCACCACTTGCAGATAGGGCCGCAAAACCCTAGCTCGGCCTCCTGCGCAGCCCCGTGTGAACGCCATGACTGATAATAGAAACTTTTTTGAAGATAATTATAATTATCTATAGTCTAAAATGTCGTATTGTTATAATTAAATAGACTTCTTCTTAAAAAAAGAATTCGAAGAATATGCACACTTTGCATATTGTGGTATCATTTACCTAGAGTGGATAGGGAATTGGCAGCCTTTGGAAAAGTCTGCCAGGGAATGCAATGGTGCTTCACCCAATATTCTCTTCAATTCAAACAAAGCCAAACCCCACTTTGAAATTTGATCACATTTTATCTTCCAAACATGTAAAATATGGTCGGTTAGAACATTGAGCAGTGAGCAAAGAACATCCTATAAATTGCAGCTTACATGTCTCACACAACAAGTCATACACAAGTCTCCCATCTAAAAGAGTACTTTTGATTTACTGAGGAGAGAGAGTTACAGAAGTAGCCCATTGGAAATAAGAGTTCCAAAATTTAAGAATGGGTGAGAGGCCAATGCAATTGCAACTGAGGAGCTTCTGTTTGGCTGACGTGGATGATTTCTATGAATGGGCAAGTGATGAAGAAGTTACACTCTTTATGACTTGGGAGCCCTTCAAATCAAAGCAACAGGCAAGAGAGTATCTTGTAAATGTGGCGATTCCTCACCCTTGGTTTAAGGCCATTTGCATCCAAGGAAATAATAAGGCCATTGGCCACATTATGCTCAAGCAAGGCAGTGGGATGAACAGTTGCAGAGCAGAGATGGGTTATGCAATTTCTAGGAAGTACTGGAAAAAAGGTGTCACCACTCAAGCTGTCATCACTGCTCTCAAAATTGGAGTGAAGGAGTTGCAAGAGATAATGAGGATTGAAGCTCTGGTTCTCCTAGAGAATGTGGCCTCAGCAAGAGTACTAGAGAAGGCAGGATTTATAAACCAGGGACTGCTACGTAACTATGTTTATCTGGAAGGGAGCCTCAGGGACTGCTTTCTCTTTAGCTTTGTTGTTGCCTCGCCTACCCATTGATTTGTTTTTCATACCACCATAAGCTATCTTTAGATTGGTTGCTGTCTCACCTGGTAATTGATTTCTTTTCATACAACCATAGCCTAAAGGAAGTGTACACTGTGTCTCTTATGTAAATTCTCACCATGATTATTAGGTTCAATGGACTATTCAGTGTTGTAGGAGTATAAATTATTGTAGAAGGGATGATAAATTATTGTAATGTAGTTTTCCTTTTTAAGTTGAACCAAGTCTATTATTCTAATGTATAATAAAATTATATAGCAATAAGGTGGTAAAGGATTTAGTATGTTTGTTTAAAAAATAACAATTTAAAAAATTATGTGTGGGATATTGTTAAGGTTTAAATAGATAGAACGTAATAATATCAAATGAAATATAATATAATAGAGCTTTAGGTCAAATAAAAATCTATTATATTGAATGAAAGGTAATATTTATTTTCTCTTTCTTATAAAATTTTGTAGAGTACATCTATATAGAGAGAGTAAAAAATTCATTTTGGGAAATACAAATGTTTCTATGTTTAAAATAATCATTGAGGCCCCTTAAGAAAACTATACAAAATTACATACTTAGTTCACCAGGACGATTGAGATGCAATTTTAGAGACCGTGCATATAACAAATCTTAGATATGTAATCTTTTCAACATAGGTAATAAAACAAATTTTACCCGTGTTATATTCTATCACTTCAACCAGCAACAAACCCCTTCAAACTCTATAATTTAAAAAATAAGGACTCTATTAGCTTCACAAATCAAATTTTATGGCGTCTAGAAGTTGGAGCTCAAATATTAGATGGATTATAAGAGGGAACTTCACCTTTTTAATTTCTTATTATGTCTTTTATTAACACCATAATGCATCTTTCAATGGTGATAGTGGAACAAAAATAGAGAACCCATATTGGTGAATGGAATATGGCAATTTTATTATTTTGATAAAAATAAGCAAGATTTTCAAAAGGGCCATATCCTTTTACATGAAGAATGATAGAGCATTATCGACATAGGACATAAAAGATCTCCCAAAAAAATTAACAAGGGACTACCAAGGAGAACTAGGAATAGCCAAACCAAGAAAAATAAAACAACAACTAGAGACTAACAAGCACAACAATATAGATAATAGAATATAAACCAACTCATGGCTTTTTAAAAAAATGATCCAAATATTATGAAAATTTTATGTTAGAAGGAAAAAAGATCTTACTTTTAGATTATAGACATATTGGAACTCACATGCTTTAGTTAAATATGAGAAGTAACATATTTTGGCTAGTTTTAGCTCATAATTTCTTAACCATGATTTCATTGTGTCATGAATTGCTTCTATTATATATTAGGTACTTTAGATTTATTTTTTAAGACTAATTTTTATAGTTACTACTATATTAATATGAATATTTCAGATCTATTTTTGGTTACATATGTATACATGCTTATAGTATATGAAATTATTATATACATTTACTACTTAAAAATATATTAAACTATTTTTTAATGTTAATTTATTTCTTAAATGGTATTTCCCCATGAAAATCAATATGTTTTTTAATTAGTGGTAAATCAAGTTTTTGGGGGTCTTGAAACCCATTACAAATTTTTTATTGGGATCTGAAACCCACAAAAATAATGTTGCAAGAAGAGAGAGTAACAACTAACAATAGCTTAACAACAACCAAATAGCATCTTAACAAATATAACAAACCCAAAAATTACATCAACAAGGCCAAAGACATAAAACCTTCTAGCTCAACGAGGGAAGAATCTTGAGCCCTAGAAACAAAAAGAAAAGTGTAATGAAAATAATAATCTCTAATATCATCTTTTATTAGATATAGGTCAATGGAACCCGCATCCAAAGAAAATTTTAGTGGCTAATAATCGCCAATTGGTGAATATTTGGTATCAGACATTTAAAAAATGGCGAATAAGTTGGATCGATTGAGGTGGTTGGATCACCCTGACTTTATAAATATTTGATCAAATGCATTTCTATTCACCTTCATTTTCCTTAATTATTTGTAACTATTTAAAGATTTCATGAACAGAGTCTACATTTTCACGTCGATCTATTTAATATTTTCGCCTGAATTTTCAGAAGTGTGCCTTAATGCACCAACACAATTCACCAATAGCCATCAATAGTTCAATTTGCATAAGGATCCAATTCACCCAACATTTTTTGAAGAGTGTCTAAGTTCTCCCTAATACTCACCAATACCATTAATTGTTCAATAATGTGGGAGGATTGATTTTTCCAATTCTATTATAAGTCCATCCCAATGGATAGTCCTTAATCCTGTTGTGGTGCCCCTATTTAGGACTAGGGTGCCATGGCCCCTTGGTCTTCCTTAATTAGGAACCACTTTAAATATGGGTGAACACTCTCCCTCATCGATGAATTTTGGTCCCCATGGCTCAATGTGACTGTTGAAGGTTAGCCTAATTAGTAAATTTACCTAGGGAACCCTATATAAAGACATCCTATCAATTCATTTTAGATCTAAGACTCCTTAACTAGCACTCATGCATTCAGGACAACATTTCATCCTTTAAGCATTATGAAGAAAAGTTATATCAATATTCATGCAAGCATGTGCATTTGATTAGGTCTTTTATGTTCATGTGTTTTTTATGATATTACATTCAACATTTGAGATCATATCTAAAGAGAATTGCATCATCAATCTTCTTATCAACCATTGCAGATCTGAGGTATATTTCCTAGCATTTACTTCAGTATGTACATTATTAAATTCAAGGTTAATTTCTAAACTGGGGTTTGACCTAAGGCAAACCCCTCTCCACAACCTTCTTCCTCTCTTTCTATGTGTAAGAAATTGACTTGAGAGATATAATCAAATATTTTGAGAGAGTTGATGACTAACAAGTTCAAATTTTGACAGCGCAACCAAGCTACCTGGTCCCAAATTTTTTGCTTGAGCTTCTGATAGTGAATCTAGTGCATCTACCCGATCCTTAATTGATCCTACTTATTTGCAATAGATTTAAAGGACCACAATGACCTAGCTATCTGGTGTTGGAAATTTAACTTGAAGTTTCCAAAATAGGTTTTGATTCTCCTCTTCTGCTCAGATCCTTGTCTGTGGCTTTGTCTGATACCTGTAGTAATCTATTTTTACTGTTTCTTTTGAATTATCCATTGCTTCATTTTAAATCATACAATTCAAATAGAATTTCAATTTGTTGGTGTAATTATTTATTCATGTTGGATATTATTACACCTTACTTAAGTTTACTTAGTCTAATGCATTTCATAGTAGTTTGGGTATGAGACACTTGGGTGTTTGTGCCACAATGGGATAGTGTGTGTAGGAGAATTTCCACCTTTTGTGGTCTTATCTTGTTGTTACATTCCACATTCGGTGAGTGATCCACCTCATGTGGAATATTATATTATTTCTCCTACCTACCCCTACTTATCCCTAGCTACCCTTGTTTCTCATTGAGGGACATGTCATGTATGTGTGCTCACATATCCATATAGCCTTGCCTATATAAGCAGACTCATATTCATTGTATGAACAATTGATCATTTATCTATTAACGAGAACACAATATATTATTGTCCTATATTTGGTCTCTCTATTTGTACTTTCAATTGAGCTCTTGATCTTGGCAAGATATCACATGGTATCACAACCATTAGAGCGTCATTGATTTGTCTTGGAGAGATTTTATTGGGGCATCAGGAGGTAGATCTGAGGAGAAGCATCTTTTGGAGATGTCCTAGACTAGATCTGACCTCACCATTAAGTCTGAGTGGTCGTTTCCATTAATTGTGACTATAATTTCACCTAAATTGGGTGAAATTCAATTTTGGACATTGGAGAAAAAAATTCAGCCTATTAGGCTATACGGTATGATTTTTTTTTTTTAAATTTTAAAAATATTTTTTTATTTTTTTGCGAATTTTTTTTTTAATATATTTCAATATTATAAAATTTAGAGTTTAATTTTTTTTGGGCATATTGAAAAGTTTTAATTAAAAAAAAATTATTTTTGGGGGGGTCCCGTGACCACCCCCCTCCCATACTTTGTCCCTACGTCAGTTTTTGTAGGGTGGTACTTCAGACATCATCCCTGCACACATACCACCATCCACTGAATTCTTTCCTGCCAGTTGGCCGACTTCCAAGCACTGACAACCGCAAACTTCTAGGTGTCTGCCACCACCATCATCTCAACTCCCGACTAGTCACTGCAACATCATCAGCTTTATTTTTCGGTACCTAGCGTCACCATCTTGGTTTACCACCAGTCCTTTTCTGCTAGCCATTCGTGGCCTCGTCGGTTGTGCATTTTTTGTCAACCTTTTGTTGGCTTGTCTCCCCGTGCATCGTTAACTCCTTTCGGCAGCCTTCTCCACCAGACTGCCGCTCTCAGAATCTCAGCTGACGATTTGCACTCCCGACCGCCTCCTGACAATCAGTGATATCTCCTTTTGGCTACCTTCCTTGGCTAGTGCCTAGACATGTGGCACTTATTTATTTGCCACCTCAGCAGCCACATCAGCAACCGAGACTGAGACACATAGGCAGACCGCACTGTCACATCACCCACCAACTATCTGCCACATCATCAAACTCTACTTCCATGCAAGCATTTTGTATGGACACGTAAGCTTCATCAGCTAATCACATATTGCCATGTCAGATTTCCATACCATCTGTAAAACATGTGTCAGATTATGGTTCGTCGAGGTCATCAGTCTGTACTGTACAGACACAATGTAGGTAGGGAGGCGAAGTTTTACCGATGGCCATATGATCATCAAATTTAACCTCTTAGATTGCTGACATTATCAATTTTAAAATTTTTTGGCAAGCCCCTCCCATTGAGCTTTTTGATTTTGCAGTTCAACTTCAAATGGCCATATCTTGCTCATTTTTGCTCCTTTTTTGGTGCATTTCTTTTTGAAATGGGCTAATTTTTTGTGCAATATCTCATTGTGGCATTATTTTATGATTTTTATGGACATATATCTCATAAATATCAGTTTGTTGTGACTATACCTATCCAATCCCTATTTCTGCAACTTTTGGGACTCCGTTTGAGGTCATATGAACTCCTTTTTAGGTTTCATTTTTTTAAAGTGCATAATGTTTCGTCTACTTTTATAATATTCTATTCGTTTGTAGTGATTTTGAGTATAAATTGTACTTTAAGCATATGGTCATTTTTGGCCAATTTGGCACTTGTATTATATAGATCTATCTTTTTGGTCTTTTGCATTGTAGTTCTTAGCCTATTGGGGTAGTTGTAAAACAAAATTATAAGTCCACTTTTCCATTGTTTGCAAGTTGCCTATTGTACACACACTTCATATAAAGTGCCAAAATCATGATTTTGGGGGGTACTTTGATTAAGATTTGGGGGGGTGTCTATTGTGCTTTTGTTTTCTTGTGTTCTTTCCTCTTGTTACTATGGGTTCTCCCAAGTTTCCTCTCTTAACTCCTAATAATTATGCTACTTGGAAAATTGATGCATGGAGTAAACTTATGGAAAAAGGACTAACTCATTACATTGATGGAACTGTTGTTGCTCTCGTTGATCGTGTTGCTCTCTTGGATTGTCTCACTAAAAATATCATGAAAATTGGTAGCTTAAGAAAGTACGTAATGAAGGATCTCATGTTTCATATTGAAAAATGTACCTTAATTAAGGATGCTTGGCAAAATTTTCAAGACTTGTATGGTCAAGTTGATGAGATTAGGGGATATCAAATTGATACTGATCTCCCCATGTTAGATCCCAATAAATTTTATAATATACAAGATTATGTCATTGAGGCAAAAGAGTTGAGGGCACAACTCAACGATTGTGGCATTGATAAGAAGGATACTCAATTGATATTAAATTTGATGGGCAAGCTTCCACAAGAATATGCAACATTTGTTTCTAGTTTCCAAACCCATAGGAAGACAATGGGTTCAGGCTACACAATGCCTACATTTGATGGTTTCTCCAAAATGTTGATGATGGAACTAACTAAGTTGATAAGCATGGGCATTGTTAAGGCTTCTAAGTTTCAAGCATTAGTGGCAAATCAAGAGAACAAAGGAAATCAAGGAAAGGACAATTCAAATAAGAAGAAATGTCAATCAAAGCCTAAGGACAAAGAACCACCTTCTCCCCAACAAGGAGATTCATCCTCTTCCAAGAAGGATAATTCACCAAAGGAGAGACCTACTTGTTCCTATTGTAAAAAGGTTGGTCATGAGGGGTATCATTGCTATTGTAAGAAGATTGATGAGCTCACACACATCCTCAAAAAGAACCACATTGATTTTCCAAATTCCTACAAAAAGGAGGATTCATCACCTTCCACTTCCTCACACTCAAAGGGGAAAGGGAAATCATTCATGGCATCTACAAGTGGGAAGACTCACTCATTTAGGACAAGAAAAGGAAAAGATCTTTGTGCTACTGCAAGTCACGATTCAAGGAGATGACTTCTAGATTCAGAGGCTTCTCATCATATGGCATCTTCGTAGTCTATTTTTTCTACATTCGAGCCTTACACCATACCACAGATTTTGATGGGCAATCATACATACATGGATGTGATTGGGAAAGGAACTATTGTCATTAGGGACAACTCGTTAAATGATGTGCTGTGTGTACCCCATTTGACAAACAATATTCTTTCCATCTATCAAATCACACATGGGGAAACTAAGAGAATTGTGGAGTTTACACCTGAGTTAGTTTTCATTAGAGACTTGGAGACTAGAGCTATCATTGCGACTGGGGTGGTGGATCATGCATCTCAGTTATATTCCTTTTCAGATTGTATTGATGAGGATGATTTCACATATGATTATTCTTCACACGATGATTCAAATTTTGAGGAGAACTTTGGGTACTTGAACATGGGGATTCTCACATGTGACCCCATTCTTGAGCCTTGCATTTCATCTCCTCCTATTGATATCACATCACCTATTGCACCTGATGATGTCGATAGTGCGATAGTTTTACCTTCTTGTGATTTAGTTCAACATGATATATCTTGTCTTCTAGCTTCAGTTTCATGGGATGAGTACTTGACATACATTGCAGGTTTGTTTGTGGAATCCTAGATTTCAGATTTGGGAGATATCATTGGTAACATTAATCTTCTCTTTGATGAAGATGATCCTTCTTCAATTGTTGCAAGGGAGCACTCTGACCCTCTTGTTAATTCTCTACATGATCATTCTTTCGAGGTTCACATGATTGTGGATTCTTACGTATAATAGTTGGATGAGGTCTCTTTATCCTTTGAGGAGTCATGTGAGTCTTTGGGACTTCTTCTACATTCATCTCCACTAGATCTTGGAGTGCCCTTTTTAGCAGTGTGGAGCAGTTCACCACCTTTGGAGGGGGTAACCTTCAGCATCGACATGGGGACACTTGAGCATTTTTCAGAGATTCCTTTCATCATGAGTTTTTTTCCTACATCTTCCCTTCATGATTAGGGAGACTTCATGGATACGCCTTTGGTTTTGTTTCTTCCTAAGTGGAGGAATGTTGTTCGACGTTCATGGAGAAGTTTATTCATTCATTCTCAAGCTTCTACCATTGGTGCAAATTCTACATTGTGGGGGGGCTAACTAGCTTCTCTTCTTCTCTCATAGGGGGGGGACATTTTCCTCACATGGGGTTTTGTCCTTCACATACTTCTATGAGAGTTCTCTTGTATAGTTTTCATCTCTCTTTTGGGGGAGGGTTTTTTCCCATTCGGTTTTTTTTTCTCTTTCCCTGCATTATGAAAGATTTCATTGCATTAGTTTCCTTTGCATTTGTATTTTTCCATGGGTACCTAATATGGCCTCATAGTTGGGACCCATCTTGTATTGCTTAGTTGCATTGTAAACTTAAGTTCATTCCTCTAAATTGTACTTAAGGGGGGGTGTTGGTGTAATTATTTATTCTTGTTGGATATTATTACACCTTACTTAAGTTTACTTAGGATAATGCATTTCATAGTAGTTTGGGTATGAGACACTTGGGTATTTGTGCCACATTGGGATAATGTGTGTAGGAGAATTTTCACCTTTTGTGGTCTTATCTTGTTTTTACATTGCATATTCGGTGTGTGATCCACCTCATGTGGAATATTATACCATTTTTCCTACCTATGCTTGTTTCTCATTGAGCCACATCTCATGTATGTGTGCTCACATATCCATATAGCCTTGCCTATATAAGCAGGTTCATATTCATTTTATGTGAACAATTGATCATTTATCTATTGATGAGAATACAGTCTATTCTTTTCCTATATTTCGTCTCTCTATTTTGTACTTTTCATTGAGCTCTTGATCTTGGCAAAATCTCACACAATTAAAAGAGGGTGGCAAACTAAAACTAGTGAATCTAATATGAATTTCAGCCCTTTTTCCTATTTGTATTATAACTAGATCTATTCGATTCACTCCTATTTAAATTTTTGGTTCCCTAGGTGAGATTAGTGGTTTTATTATCTTAATTAGTGAAACCCTAATTTTTCACCACCAATACATTTTTGGTTCAAACTTGACTTCTTTCATGCTAATTTCTGATTTGTGGTCTTAGATCTAATTTGTATGCACTTAAAGATTGTTATTTCCACTCATATATCATATTTAAAATTAAATTATATAAATTTAGAGGTTATACTTATAAAAACCCTAATTTGTTCTTTGAAATCTGACTTGTGGGTTACATAATTTTTTAATTGTGTCTTCAAATCTATTTTGGGGTTTTTTCATAAGGAAATTCATTGAATATGATTAATTTTATATTTCACATATAATTACATTGCTTCTTAATTACATTTACCAAAATCATGTGTTGGATAATGGATTCTATCACTTTACATTATTATTTTTCATTCATGGTACTCTTGCATATGCCATCATTAGAATTTCAAATCTATTTCCTACTTGCAAATTGCACCTCAAAGCTTTTATCCATGTTTTATGTTGTTTTATGATGATATCCTTAGGAAAATGAATTATATAGAATTTTTGGGTAAGTGCACCAAGATGGTGCGCAAAAACGGGGGTATAAGTGGACACCTTTTTTCTGAAATCAAGTAAACTTGAACTTGGAGGAGAAAGTTGAGAGCCATCCACTCAAGATATGAAGATACTCAAAGAACAAAGATTGTATTACTTTGAATCTAGTTTCCAAACTACTAATATTTTTCAGAATTGAATAAGATTAAGGGAGTCAAATCCTTCCCGCACGAAAACAGTACTTGATTTTTTTTTTAAAACATAACATAGTGTTAGACGTGTGCATCACAAAAGTCACAATTAGATTTAGTATTTAGATAAATCCTTTGGCAAAAAGATAGGTAAGAGTGAGCACTAGAATTTTTGTGTTTTTTTTGTAATTTTTTTTTTAGTATTGATTTTTTTATGATTTTTCCAATCGAGCACATCCTTAAAATCAGGCACCTATTCGTGCGCAAAGCATAACTTGCACCAAAACAATAGAAAAATGCAATTTTTTTAAAATGTAAATAATCAACAACACTACAATAATATATAAATAATTTTAAATTTGGATAAGTAGATAAAAAGTTATTAAAAATATGGTATGCGTATGTCTCTGAGAACCATGGAGACACTGGTAAAAGAAATTCAACAATCATATGTCATTTTTGTTCAAATTTTTAAAAAATTATATGGTTAGAAATCTTCAAAGATGGGTGAAAATATGGTGGTAATTTTAGAAATACCCACTTGATGAATTGTAAACCTGATGATGAAAAAGTCGAGAAACCAAGTTCATAAAACAAAAAATGTCAAAAAGGAGGGAAATGGAGGAAAATCAAACTTCCAAACCATAACTTTGTCATCCAAGGCTATTCACAAGCCTAAAAAGACAAGAGCGCATATGGGGTTTAGTTTGAATAAGAACTGCATACGGGGTTTTATTTTAATAAGAATCGCGTACGTTGTTCTAAGGAGAAAATACCGCATACATGGTTCTTCCTGTGATACTATAACATAAAGAAAATAATGTGTATGTTTAAAATGCGTGTGTGTGCATACATATATTTATATGTATAATATGTATATATGTATATATAATATGTGTATATACACACACATATGTATCTATATGTATATAATATGTATATGACGTATGTATACATATATGTACATTTATAATACATACATACATACATACATACATACATACATATATATATATATATATATCTATATATATATACATATATGTATCAATGTGTAGTATCTTTTGATATTTTATGTGTACTATATGTATATGTGTATGTACATGTATATGCATATTGATATATTGCATTTTGATATCTTATTGTACATTGCATTCCTACCCCTCTCTCTCTCTCTATCTCTCTCTCTCAGGACCCCACATAACACCTAATGCCATCATGTAAGGTCCCTTAGCACACACATGACCCCTTAAGACCATATGATTTCCTAAGGGGTCATGTGATGTTCTAACACATGTGTGGCCACATTAGGACCCTACATGAACCCCAATGATTCCATATGACCCCTTCGGAGCATGTATGATATCTTAAGGGGTCATATGGTGTCTTAAGGGGTCATATGGTGTTGTAACACATGCATGGATCAATTAGGACCCCACATGACCCTTAATGACATCATGTGACATCTCTTCCTCTCCCTCCATTTTTTATTCCTCTCTCTCTCTCTCTCTCTCTCTCCCTCCCTCCCTCCCTTCCTCCCCCATCTCTCTCTCCCCCATCCTCCTCCCTACCTGTCCCATCCTCTCTGTCTCTCTCTCTGTTTGTTTGTCTCTCTCTCTCTCTCTCTCCCCACATTAACACCACATGACCCTTTAAGGTGGCAAGATGAACAATTATTACCATATAAAAAGAAGTACCAATACTTATTACAAGAATAACAAACTAGCATGGTCCCCCTCTCCCTCTTCCTCCATACCCCATCCCTCTCTCTCTCTATTCTTCTCTCCCTCCCCACTCTTTCTCTCTCCCTACCCCCTTTATCTCCCTTACTTTCCCATCCGCCCTCTCTCTCACCCTCTCTCTCTCTTAGGACCCCACATAACACCTAATGAAATAATATGACCCCTTAGCACACCACATGACCCTTTAGGAGCATATGATGTCCTAAGGGGTCATATGGTGTCCTAAGGTGGCAAGATGAACCATTATTACAATATAAAATACAGTACCAATACTGCTTACAAAAATAACAAACCAGCATGCTCCCCCTCTCTCCCTTCCTCCATACCCCATCCATACATAATTTCAACATGATAAACAACTTCTTTATCTAAAAATTAGCTGCAAGCCATGTGAGTTGTTTATAATTGGCAAAAATTTCATTATGACCCACTTTTCTTGTGTAGCGAAAATTCAGAAACATTTTCAATCTTTCTCCTCCTACCTCCTCCACTATCACTTCTACTCTTTCGTTCTCCATGAAACATGCATCCTAAAACACAATACTTTCTCCTCCCACCTCTTTCATCACTATATTTTTTTTACCCATCTTGTTATATACCACTTGGAACATAAGAATCTTATCTCTCTCTCTCTCTCTCTCTCTCTCTCTCTCTCTCTCTCTCTCTCTCTCTCTCTCTCTCTCTCTCTCTCTCTCCCTCCCTCTCACTCTCCATCCTCTCTCACTCTCTCTCTCACTCTCTCTCTCTCTCCCACTTTCTCTCCCTCTCCATTCTCTCTTCCCCCCCCCCCCTCTCTCTCTCTCTCTCTCTCTCTCCCTTTTCCTTCATATTTTGTTTACTGCAAGTAATGCATATGGGGTTTTGATAAGTTAAAAGTGTGTACTAGGTACAAGGAATATGGACATTGGCTTGCTGAGCATTTTTAGGGACTAAAAGAGCAGATGGGGTTACTAAACATATCCCATACACAGTTCTTGAACATACATTTAGTTTCCTAATAGCCTCAATGACCTCAAAATAATTTTTTGAGGTCGTTGATGGCCCCACTGCAACTGTTACTACGCTTGTGTGACAATTTCATATGTAGAAGTAACTGAAATGTTTGTTTTTCATGATTTCAAATGATTGAATTGTTTTTCTTATTAGTTTGGTCAATGTTATTGTGATTTTTTTATTGTTTTGATTTAAGAAAATAATGATAATTCTCAATTTTATGGTTATTTGATTGTTTAAGAACTTTTGTTTATAAATATATGTAAAACGATTTTATTTAGGACAATTGGTATTAATGATGGGAAAAAAAAAGTGAGGAATGATGGAAAAATGAGAGGTTGAAAAGGAAAGACAAGGGCAACGTATGAAGAAATTATGTAACATAAGAGAAATGGGACAAGAACATACATCATTCTCAACTTCTCAATTCAATTTACCAAATGAGCATAATGCAATTGAAGAAGAGATCACAATGAATAATCAAACAAATGATGAAGATGCACCAACAACATTTGATTTACCATATGAACCTAATGCACGTAATGATGAACATACACTGGCTCTAATTTATGTGATGAATGTACCTAATGCACACAATGTACCGATATTAACACCTCCTAGAATCATTCGTAGGAAACCAAAGTATCTAATTGACATTGATGAGAATATTTTGGAGCGAATGCCTGATAAAATGAATGAACGAACTTGTAGGAGAATGGTTAAAATAATATGGGAAAACTATTTTGAAAACTTAAATCAAACTGCAAGATGCCAATTAATTGTTGAAATGATTAAGAATTTGAATTCTAGAGAGACAATGAAAATTATAGGCCTAAGATCATTTGAAAGTAATAGTGAAAGAACTATTGTGAGAAATCTATTTGATGCATATCAAGCTATTGGTTCAAAATCCTGCACTAAAGATTCTAATGTTACTAGATGTATTATTACATCAACCATATTAATGAGCAAGAAAATAATAAAAGATCATTTGATAAGAAAAACAAGTAAGTCATTAAATATAAGTAGAACAACATTACGTAAAGCATTAGATAGGTGGGAGAAAATAGAGGATCCTAACAATAATTCTCTTTGGGATTTCTCGGGTAGACTACCATGTAAAGACAAGGTTGTTGTGGATGCACTAAGAACATTAATTGAAACTTTTTGACAGGACAACACAAGGGTTTTACCTAACGAATGAGATTTTTTTAGAAGGAAAATTGGATCTAGAAATTGTTAGCCACATGCCAAACACTATTTCGATATGACTCAAAATAAAATTTTATGAAAGATTCCTTCAAAAGTTTCCTCAAATAAGAATTAGTCAAAGATTTTTTGAAATGGCAAATCCTTTTTATGTACGTATATTGAATTTTCCACGCACTCTGCTATTTATCATCCTATATGTAGTACTTTGCACACTAAAGATGTTTTGTAGGAATACAATATACAACCACCTGCTAAGTCACCAAGAGAATTTATTTCAATTGCAATATATAAAAGACATGAGTGTTGCAATTATTATAAGATGATGTGTTTGAAAGGTTCTTGTGCTACATGTGGTGGTTTGCAACATTTTCCAAGATGTCTACATTTGGATAGCACACGTTAAATTGGTAAGAAACTAGTATCTTTTGGAAAGTACAAGACAGTGACATATGAGGTTAAAGATGGAAAAGACTTGAAGAATGTGAGTTAATGAAAAACGATATATGTGTAGCTGATTTTATGAGAATGTTTAAAGAGAAACTAATTTATGAGTACATAACGCATATACATAGAGCTAAGTGGTTAGATGAGCAATTCAAGTTATGCAAGGACACATTTCCTCTTGGTACCATTGTCTCTATAGTTGATTTTCTTGAAAATTATATATTACAACTTGAAAATGAAGTGCAATCTATGTATTACCATTCTACATAGGTTTCTATTTTTGTACATATAGCATTCATGCATACAAATGACACCACAGAGGAGGATATAAAGGTTGTAAGAGAGTACCACTTCTACATAACTGACGATCGTACACATTCATAAGAGTTTGTGCAAGGATGCTTTAAAGTTTTCTCTGATAGTTTAATGGAAAGGAACATACGATACAGACAATTTATCTATTGATAAGAATACAGTTTATTCTTGTCCTATATTTTGTCTCTCTATTTTATACTTTTCATTGAGCTCTTGATCTTGGCAAAATTTCACACAATTAAAAGAGGATGGCAAACTAAAACTAGTGAATCTAATATGAATTCCAGCCCTTTTCCCTATTTTTATTGTAACTAGATCTATTGGATTGAATCCTATTTAAAGTTTTGGTTCCTTAGGTGAGATTTGTGGTTTTATTATCTTAATTAGTGAAACCCTAATTTTTTACCACCAATACATTTTTGGTTCAAACTTGACTTCTTTCATGCTAATTTCTAATTTGTGGTCTTAGATCTAATTTGTATGCACTTAAAGATTGTTATTTGCACTCATATATGATATTTACAATTGAATTATATAAATTTAGAGGTTATATTTATAAAAACCCTATTTTGTTCTTTGAAATCTGACTTGTGGGTTGCATAATTTTTTAATTATGTCTTCAAATCTATTTTAGGGTTTTTTCATAAGAAAATTCACTGAATATGATTAATTTTCTATTTCACATATGATTACATTTCTTCTTAGTTATATTTACCAAAATCATGTGCCGGATAATGAATTCTATCACTTTACATTATTATTTTTCATTCATGGTACTCTTGCATATGCCATCATTAGAATTTCAAAGCTATTTCCTACTTGCAAATAAAATCTCAAAGCTTTTATCCATGTTTTTTGTTGTTTTATGATTATATCCTTAGGAAAATGAATTAAATAAAGTTTTTGGGTAAGTGCACCAAGATGGTGTGCAAAAACGGGGCTATAAGTGCACACTTTTTTTTTCTGAAATCAGGTAAACCTAAACTTGGAGGAGAAAGTTCAGAGCCATCCACTCAAGATATGAAGATACTCAAAGAACAAATATTGTATTACTTTGAGTCTAGTTTCTAAAATACTAATGTTTTTTAAAATTGGATAAGATTAAGGGGGTTATATCCTTCTTGCATGAAAAATAGACCTGGATTTTTTTTTGAAAAACATAACATATTGTTAGACGTGCGCATCAAAAATGTCACATTTAGATTTAGTATTTTGATAAATCCTTTGGGAAAAAGATAGTTAAGAGTGAGCACTAGATTTTGTGTGTTTTTTTGTAATTTTTTTTAAGTATTGATTTTTTTTTATGATTTTTCCAATCTAGCACATCCTTAAAATCAGGCACCTGTTCGTGCACAAAGCATAACTTGCACCAAAACAATAGAAAAGTGCAATTTTTTTTTTAAATGTAAAGAATCAAGTGCACTACAATAATATATAATTTTTTAAAATTTGGATGAGTAGATAAAAAGTTATTAAAAAAATTGTACACGTATGTCTTTGAGAACCATGGAGACACTGGTAAAAGAAATTCAATAATAATATGTTGTTGTTGTTCAAATTTTTTAAAAATTATATGGTTAGAAATATTAGAAGATGGGTGAAAATATGGTGGAAATTTTAGAAATACCCACTTGATGAAGTGTAAACCTGATGATGACAAAGTCGAGAAACCAAGTTCATAAAACAAAACACATCAAAAAGGAGGGAAATCAAACTTCCAAACCACACCTTTGTCATCCAAGCCTATTCACAAGCCTAAAAAGACAAGAGAGAATATGGGTATTATTTTGAATAAGAACTGCGTACAGGGTTTTATTTGAATAAGAAGCGCGTACGTCATTCTAAGGAGAAAATACCACATACACGGTTCTTCCTGTGATACTATCACATAAAGAAAATAATGTGTATGTTTAAAATGTGTGTGTGTGCATACATATATGTATATGTATAATATGTATATATGTAGATATTGTATGTATATATGTATATATACACACACATGTATGTATATGTATATAATATGTATATGACATATGTATATATATATATATGTATGTTTATAATATATAGATTTATACATATAAAATATGTATCAATGTGTATTATATTTTAATATTTTATGTGTATTATATGTATATGTGTATGTACATGTACATGTATATTGATAGATTGTGTTTTGATATCTTATTCTATATTGCATTCCTACCTCTCTCTCTCTCTCTTTCTCTCTCTCATAGGACCCCACATAACACCTAATGACATCATGTAAGGTCCCTTAGCACACATATGACCCCTTAAGACCATATGATTTCCTAAGGGGTCATGTGATGTTCTAACACATGTGCAGCCACATTATGACCCTACATGACCTCCAATGATTCCATATGACCCCTTCAGAGCATGTATTATATCTTAAGGGCTCCTATGGTGTCTTAAGGGGTCATATGGTGTTGTAACACATGTGTGGCTCAATTAGGACCCCATGTGACCCTTAATGACATCATGTGACATCTCTTTCTCTCCCCCCATTTCCCTCCCTCCCTTTTTTATTCCTCTCTCTCTCTCCCTCCCTCCCTAACTCCCTTCCTCCCCCATCTCTCTCTCTCTCCTCCATCCCCCTCCCTCCATTTCCCATCCTTTGTCTCTGTCTCTGTCTCTGTCTCTATCTCTGTCTCTGTCTCTATCTCTATCTTTGTCTCTCTCCCTCTCTCTCTCCCTCTCCCCTTCTCTCTCTCTCCCTCTCTCTCTCTCTCTCTCTCTCTCTCTCTCTCTCTCTCTCTCTCTCTCTCTCTCTCTCTCTCTCCCTTTTCCTTCATATTTTATTTACCACAAATAACGCGTATGGGGTTTTGATAGGTTAAAAGTGCACATGGGGTACTGGGAATATGGACATTAGCTTGCGGAGCATTTTTAGGGACTAAAAGTGTAGATGGGGTTATTGAACATACCATGATGAATGTACCTAATGCACACAATGCACCAATATTAACACCTCCTACAATCATTCATAGGAAACCAAAGTATCTATATGACATCAATTAGAATATTTTGAAGCCAATGCCTGATAAAATGAATGAACGAACTTGTAGGAGAATGGTTAAAATAATATGGCAAAACTATTTTTAAAACTTAAATCAAACTGCAAGATGCCAATTAATTGTTAAAATGATTAAGAATTTGAATTTTAGAGAGACAATGAAAATTCTAGGCCTAAGATCATCTGAAAGTAATAGTGAAAGAACTATTGTGAGAAATCTTTTTGATGCATATCAAGCTATTGGTTCAAAATCACGTACTAAAGATTCTAATGTTACTAGACGTGTTATTACATCAACCATATTAATGAGCAAGAAAATAAAAAAAGATCATTTGATAAGAAAAACAAGTAAGTCATTAAATATAAGTAGAACAACATTACATAAAGCATTAGATAGGCGGGAGAAAATAGATGATACTAACAATAATTCTCTTTAGGCATTCTTAGGTAGACTACCATGTAAAGACAAGGTTGTTGTTGATGCACTAAAAAAAATAATTCAAACTTTTGACATGAGAACACAAGGGTTTTGCCTAACCAGAGAGATTTTGATAGAAGGCAAATTGGATCTAGAAGTCGTGAGCCACATGCCAAACACTATTTGGATATGACTCAAATAAAAGTTTATGGAAGATTCCTTCAAAAGTTTCCTCAAATAAAAATTATTCAAAGAATTTTTGAAATGGCAAAACCTTTTTATGTTAATATTAATCATGTATGCACCACATGTTGTTGTAGGATGCATATTGAATTTTCCATGCACTCTGATATTTATCATCCTATATGTAGTATTTTGCACACTAATGATGTTTTGCAGGAATACAATGTACAACCACCTCCTAAGTCACCAGGAGAATTTATTTCAAGTGCGATATATAAAAGAGATGATTGTTGCATTTATTATAAGATGACGTGTTTGAAAGGTTCTTCTTCTACATGTGGTGGTTTGCAGCATTTGCTAATATGTCTATATTTGGATAGCACAGGTGAAATTGGTAAGAAACTCATATAAAGTACAAGACAATGACATATGGGGTTAAAGATGGAAAAGAATTGAAGAGATGTGAGTTAGTGAAAAATGATATATGTGTAGCTGATTTTATGAGAACGCTTAAAGAGAAACTATTTTATGAGTACATAATGCATACACATAGAGCTGATTGGTTACATGAGCAATTCAAGTTATGCAAGGACACATTTCCTCTTGGTAGAATTGTCTCTATAGTTGATTTTGCTGAAAATTATACATTACAACCTCAAAATGAAGTGCAATCTATGTATCACCATTCTACACAAGTTTCTAATTTTCTACATATAGAATTCATGCATGCAGATGACACCACAGAGGAGGATATAAAGGTTGTAAGAGAGTATCACTTCTACATAAGTGACAAACATACACATTCATCAGAGTTTGTGCAAGGATGCTTTAAAGTTTTCTCTGATAGTTTAATGGAAAGGAACATATGATACAAGCAGCCATTAATATGGTCAGATAATTGTACCTCGCAATTCAAAAATGCAAGGATGTTCTATTGGTTGAGTAGGATGCATGTGACAAGAAGTGTATAACATTTTTGGAATTTCACTAAGGATAGACATAGAAAGGGAGAACATGATGGTGCAAGAGCATACGTAAAAAGAGCCCTAGCTAGAGAAGAATTGAAGAACAAAGGTGGTTTTGAGTTGACAGATGTAGCAACAATTGTGCGATGGTGTAACTCTACAATGGGACCAGGTAATGCAGATACGCCAATGGTTCATAGATATTTTTGGTTGATCATTGAATCTGACATTGAATACCATCAAGATTGTTGTATAGTTGTAGGATCCAATAACATGCACTCATTTTGAAGTTCAAATGCAAGTTCATCAATAATTTATACTAGACAAATTGTATGTTTTTTCTCTTTTTTTTTTCTTTGTGGGAAGAATGTGAATCACAAGAGTGGGTTGACAAATTATAGTCTTGTAGACCATTGATTCCCATTGATACCTATCAAATTCCAAGAGCACTACAGTTGAACTAGATGGAAGCATCAATTGATTTTGATCATGTATCCAACCTAGTGCAACTAGGTGACTTTTTTGGTAGATTTTTTTCTCATTTTGTTACATGAAACATTATTTTTGGTATTAATTATCATTCCATAATATGCAAGTCATGTGTACATAGTTGTTATAGAAGAGATCAATGAAGAAGGAACGAATTGCTTTTTGAGTCGTTATATTGAGCCTAAGAGAAAATTGACAACCACAATCATTGATGGAGATGGTATTGAGCATCTAGTAGGGTCTGTTGTCGTGACAAGAACATGGCTTAGGATATACCCTATCAATAATTTTGATGTTTAGTTTTTTGATGACTTTGAAACACATAGACATATTATTCATTTCTCTAACCTTTTTGTTGCAACAAATATTCATTTGATTAAGTATCATGGTAGACCTCATAACAAGATTTTATGGAAATTTTTTGAATCTGACAACGAGGCAATACTTGACACAATACGGGTCAGAGTTGATCTAGAAGGCTTATTTGATTGATTCTATGGTTCAAGCTAGAATGATTTTGATAATTTTGTATATATCGTCAGCAAATAGTTCTATATTAATTTTTTGTACATATAAGCCCATGAGTTGGTTTGTACATATTTAGGGGCATAATTTTGTATATTTAAATGGCCATGAGCTGATTTGTACATATTTAGATGCCAATTTTTTTATAATTAAATGGTGATGAGCTGATTCACACATATTTAAATGCCAAATTTGTATATTTATATGGTGATGAGCTAATTCGAACATATTTAAAAGCCAAATTTTGTATAAAAGCCCATGAGATAATTTGCAAAACATTTTTTGAATATATGACTAGGAAGATAACTAAGATAGGTCATTATAGACAAGTCTCATGTGACCCTATAGGTTCAAATGGATCGATCATATGCATTTTTTGGACTCAGGGCACTTTAGAGATCGCGTCAGTAGGGTATGGCTCTCGATGTTTCGATGCATTGGGAGGCATAATAGGAGAATTCCTAGAATAAACCTACCCACTTGGACATGCTTGTGATGTTGGTTTGTGCCCATGATGAATGGAATCAAATCTAGCCTATCTTGCAACTTTGCATTGCATGTCATTGATGGTTTTTGCAGTAGGTGAAAAAATGCTACCATTTGAAAATGGCTCTGAGTCATCAAAAACCAAGATCTAGGTCATTTTAGATGATCCTCACGTGACCCTATAGGTTCAAATGGATTGATTGTATGCATCTTGGATTGCGAGAAATTGTCTGTCAAAGTTTGACAATTTTTTGGACTCAGGATACTTCAGAGATTGCATCGGTAGGTTATGGATCTTGACATTCCGACACATTGGGAGGCACAAGAGAAGCATGCATAGAATAAACCTACCCACCTGAACAAACTCATGATGTTGGTTTGTTTCCATGATGAACATAATCAAATCTATCCTATCTTGCAACTTTGCATTGCATGCCATTGATGGTTATTGCAGTAGGTGAAAAAATCCTAACATTTGAAAATGACTCTGAGTCATTAGAAACCTAGATAGGTCATTATAGATGAGCCTCATGTGACTCTATAGGTTCAAATGGATTGATCGTATGTGTCCTGGATTGCGAGAAACTATTCGTCAAAGTTTGATAATTTTTTGGACTCAGGGCACTTGAGAGATCGCACAGGTAGGGTATCGCTCTCGATGTTCTGATGCATTGGGAGGCACAACAAGAGCATGCCTAGCATAAACCTACCCACTTAGATGCACTCGTGATGTTGGTTTGTTCCCACAATGAATGGAAGCTATCGTGCTCTGTGAAATGTACTTGTACCTACAAACACAATGCACTCAATAAATCATTATAAGCAATGGTTAATGAATTAAGGCAATGAAATGTAAAACCATAGCTAATCATCTTATTGCCTCCTAGTAAATGCGAGTATAAAAAATGCTCTCAAATCTGATTATGCATATTCCAGTGACTTGACTACACTTAGATGGAGGATTTGAATGATAAAAATGCATGATCTAGCAATGATAGCATGATTAAGCTACATGATTCTATGATTATGATAAGAAATAAGCTAAGATTTAAGCTAAAATGAGCATGATAATATTTCCAAGAAATGATAAGCTATAAAATAGATGCCTATAGTAACAATGCATAAGATGAGAATGAGATGGGATCAAATGATATGCAAAAATGATATGAAATTGGGACCCTTTGTGAAAAAAAATGGGGTCTATTTATAGGATTTTCCAAGGCTAGGGGTGATGTGGCATGAATCAACGGTCAAGATTGATCTGAAGATATCAATGGTTAACTTGGAGGAGGATGGAAAAGGGGGTTGGATTAAAGGGAACATATGTCATCTCTATGGTGACAAGTGTCAAGAGGCTTCTAGAAGGAGTTGGATGAAAGGGAACACTTAGTGACAAATGTCACAAAGGTTCTAGAAGATGTTGGATGAAAGGGAACATGTGGGTAGGTAGAATGAGTTAGGTTTAGGAGTGGCTAGGAGTTAGGGGAATTTGAATTTAAAAATTCAAATAATTGGAAAAGGCTAATTAATTTCCACAACTCATAATTGATTTGTTTTAATTAATTAGGGGATTTAGAAGAAATGATTTTGATGGAGGGAATTAATTAATTTGAATTAATTAATTAAAGGGGATTATTGAAATGAACTTATTAAATAAATTCTTAGATTTATTAATAAGTAGATGAAGAGGGGAAATTTAATCAAATTGCTTAGTGAATTCAATTAAATTGGGGAGGGCGATTAATTAAATAATTGCTTATTTAATTAATTATCTTCAGACCATTTTTAGGTGTATACAAAATCCAATCTAGGCTATCTTGCAACTTTGCATTTCATGCCATTGACGGTTTTTGCAGCATGTGAAAAATCATGACCATTTGGAAATGGCTCTAAGTCATCAGAAACCGAGATAGGTCATTGTGGAAGAGCCTCACATGACCCTATAGGTTCAAATGGATTTATAATATGCATCCTAGATTGTGAGAAATTATTTGTCAAAGTTTGATAATTTTTTAGTCTCAGGAAACTTGAGAGATCGCACCGGTAGGGTATGGCTCTCAACATTACGGTGCATTGGGAGGCACAAAAAGAGCATTCCTAGAGTAAAACTACCCACCCAAAAGTGCTCGTGATGTTGGTTTGTTCCCACAACGAATGAAATCAAATTTAGCCTATGTTGCAACTTTGCATTGCATGCCATTGACGGTTTTTGCAACAAGTGAAAAAATGCTACCACTTCAAAATGGCCTCGAGTCGTCAAAAACAGAGATTGGTCATTGTAGATGAGCCTCACGTGACCCTATAGGTTCAAATGGATCGATTGTATGCATCCTGGATTGTAAGAAACTATCCATCAAAGTTTGACAATTTTTTGGACTGAGGGCACTTGAGAAATCGCAATGGTAGGGTATGGCTCTTAATGTTCTAACACATTTGGGAGGCACAAAAGGAGCATGCCTAGTGTAAAACTACCCACCTAGATGCACTCATGATGTTGGTTTGTGCCCACGACAAAATTTGACAACAACTAAACAACTTTTATATCATTTATCCAAATGACCCCAAACTTTCAGAAATGACTTCAAATGATCATTAATGGTCCCAAAGCACCTTACCTAGATAAAACAAATGGAATACAAGATAAAAAATAAATTTTTACAAAAGGAATCAAAAGCATCTAGTGATCATTACCACAGATCAAATCTAACCATTGCCATTGAATTTCATTTTGCTTGAGACAAGGAGTTTTGTAGGGTTAACTGAATATTTTACAAAGCTTATCAAATCATATTCCATAATTTTAATGCTTTATATCATATATTTTTGTTGTTTATATTCATATTGTTGATTACATAGGCAAATATTCATTTAACTTTATAAAAGGGCAACCACCATATACACCGAACAAATTCTTTATAAATAATCATTTATTTATCAAAATGCACAGTAAGAAACACAATGAGCAAAAATTGTATGTATCAAATATGCCTATCAATATCAATGAAATACACAATAATGAACACACTATACATTTATTGGATTGAATACCAACATTTATATATATCCAAAAAGGGATATATGCCAAGTCAATACAAGTTTTGCAAAAATGTGGGATATGCCATGTCTAAATCGATATACAATAAAAATGTAGAATATATCTACATGTATTGGTTATTCAATGACCACAACTAACACTATGAGATTCTATACTTGTGGTGGATCATCAAAATCGAGCCTCTTTGATGCAGTACACGACTCTATAGATGGCTGCACAACCACAATTCAAAAGCTGAGTTAGAATCCCTTTGTAAAAAATAGTTCACAATTATCAGCATAAATATGCATTTAACCATGATTTATTTGCAATTGAAATGTATATTACCTCATTTACTGATCTAGGATCTATTGTCTTCTTTCTCTTCTCCTTGTCAGTCTTGGAGTTTTCTTGAACACAAACTTGAAAGGATCCAAGTTATGTCTAAGTCGCATAGGGGCCTATTGTCAATTAAATACAATTAATACAATGTACTAACATATATAGATCAAAAACACTAAAAATATTCAATATAGAGAACAAAATTTTACTGAAGCTTTAGATGCTTTTCTATTAGTGTGAGGAGTGCTCATCATTGATGGAGCAGTTGTGGCTATTACCTATACAAAAAATGATTAAAGATTAAATACAATTAATATAATGATAAGTATTATAGGTTAAATACAATTAATACAATATATAAAACAAAAGTGTACCAGAGCTTGAGATGCTTCTCCAGTACATGGAGGAGGGATTTCCATTGATGAAGAGGCTATGGATATTTCTTGTATGAAAAATGACAAGATTATAATTTATCACAAGTTCACATGTACACATGCATATAATCATCAAATCAAGAAAATAAAGTAGATATACATACCTTTGTTGATGTAGAGGGTTTAGGGGGTCAAGATGATTTGTGACAATATGCTTTTTAAATGCTTCAATCTTCTTAGTTCTACCAAGTGTTCCAAAGGCACCTTAATGGTTCAAAGGGCAAATGCCAAACTAACCCCTATCAAAGACTCCCAAGGCTTCCAAACACTTACTCCAACCTATTATGGTGAGAACCAACTGATTCCAAAGTCTCAATCATCCACTAAGCAATCAAAGCCTCCTAGGCCTCTATTAGACCTACTAGCCCCAATTAGGCCTTTCGAGACTATTTTAATTAATTTTCTCCAACATTTTCCAAATCACCTTGCAAAAAATTTACCTTTTCAGACACCCATTTCAGTGTACTACAACATATCAAAGGCACGAGTATTTTTGTTTTGGACCCAACCTATTGTCTTCAGATTGTGGACTGATTTTAGGTGCAAATTACCCAACTTTTACAAAGGAAGTGTGACAAATACTTAACCTTAAACCTTAAAACTCTCAAAAGTAGTGTAATATGGCTCAAATCAAAGGAAAAGCATGTTCATTTGGTTATATGAACTTGTTTGACATGAAAACCCCAAAACCCTCACCAACTTGCTCCAAAACCAAGGGTTTATTGGTTAACAACTCTCCCAATGCTTCTAAAACTTGTTCAAGGTTACTACAATGTCTCCTAGGTCATATGACATACTTACAATAATTAAACTACCCCCTTGTTAAGATAGAACTCCTACTGCTATAGACTTGGCATGAAACTAGTAACTCTTCTTCATACAACTCACGGTGGTCACCTGCAAATCCACTCTTCCTGCAAGTTAATTTATTAGGATCATATATTAAATGTTATATAGATCTCATTCTATGAGAATTGGGGTCTTACATTCATAGAATGGCCCTAGAATGCATTTTTGGCCTTCAAACCAAAGACAAAACTCAGAAATGAAAGGTACAACCAACAATAAATGGCAAAGTCTGATCAAAACTCATACCAAAGAATTAAAATAACTTCTTTCATAGATAAATAAACTCCTAATGCTACCATCATTCAAATCAACACTTCAAATAAATGAAAGATCAACCAAAACCAAGGAAATGCAAGAAAATAATTATTTTTATTCACTTTTCTATTATGTCCATACAATAGTCGTATAGTTCATCAACCCCAATACAAAATGAATTAAAAGGATTTATAGCCACTTCTCTTAACTACCCCAACTGGTCTTCATTCAGTTTGGAATGGTTAAGATGCTAAACAACTCCTAAATCATCTTTCCCGCCTAAATACCTATTTGGCCGTTGTGATTCAAAATTTGAATTTCAACCTTTGGTTTTATTTATTCCTACTAACCTATCACTCTCCCCACCATTAAATTTGATCCAATTAGGATATATATATCATTATTGACTCTTTATACCTATTAGAACTCATTGGGGTACTATTGACCCATTTTACAAAGATTTGGTCCTAGGATCCTTATGAGGAGCCTCAAGACATTTAACCATTACATCATTCATATTGCCTCCAAATGCCATGATTGGCTTCAACACATGCCAATTGACTTGTTGTGCTTCATAAATCCTTCCCTGCATATGCAATGTCTTCAGGGTCTTGATTGCTTGCTTGGGTGCCCCTGCACCATTTGCCCTCTCTCGATTCTCAAGCGTGTCAGGTGCATTCAACAAATCTACAAAGCCCAATGGCCGCTGTATATAAAACAGACAAAAAACACTGATCAATCTACAAATTCTAACTAAGACAATTTCAACCTTTTCAAACAATTGTATAATTAAAAATGTGTTCAATTACCTTCTTCCCATGTTTAGGCATCGTTGAGGATTTCTTTCGCTGAGGATGAGGCCTACACATGGAGGGGTACCCTAAAACAAACAAAATTAACACAAGATATATTAGTATATAATATTAAACATAATTTAATAAATCTAAAATCAACTGACTTGCATATTCCTTCAAAAGAATACATAAAATAAGGTGTACAAAATATGATACCGCGTAGCTTTGTAGGCCAAAATCGATCACTGAGAGTGTGAAATCATCAATGTGGGACATTTGGTCCCCTATCAACACCTACAAAACAAAAAAGTTGTCAAGCATTAAAGAGAGTTAGTATATCTTATATTTTTTTTTGAATTCAGAGTACTATTCTATTTTACTTGTTACAAAATTTATACCCCAAGCATCGATGTTGTAGCTACAATAACCGCAGGAGGAATATCAGATGGTGTATTAACACCTCTTGTTTCATCCTGAAATGCATATTGTTTGTATCTATTTAAATCAATCTATAAATGATAATTCATTTAGAATTACAAATTTTAAGTGACTGATAAATAAAATGCTATGAATTCAAATCAACACACCCTTATTCTAGCGGGCTGATGTAACTTAATTGGAGGGGGGTGTGGGGCCCCTACTATTCTATTGTGTTTGCGACTGACTAGAAAACAACATATCCATCAATTCATCCATGAGCACCATATCCTTAGTCATGTGGATATGACATCTTCTCCCGCAAATCATGCATAGATGGAACATGGAACCATCTGCACTGGGCTCGACATCTTTCCCTTTGCATATGCCTGAGCAAGTGAGACACACATGCTCAATGGGCCGACTAGCGTCAATTGCCTCATCTAATGGATCATCATTCAAGCCAAGAGCATGTGCTAACTATGTCCCATGCTGGATGATCGCATCAGTCAATGTTGTGGTTGCTTGAGCAGTTTGTCGCTCCATCGACTCTTTCAGGGCGACTAAGACCATCACATGCACCTTGGGTTTGGGTGCTAGGGGGCGATGACTCTACAGGTCTAATACCCTATGGGCTCCAAGTCTATCTTGGGTAGAGCCATCACCTCTACCATGGAACTCTCTCATATCAAAATAATTAGGCTACTCATTGAGGACAAACTCGCAATATACTTTCCTTGAAAACTATAATGGAGCCTCAAAATAATTACAAGGTGGTTTGTCAAAGGCCATCCATGACCTATTCTAAAAAAGATTCTTCATCTACACATTGGTACACCAATGTATGTGAAACCTCATTGTATTAAGAGGTAAGGACTCACCAGTTCTAGGATCAACAAAAAGAGCACATATTTGTGCTTTACTTATGTTTTTTATTTTTCACTGCATCATATGATAACCCTTCAACATAATAAGTGTGACACCTATCCCTATAGTTTTCCCATTTTGTAATTTGACTTGAAACTGCAGTGGCACCACTAGCCAATGTTTCTAGGTTAGTGGAAAGGGATAAATGATGCTCAAGCTCAGATGTTTTTAATCTATTTATCATTCTAGTTATTTTAGCGGTGTTTTTCCCTAACTGATTAAGCAATTCCCCCTATGTAGTTGTTGTATGGTCTAAAGGAGGAGCTAGAGTTGTATCTTGAGGGTTTTTCTATGGGTTTTGAGGTGCATCTTGTTGTGGTTTTGGATTTTCAAAAACTGATATTGGTAATAAAAATAAAATAAAACTAATCAAAATCAACGAATTTAAATTGAAAATGTAAATAAAATTTATAAAATGTGCAAGACAAACAAAATAAAAGCATAACTAACCTTTTTCCATGGTGATTGGGTATGAATAATTAGAGCCCGTTCACGGTTTCATGGGTAAAACACGCCCAAAATTTCTCTTCGCTGTGGGGTTAAAATGTTACAATCGACAGTTAAAAAAAATAGTTTATTAGCAGGGACTGCATATGCGCTCCTTTAGGAACTAAGACTGCGTACGAGGTTCTAGTTCCTAAAGGACCGCATACGCGGTCTTATTTCCTAAAGGACCATGTAAGTGGTTTCGGCCCTTTAGGCTTGGCCACAACGAACCTAACCACATCTGGGGTATTTTGAAATTTTAAAACCGCGAACGCGGTTGCTATTTTTTCATGCTTTTTTTGTGTGTGTCCACTTTTTTGCACCCCATCTTGGTGCACACACCCTTTTTATAGACTATGATAATCATAAAGATGATATTGAAAAGACTTTAACACTTGTATCTCTCCTAGGTTATCTCATGAGAATGAGAAAAGACTCAATACACCTATCAATTATCTCTTTAATGGAGAGAAAGCATTGAAGAGAAACATGAAACCATCTTCTTCTCATACACATACTCTAGTGGAAGGGGGGGAAGATGAAAACATGAGTGTATGAATCTCTCTAGATGATCCTCGTTATTCTCATAGAGCTTATCTTAATCATCAACATATATTTAAGGAAGATTATGTTATGCATTTTATTCATGATCTTTCTCCTCACATAGAATTAAACAAAGATGAAGCCTTAAATGACAAGGACCCTTCTTTCCAACCTACCAAAGAGGACATGGATAATTATGATAGAAAGGATATTTTCCCTAAAAAGGATTTCCTTTCTTCATCTATTCATCCCTTTGGTCCTTCAGTTTTTCATTACACTATAAATTTTGAAGAAAGGCATAATAAAATCCCTTCTCCTTCGCAATTAAGAACATCCTATGAAGTTGGCTATGATGCAATTTTAAAATAAGGTTATAGAGGACAAGAACTTGGAAAACACAAACAATGAATTAAGATCCCTATAGATCCTCCCACACAATTTACTTAAGAGGTAATAGGATGTCCCAATTCTCAAACATCTGTGGAGGATGCTTGTAAGGCTCAAAAGCTTAAGGATTAAATTTTGCAAGACATAGAAAATATTATTCATGTCCAAACATGCTTCTATACCAAGTAATCATCCTTATTCTTTACCAATTTCTTTACCTCAAGAAAATAATCCTCCTTATTTACCACCTCTTTTACCTCGAGAAAAGAATCCTTCTCCTTCCACTAGCATACCTTTTCCTACATCTCAAGAGACAAGGTCTAGCCATATTGATAATATAAAAAAAATTGCCACAAGAATGTTTCAGAGATTGAAGTATGATAAGCATGTTGTATTTCTTTTCATTAAATATAATAATAATAACAAAGAGGGTGATGAGTATTATCATTTTCATCATTGTATTATCATTCTCTTAAAAATTGCAAAGATTTTAAAGAATTTGTTCAAGACCAATATGATTGAGCTCACATAGCTCTTACAACTGATCTTGCATTTTTTCTTGGTGAAGAGGTAGTGCCTTAGCACTCCATTCACCTTACTATGTTTCTCATTACCCTATGACATTGGTAGTTAAATTCATTGGGAGATATTTTTCATGATTGGTGATGTATTTTCAACTCCAATCATACTTGGACAACAACATAATTCTTCCTTGTTTCGTTGCTTGGGGAGCAAGGATAGTATGCATCCAATTCTTTCTCCTTTTTATAGATTGCCTCTTCTATAGAGTTGTATTTTTAATACCTTTATGTCTTTTATTGCATTGAATTGTCCTTCGTGTGAGTTCATGTGTGTTCCTTGGTTAGGATGTATTCTTTTCTTGAAGTGATATATCTTTTATGTATGATCTCTCCTTAATAGGAGTACAATCCTTCTCTTTGTCCCTATTCTTGGTGGCATTGATTCTATCTTCTATCTCCTATCCTTTCTAAGGATCCACTTTTTCTAGGATGAGAGGTGTTTTGTTATGATATGATGTTATTCCTTGTGTGACATTTTTTTCTCAAACATTCTCTCTCATGAAAGAGGCATGTATCCTTAAGTACAACCTCTTCTTCACTTGATGATGTATATCTATTATAAAATTTCCCCTCACTTTGGATAAAAGGTGTGTTATCCTTCATCAAGAATCCCTTTACCTAGGGAATGTATGAAATATTGTTCTCCTTCCTTCCTTTTGGTCAATGATGTTATTTTTGTTCAAAATCTCCTTGGTGTTGAAGGTGTATATCCTTTTTTCTAGCTTCCTTAAGACATAATCATACCTCCATCTTAAGGGGTGGGCATACATCACATCCTCCTTGTACCATAGTTTTGATTTTTCATGTCTTATACGGGTTGTTGCATGTTCGAAAGCAAACACAATTCTTATATGAGATGCTCCATTTTTGAAACTAGACACAATTATTTTTTGTCTTTTATAGGTTAATGCATGCTTGAAACCAGACCTAACTTTTAGATGAGATTCTTAATTCCTGAAACTAGATGTAGTCCTTTCATATGTCTTATACAAGGTATACATGCTCATGTTGGCATTACAGTAAGAAAGATTGTTGATATTCAATAAGGATATTGAGAAGGTTGTTGAAGTTTATTAATATAACTGAAGAAGGATGATAACTATCTTTATAACATTATTTTGTCATTGATGTCAAAAAATTGATTATCTGATTCAGTATGATGTTGCCATATCTTAAGAAAATTGATTAGAAGAGAATTAAGATGTCGGTAAAAGACACAGAAAGAATGTAATGAATAAAGGGAGGAATAAGTTATTCAATGGGCAACTATTACCGAGTTAGAAAATGATGAGATCATGATGTTTAGATTGTTTTGATATCCTACATATGTTGTTGATTGTAAGGTTAATACTATACTATGCCATCGAGCAAGGAACCTAGTCGGTAAACCCTAAGGTTATCTGTAATGCCCCACCAGGAAACCCCGAAGGGATAAGCTAAAATAACAAGAATAGAGTGCAAATTTTTTTTTTTTTTTTTTAAATTACAACACAAGAAGCAACAAGATACCAAAGATTCAGATTGCATAGCGGAAGACTTCAACTACACCTTAAGAGTTTCCCAACGAGATTACTTAAATTTCACGATTCACTAACTCACACAATTAATCCAATAGCTGAATATCTTAATAACGAGATAATTCATAATCAGGACAATTTCTTTCAACGGACGGAAATATAAATCACAAGAAGGATTCATCATTAAGATCTATTCTTAATCTTCATTCAGACTTTTCATTTAAAATTACAAATCATACATCTACATTCTAATACACTAGGATATCATCATAACATAAGAGGTCTTTCCAAGCATATTTAAATTCCTTAACAACAACTGAGTATAATTCATTACTCTAAGTTACATTATTCCATATTCCAACTTATTGCATTTAAAGGACGATTACACACATACATTTACGATAAATCGCATCCCAACCAATTATGCATTCGAACAACATGGCATTCAAGATAGAATTGAATATAAGCATTTAAAGTTAATTCCAATTATCCACTTAACCATTCAACATAAATTAATCATACATGATAAAGCTGAATAAAGAGACATAAGAGAAAGCATCACATAACACCATAATGATCTCGGAGTTCACCCCTAAAGGGCTACATCTCCGGGTCTGCTCAACTACAAGACCCCCTCTGATAAATAATAAGGTTAAGAGTACAAGAGGTTACACCATACACTCCAGCCATCAAGGCGATACATAACAATATACAAACGACCACATCGGTCAATAATACATAAACGATCCTTAAAAGACCAGGATCCAGCTGAACATAATCAAAGCTAAAAACATAAGTCTAGAAGAGCATCCACAAGACGGAGCCATCACCACCCAAGGTCTATCATGAAACTGACACTCACAAGGGCGAAGACAAAAGGATGACTCACAAAGGTACTCTAAACAGGACAAAACAACAACACACTAGCGAACGTAGGGACAAGTGTCATCACATAACCTGGTATGGATACCATGGCAAGTCTTCATAGGTCCCGGCCCCATACACTGGGTCACCCTGGCACCCTAATCCGAACTTCCGGCCCATCCAAGCCTCATGTGGACCCACACATCCTCTCGTGAAGACAAGGAAGATGGTTTGCCATTTTAGGCCTTCTCACAGCATGTCGAATCTATGATAGCACTCGTCTCATGTGTGAGGCACATTATCTTATTTAGAGATTACATTCTAATCTATTGTTAGGTTATCACTTATTAGACTCACTTTCGACGGGTTACCCAGCAGCCACTTTGGGCGCGGCCCCAATCGAAAGCCACTTTGCCATACGACACTAGACTATACTCGGACGAACTCAAACCAAGGAATACACATGGTCAGACGAACGGAGTTCAAGAAGAGAGATACAATCATCTGGTCAAATACGACTCAAGGGTGAACACTTACTGACGGTACTCTAACTAGAGACCTGACAACTAAGGTCAACCATGAATCATCATTTGACTCACACACAAGGAGGATATGACCGACTGTGACAACATCACAATACGACAGTCAACTCGGAATCGAGGACTGAAACAGGAACACCAAATCATCCATACGACAGGGTCCTTTAAACAAAGCAAAACATGCCATTTCATAATTAAAGCGAATACAGTAATTAAACTCGCAAGGCAATAATCAGAAAAGACAATATTTCCTCAAATTGATTTAATCATTAAAAATGATCTAGTTTTCTACATGATCTAAAAACAGGTTACAGTTATCTACCTCATCAAGGGATAAGTTGTTCTTGGTTTTCTAACTCCTAAGTTTCAAAGCATCGAATAGGCAATTTAAGCCATATAGAGTTTTTAACCAATTCATATTAGTAAATCTCAGACAACCATTAATCAACTAAAATAAGATATTTAATCTCCAACAAAACATCATTAAGTAGAATTTACATCGTATTCCAACGGTTTCCAATAACATATTATTCTCTATTATTTTAAACAATACTACATCAATTAGCCATCTTCCCTAATCAGCTAGAAGGAAGGGTATAATTTTACTAGAACAAGATCAATCAGAAAATAATCAATGATATGTAGATACGAAGTTAACAGTTTTAGGACTTAATCAGGAAAGGGGCATAAGTCACGAAATGGAGTTGAATAATGCTTAATCTATAATCCCCATTATAAAATTAAACAATACCCATTTAACATTTACCATTTTTTTTGCCACCATAATCCTAATTAAGAAACTAGATAAAACTTAGCATTAAAAAAATACTCTTATTAAAAAGATATATTATCATATGCATTTTTTTTAAATACTAAAAAAACATGCATTAAAAAAAGGATTTTTAAAAAACTTTGTTTAAAACGAAAACGCGTTTGAAAAACGCTTTGAAAACGTATTAAAAAAGACGCATTGAAAACGCGGACTAGGGCGGCCGTGCCCTAACCCTAGCCGCAGGGCAAGGGTGTGGGCGGCGCTCGCGGTGGTGCCCGCAGGTGCCGCGGCGCCCTGCGGCCCCTGCGGCCACCGCCGTGAGCCGCGGCCACAGCCGATGGGCGAGCGGGGGAATGGGACACTCAGCCGATGGGCGAGCGGGGCGAGAACATCAGCGAGCGAGCGGGGGAGCTCCGCTCCCCGCCCTCCAACCCCAAACAAACCAAGGGTTGCGTTAAAACAAACGCCCAGGTTGAGATTCAAACCAAACGCACAGACCGGGTTGGAAATAAATATTGTTTCGCCCAGCTCGGTTTTGATAATAAATTTGGATAAAACACGCATAGCATGATTAATAAGCGTTTACCCAGCGCTAAATAATAACAAACACAGTTCGAAAATTGATATGTATTTTTCTTTTAATAAAACACACAGGTTCAAAATTAACAAGTTCGTCTTAAACGAACTGTGTATTGGGAAACAAGATATTTGATGATAACCATTTCTTTCCCAAACACAAACAGGTTTTAACACCCAAACGATAAGAGGAAAACAACATCTCAAAAACACTTCCAGCCAAGCTGGTTAATCCACTAAATCAATCAAAAACATGAAGACATCCAACTCCCAATTCCATTTTAGCCAATAACTAAAATTGGGAATTGAATCCTACCTGATCTCGCATTCCTGGCAAGATCTGCTGAGGAGTCCCAATCTCCAGCTGTCCAAAACCATCTTTCTCCATCCAAAATCCCCAAATTCCTTCCAAAATTTTTCTCCAACCAAAAATTTTCCCAAATTTGTCCATCCTTCCATTTTTCCCCAAATTTGGGTTATATGGAAGAGTTGACCCAAAAATTCTAATTTTGGAATTAAAACTTTTATTTACAAATAATTCATAAAATTAATCCTTTACTAGCTAGCAACAAATTAACTTGCTGAATCAATTCAAAATTCGATTTTCTCATTTGAACAAATTTAATCTTTCTAATTTAATAATCCAACAGAATGCAATAGAATCTATTGAATTTTAAATACAGAACTTCTTTTCCTCAACATAAATAAAATGCACTTAAATATTCAAAATCAGACATTAATCGAATTTACTCCCAAAATAAAATAAACAAATCCAATAACAACGGAAATCGCATAACGGAAACCAGATTAATCTAATCCATTAATCATCAACGCACAAATGCATATTAAATGAAGACAATTACTGAGGACTAATTAATCAATTTAACCAAGCACATCAAGCATGCAAACCAAGAAGGTCAACCAAACAGACGACTCGCAAACCCAAGCAAGAAGGGATTACCGACAACGACTGGCGATGCTCACTTGAACACGACTAAGGTCGACTAGGGTCTTACGACCACCTAATCCGGCTCTAAGGATTAAAAAGGGTATGCTCAAACCTGCAAAACCAGGTGACGACGAACCTCGCACTCATGCGACTTCGTACCTGAAATCTCCTGCAACCAACGATCATACATGCATACATATATAATAACTTAATGAATGTGTTAGCTCGATGAATACCATGAAATAAGAACACTAAACAACTAGCATAAAACTAGTGTGAGAACCACATCAATAGCTATGTGTAAAATCAACATCTGACTATAACATAATATTATGATTAACTAATCAAGATTAAGCCAAGGTTAGAAACAGACTAGGGTAGGGGTACTACATTATCGATATTGGTTAATGAAGGAAAAATGTCTACCGAGTAAAGTTTAGTATTTATTGAGTTGCAACTGAGTTATGATAGTGCGCATGGGATGGATAAAAGCATTATTTAATGAAGGACAATGATTAGCTAGAAATGTATAAATGATTGGTACGCCGTGAATAAAGTCTGTTAAGGATCTATGGTGAAGTAAAATCCGTAGAAGGATCTATAATGCAGATTGAACTGCAATAACCTTATGCAAGTTCCAAGAAGGGAATGCAAGTCCCAAGGTAAGGTAAAACATTTTTAGATCAAAAGGATACATTGAACCTAGTCAAGTTTGAAGATCTAATGGCTAAGATTGATCATGGGAAATGTGATCAAGGAGATTTAGCGATTAGAAATTGTTTATAAATAAGGAATTGTTGATAAACAATGTATGCAGGCAAGTGTATGCACAGGGATGCTACATAGTGATTACCGAGCACAGAAGCTTGAAGACCTGTTTGAATAATAGAGTAGAAAGCCCAATAGAGGGACAAGATATGTCCTATGACTAGATTGTTTTGAGAAAATAAGAATCTGCTTTAACATTTTAGATGTGAAGTTGCAAATAGCTTTTATTACTGTTATTTTGTAAGTGACAGAAAATCTCTTAACCGAGTGGACTTAACATTCTTATATGTAAACCCTCTAGCAAGGTAACATTCTAAGAGAGTGTTTGAAATCCTTTAACAAGGTCACTTCTAACAAAGTGAAGATCCTAACAGATCTGAGGGAAATCCCTTAACTGGGTCACTTCTAGCAATGTGTTTGTAATCTTTAACAGGATTTTCTTTTAACCGAGCATACTTTAGAAGAGTATATTTCTTAGTGGGTCCGAAATCCCACAGTGGTTTTTCCCTATTTGGGCTTCCATGTTAAATCTGGTGTTATGAGTGTTATTATGATTATGTGTTCTTAAGTTTGCATGTTTAACAGTTTTTGGTTAAGTTGCTGAAGTATAAGTTACCGAGGTTGAATCTGTTGATTTTATGGAAGTTTAAGTTTGTATGATTCACCCCCCCCTCTCATCTTGTTAGCTATTGGCATCTGTACTTTACATTAAGTATCAGAACTAACAATTGGTATTAGAGCTTTGGACTCCGGAAGATAAAGTTTAAAGGTACTTGAGGCAAAGATCCGAAGATGTATAAAAGGGATGCACCGAAGCTGAACAAGTCAATTTTCTCCACATGGCAGAAAAGGATGAAGCTACATTTATCAGGAATTGGAGAATATGCAACATATTATCTAGAGAATGATTACATTGCACCGAGCACCAACCCTATGACCTTGGAAGAGATAAAGGCAAAGCAAGAACATGTTCAAGCTATGATTGAAAAAAAATTAGAATTGACCGACTCAGAGTTTAATGATCTAGAACGCTGCAATGATGCAAAAGCAATGTGGACTAAGCTCACATCTGTGTATGGAGGTGATGAACATGTTCAAAGAGAAAAAGTAGATAGTCTAAGAGGACAACTTGAATCCATGAGGATGAATGAAGGTGAGAACATAACCCAATACAATACAATACTAAAGGAGATTGTCAATCAAATTAAAGGAGCAGGTGGAACTAATGAAGAAAAGGATATAACAAGTTGTTGAGAACCCTTCTACCAGCTTATGCTATTTGAGTCTCAACAATCAATGAATTGAGGTCTGTACCTAATATGTTAGTTTCTTTGGATGCTACTATTGGTAAGCTACATGCATTTGAGTTAAGTAATTTTCATAATAGTGGGTCTTTGGTAAATAAAGTAGAATCTGCATTAAGTTCTTTTCATATTGGTGAATCTGATGATTACAATGATAGAATGAGTAAGTACTTTGAAGGAGATCACAGTGGAGCAAGTGAAATAATTTGCATGAACATGAAAAAAGTGCACAAACTGTATGAGGAAATCAAGAAGCAAGAAGAATTTGAAGCATTATTAGCCAGAAGGTTACGGAGAGGAAAAGGTAAGTATAAAGGAAAGCTACCTTTAAAATGTTTCAATTGTGATAAAATAGGACATATGGCTTCTAGCTGCACTGACAAAGAATCTAGTGAAAAGAGAGAGTACTGAGATAACAGGCAGAAAGATAACCAATACAGAGGACACCGAGACTTCAGAAGGAGAGATAGAAAGACATGTCTAGTAGCAGATGAGGAATCCAACGATGACAAATTTGATGAAACTAATACGAAGGAAGTTGTTTATGTGGCTATTAAAGCTAGATCTAATTAGGAAAGGTATGAAGAAAAAGCCCTAATATCTCATATAAATAATAATGATTCTTGGATCATAGACAGTGGATGCTCACATCATATGACAGGTGATAAACACAAGTTTGTTAAATTAGAAGACTATGATGGAGGCTATGTAGGATTTGGTAATGATGCACCATGTCCGATGAAAGGTAAAGGATCTATAACACTTCTTGACAATGCTAAATGTGATGATGTATACCTGGTTGAAGGTTTGAAATACAATTTGTTGAGTGTAGCACAACTAAACAATACAGGACACCAAATGGAATTTCAGAAAGGAATTGTCAAAGTTCATGACAAGCATGGAAAGTTAGCTGCTACCGGGACACAAACAAAAGGTAATACATTTCATCTTGACTCAACTCGGAACAAGTGTCTTTATGCAAAGATAGATGATATCTAGTTATGGCATAAAAGGTTTTGTCATGTAAATTTTGATAATCTGATCAAAATAAGTAAGAAGCATCGAGTAAGAGGACTACCGAGTCTTGAAAAACCTGAGAATGCTATGTGCCGAGGATGCCAGATGGGTAAGATGACAAGATCAATCTTTACAAGTAATTCCTACACTTCTAAAGGAATTTTAGATCTAGTACACATTGATCTTTGTGGTCCTATGAAAGTTCAAAGTTATTATGATGATAAATATTTCATATTATTTGTGGATGATTACTCAAGGATGATGTTAGTTATGTTTTTAAAAGAAAAATCAGAAGCTTTTCAAATGTTCAAATGGTACAAGGCAAGAGTTGAAAATGAAATAGGAAGACAACTAAAATTTCTTAGATCTGATAGAGGAGGAGAATTCACTTCTGATGAATTTAACTTATATTGCAATGATCATGGTATAAAGAGGCAAGTATCTACATTGAGAACACCCCAGCAAAATGGGATAGCCGAGAGAAGAAACAAATCAATTATGGATTGTGCAAGAACCTTGATGATAGAAAAGAGGGTACCTCAAACATTTTGGAGAGAAGCAATTAGCACTGCAGTTTACACCCTGAACCGAGTTCAACTGAAGAAAGGAACTATGAAGACACCATATGAGATTTGGTATGACAATAAACCTAATGTAAGTTACTTTAAAATCTTTGGAAGTAGATGCTATGTTCACAAAGATGACAGAAATGGAAAGTTTGATCAGAAAAGTTAAGAAGGAACATTTCTTGGTTATTCTTCTAGAAGTAAAGCATTTAAATGTCTGATCAAATCATCTAACAAAATAGTGGAAAGTGCAAATGTGAAAATTGATGAATTTGTAGAAAGAAATGATGAAGGAAATTCCAAAGAACTGGAAGATTATGAAGAATTTGTTTATGTTCAACCGAGAAGTACTACCGAGAATACTGCTGAAGAAAATGAAGATAATGTCTAGCTACCGAGTGATGAAGAAGATCATACAGAACCTACCAAGCCTATAATAGCCAAATATGTCAGAAGACATCATGCATCAAGTCAAATTATAGGAGATAAAGATGATCCAGTGATGACAAGAAACAAACTGAGACATAACACATGTCTGATTTCTGAATTTGAACCGAGAATAGTGAAAGAAGCATTTAATAGTGAAGATTGGGTAAATGCTATGACAGAAGAGATTGATCAAATCAAGAAGAATGACACATGGACACTAATCCCAAGACCAAAGGACAAAAATGTAATCGGTACTAAGTGGATTTTCAGAAACAAGTAAAATGAAAAAGGTGAGGTCATTCGCAACAAAGCAAGACTAGTTTGCAAAGGTTATGCTCAAGAAGAAGGAATAGATTATGGTAAGACTTTTGCACCAGTGGCTAGACTTGAGGGAGTAAGAACATTGTTGGCATATGCTACTTTCAGAAATTTCAAGGTATATCAAATGGATGTTAAATCTACATTTTTGAATGGTATACTAGAAGAAGAAGTTTTCATTGAACAACCTGAAGGATTTGTTGAAGACAGGAGTAAAGATCAGGTATGCAAACTTAACAAAGCTTTATATGGTCTGAAACAAGCACCTAGAGCATGGTATGAAAGATTGCACTCTTATTTAATCAAGATTGGTTTTATAAGTACAAGTGAAAACAACAATATGTACATGAAGAAAGATGAGGATAATGGAATACTGATCTCAGCCATATTTGTTGATGACATTATATTTTGTGGAAATGACTCCTTATGCAAGAACTTTGGAAATGAAATGTGCAAAGAATTTGAGATGTCACTAATCGATGAGATAAAGTATTTTATAGGTTTACAGATATTGCAAATGAAAGATGAGATTTTCATTACTCAATCCAAGTACATAAAGGAAATCTTGAAGAAATTTGGAATGGAGGATTCTAAACTAGTAAGTACTCTTATGACTACTAACTGTAAATTATCAAAGAATGATGAAACTGCATCTGTTGATGAGACACTTTACCAATCTATGATTAGAAAATTGCAATATGTTGTGCATAGTAGACCGAATATAGCACATGCAGTAGGTATTATAGCAAGATTCTCTGTAGATCCTAAGGAAACTCATATGACAGCAATCAAGAGAATTTTTAGATACTTGAGAGGCACTAAAGATTATGGCTTAGTATATGAAAAAAGAAATAATTTTGATTTAAAAGTTTATACTGATGTTGATTGGGCAAGCAACATAGATGACAGGAAAATCACAAGTGGTGGAGCTTTCTTTTTGGGAGAAAGACTAGTAAGTTGGCTTAGCAAGAAACAAGGATGTATTTCTTAGTCTATAGCAGAAGTTGAATATGTTGTTGCACCAGTGAATTGTACCAATATAGCATAGATCAAACAATTGTTGGAAGGTATAAATGAGAAAGTTACAAAGCCAGTAACTATATTCTATGATAATACTAGTGCCATTAACATTTCAAAGAATCTAGTGATGCATTCTAAGACAAAGCATATATCTATAAAGTATCACTATCTCAGAGAAGAAGTTTAAGAGAAGAAAGTTGTGTTGGAATATATCAGTTCAAAGGAGCAATTAGCAAACATCTTCATAAAGCCATTGCCCATGGACACTTTTGAGTATCTTAGAAGCAAGTTAGGGGTCCTACCCCTATCTTCTACTCACTAACCGAGTTCGGTGAAAGCATCAATTCGATGAATCTATAGAATATTATGTGTGGATTGATGCTGATTTATGCACTTTAGTAGGTTTTCTAAAGTTGTGCAGGAAAAATGAATAGAGACAAGTTGATCTAACCGAGACTGAGATGTTACACAACAAGGAAAATCACTTCATAGAGGAAGGAATCATGATTTAGTTCTTTTACTTCTTGGCATTGTTGTCAAAGGGGGAGAAGACTAAATGGTTGAAAGACTAAATGGTTGATTGCATGATAAAGCCCTAAATGATGGAAATAATAGAAGACTAATGACAGGGGTAGTAGATTGCAAAAATGAAGAAGACTAAATGCAAGTCAACATCTCAGAAGCCTAATGGAAAATGGAGAAGACTTCAGAAGACAACAGATCAAGGATAACAGGAGAAGTCTAAAAACAATCTGAATCCAAATCAATTTGAATATCTTGTTGGTATTACCATTTAATTGTTAGTTTTTCCATCAATGCCAAAGGGGGAGATTGTTGGCATTACAGTAAGAAAGATTGCTAATATTCAATAAGGATATTGAAAAGCTTGTTAAGGTTTATTAATATAACTGAAGAAGGATGATAACTATCTTTATAACATTATTTTGTCATTGATGTCAAGAAATTGATTATCTGATTCAGTATGATGTTGCCATATCTTAAGAAGATTGATTAGAAGATAATTAAGATGTCAGTAAAAGACATAGAAAGAATGTGATGATAAAGGGAGGAATAAGTTATTCAATGGGAAACTATTACCGAGTTAAACAATGATGAGATCATGATGTTTAGATTGTTTTGATATCCTACATATGTTGTTGATTGTAAGGTTAATACTATACTATGCAACCGAGCAAGGAACCTAGTCGGTAAACCCCAAGGTTATCAATATCGGTTAATGAAGGCAAAATGTCTACCGAGTAAAGTTTAGTATTTACCAAGTTGCAACCGAGTTATGATAGTGCGCATGGGATGGATAAAAGCATTATTTAATGAAGGACAATGATTAGCTAGAAATGTATAAATGATTGGTATGCCATGAATGAAGTTTGTTAAGGATCTATGGCGAAGGAAAATCGACAGAAAGATCTACAACGCAGATTGAACCGCAATAACCTTATGCAAGTTCCGAGAAGGGAATGCAATTCCCGAGGTAAGCTAAAACATTTTCAGATCCAAAGGATACATTGAACCTAGTCAAGTTTAAAGATCTGATGGCTAAGATTGATCATGGGAAATGTGATCAAGGAGATTTAGCGGTTAGCAATTGTTTATAAATAAGGAATTGCTGATAAACAATGTATGCGGGCAAGTGTATGCACGGGGATGCTACATAGTGATTACCAAGCACAGAAGCTTGAAGACTTGTTTGAATAACATAGTAGAAAGCCTAGCAAAGGGACAAGATAAGTCCTATGACTAGATTATTTTGATCAAATAAGAATCTGCTTTAGCATTTTAGATGTGAAGTTGCAGATAGATTTTATTACTGTTATTTTGTAAGTGACAGAAAATCTCTTAACCGAGTGGACTTAATAGTCTTATATGTAAACCCTCTAGCAAGGTAACATTCTAAGATAGTGTTTGAAATCCTTTAACAAGGTCACTTCTAGCAAAGTGAAGATCCTAATAGATCTGAGGGAAATCCCTTAACTGGGTCACATCTAGCAATGTGTTTGTAATCTTTAACAGGATTTGCTTTTAACCGAGCATACTATAGAAGATTATATTTCTTAGTGGGTCTGAAATCCCATAGTGGTTTTTCCCTATTTGGGTTTCCACGTTAAATCTAGTGTTATGAGTGTTATTATGATTATGTGTTCTTAAGTTTGCATGTTTAATAGTATTTGGTTAAGTTGCTGTAGTATAAGTTACCGAGGTTGAATTTGTTGATTTTATGGAAGTTTAAGTTTGTATGATTCACCCCCCCACTCTCATCTTGTTAGCTATTGGCATCTGTACTTTACATCAAGTGTCAGAACTAATAGCTCGAAACCAGAACTAACTCTTAGACGAGATGTGCCCAAAACCAAACATATTTTTTTTCAATTGAAGGTGTTATAAATGTTGTTTCATGCTCAAAACTAGATATAACTCCTAGAAAAGATGCTTATCTCCTAGAAATAGATAGTGACATATGCTACAGGGTGAGTTGACTAGCATAATAAAGGTTGATAAATCTTTCAAATCTTCATTTTCCAACTTTTTCAAGGTAGCCTGAATAGAATAACACAACTTTCTAGACCGTTTAACCCTCCTTGTGTAGCATTTTTTAGATAAGTGGAACTAGCATAACACAAATTGCTATACTACTTTGAGTCTCCTTATCTACATGGATCACATAACATAAAATAACTTGTTGTTCAATGAGCATTCATGTTCTTGTGGATCACCTAGCATAAAAGAACTTGCTAGCCTATGGATTCTATGATCTCTATTTATTTTCTTCTTATGGATCACCTAGCATAATGTATCTTGCTAGCCTATGGCATCCATGTTAACTCCTTTCTCTTTCACGTGAGATCATAGATTTTCTATTTGTGGATCATGGATCATATCTTGATGCATGCTCTTGATCTTTTTATGTGACTGTCATGCTCTATGAATTGTACCTGTACCTACAACACAATGCACTCAATATATCATTACAAGCATGTTTAGAAGATTTAAATCAAAGAAAGACAAAACCATAGCTAATCGACTTATTGCCTCCTAGTAAATGTGAGTATGAAAATGCTCTTAGATCTGATTAGGCAATTCCAGTGACTTGACTACACTTAGATGGAGGATTTGAAAGATGAAAATGCATGATCTTAGCAAGAATAGCATGATTAAGCTACATGAATGATTGATCTAGCATAATTAAGCTAAGATTTAAGCTAAAATTGAGCATGATAACATTGCTAAAACTGATAAACTATAAGCTAGATGCCTATAATAACAATGCATAAGATGAGAATGAGATGGGATCAAATGATATGTAAGAATGAAATGAAATTGGGACATGAAATTGGGACCCATATTCCTCCAAATGAGGTCTATTTATAGGATTTTCCAAGGCTAGGGGTGATGTTGCAAGAATCAACTATCAAGATTGATCTGAAGATATCAATGGTTAAATTGGAGGAGGATGGTAAAGGGGGTTGGATTAAAGGGAACATCTGTCATCTCTATTGTGACAAGTGTCAAGAGGCTTCTAGAAGAGGTTATATGAAAGGGAACAAACACTTAGTGACAAGTGTTAGAAAGGTTCTAGAAGATGTTGGATGAAAGGGGACATGGTGGTAGGTAGAATGGGTTAGGTTTAGGAATGGTTAGGTTTAGGAGTGGTAGAAGTTAGGAGAATTTGAATTTAAAAATTCAAAAAGGATAATTAATCCCAACAACTCATGATTTTGATTTGTTTTAATTAATTAGGGGATTAGAAGAAATGATTTTGGATAGAGGAATTAATTAATTTGAATTAATTAATTAAAGGGGTGAAATGAAATGAACCTATTTAATAAATCCTTATATTTATTAATAAGTAGATGAAAAGGGAAATTTAATCAAATTGATTAGGGAATTTAAATAAATTGGGAAGGAGGATTAATTTAATAATTGCTTATTTAATTAATTATCTTCAGACCATTTTTAGGTGTATACATTTTGCCCCTCTTTGAAGCGAGGTGTGAAGACATGTTGATTCAAAGAATAATCTCATTTTGATGATGGTATTGGTTTGATAGGATGCCCTAGCTCTTGATTGCTAAATTTTGGTATGATGATGCCCCCTCAAGAGATCAATTGAGATAATTGATCTTTGGAGTTTTTGCGAGATTGATATCCCAATAGATTTGATTTAATTTTTGCAACTGTGTTTGGTGAAAGTGCGAGTTCTTTGATTAGCTTGATTGCTTAGATTGGTAAGATTGAACAATCTTGATTGGTTAGATTCAGTTTGGTTTCAGGAAGGATTCATCCTGTATAAGACAACGACGATCAAAGCATCTAGTTTCAGGAAGGATTCATCCTGTATAAGACATGATTAGAATGTCTGGTTTCAAGAAGGATACATCCTATATAAGACATGAATCAGAATCAGATCGTCTGGTTTCAGGAAGGATTCATCCTGTATAAGACAAAGATAGATTGATTAGGTTTGATTGACTGATTTGATTTGATAAGGTTGATTAGATAAAGAACTGACAGTTTGTTGATATCAAGTTGCAGAAATATTTGGATATGCTGATTGTTGATTCTGTTGAGAAAGATAGCATAAGAGTTGATAATATCATGAGAGAGAAATAAGTCATCATTCTGATTGTGTATACACTTGTGATGATACTTTGTTGATTCCTGCGATAGATTTAGCCTTGGATAAAAGGAGCTTGTAAGATCCCATGCAAGAATGAAATGCAAGCTAAAATGCAAATGAAATGCAAACTATGATGCAGACCAGTTACTGGATTATTTTGCATTTTTGTCATCATTGAGCTTTTGAAATATGGGAAGTGAGTGCAAACATCGATGGTATAATTAAACCATGATGACCTAAGCATTACTTTCTTGGATTTTGATATAGCAAGTTAACACAAGCATCAAGGTATAATTGAATTGCGATGACCTGAGTGTTGTCTGCATAAAATAGGCAGTATTAATCATTTCAATACGCAAATCAGAAATGTCTTCAATGATACTTCGATGATCATGTCCTGAGACAAATTTGCACATATTAATGATTAATTTTCAAACAGTAGACAGGAAAAATATCATGTTCCTTCCTTGTTCCTCTAGTCAATGACATCATGGAGTCACTCAGAAATCATGATAGCGAAAAGCAATATAGAAAAATTGAACAATAATGTTAAAATCATTATCCAAAAAGATATTATACACTGTAAAGTGTGTGATGTGCTTTGATTGATTTCGTGATAGCTTGATAGTTAATACTTTGATCTTGTGTTCACTGTTGGATGTGTCTCAATTTGCACTTGATATGAGTTGTCTAACTATTTGGTCTACTTGTTTGATTAAGCTCAAAATGATCCAGAGTTTTTCCCCTAGCTAAGTGCAAGATTTTGCCCCAAGCCTAGAAACAAAGTTGTTATGATATATCCAATGATCCAAACCATGGTAAGAAGCCACCTGGGATGCTTGCATATGTACAAAGGCTTATGATGCATATGGAAGGTTCTTGCAAGCTTTCAAGAGGTGTAGGAATAAATTCCTTTGGAGCATCAATTTTCTTATGGATAGATGGATCATTGTTAGACATAGGTGTACGATTTTGATCTTCTTTAGCTAAATCCTTTAGGGATTTCTTTACGAGGTGCATAGAAGAGCCACCTTTCTTTTGAGATATATTTAAATCCTTGTGAGGTTTTAACATAGTTGGATTTTGATTTTGAACTTGTTTGGTTTCCCTAATATGTTGGTTTGTCATGTTTTCTTCTTGTGTTTTTCTTTGGTATGTCATGTTGATATGATTTTAGCTATTTCAAATGTTTTTAATGTTTCGATTTCAGTTTCTGTGATCCTTCGTCTCTGAGCTCTAGTTAGAAAGGGCATACACGTGTGTTATTTTGTTTAGGATTTGATTGTCCAAAAGGTTGTTTTGGGTAAGTGATCAATAGTCAATTTCAAGGCAATAGAGTGATATGACACTAAAAGAGAATTCAAGTGTTTAAAAGTTTGCAAGTTTTTTGATCTTCAGTTTAGGAGTGCAATGGTGATGATTTGATAAGAACCAAGTCCAGTAGGAACTATATAACCTACGATGTGGGAGAAGATTATCCTGACCAAATGTTTCCATTTCGTGATAAAGGATGATTGATCCTGATGAGAAACTATGTTTGAGTGATCAGTTTATCAAAGAGGGTGATAATGCACTTTGAGATGTTTAGATTTTGAACTTGTTGGAGGTGAGCACTTGAAAATCTTGAGGTGTTTATCTTCTAGAGTTTGATTTTGACGGGTGATAACTTGACCAAGCAAACCAAGCAGACAATCTAAGCATAGATTGATAGATAATAGGTGTTTATGCTTACTACAAATTCATTAGGTAGAAATGATAAATCTGAAATAGGCATGTAAGACAGTTCTGAATTGACAGATGCAAAGTTTTGTACGATAGATTATGTAGCATAGAACAACAAGAGATACAAGACAGAACGACAGACTAGTGACTTCATCTGAAAAGCAGTGTTTCGTACGACATAGAACCTTGACTCGTACGATAGAAGATCAAGTAGTACAACAAAATATCTTGACTCGTACAACAGGTATTTTAACAAGCGTAAAAAGTGTTTGTTTGTTTGAGTTTTGATCACTGAATTTTGACGTTTTACTTTGGTTTTCTAGTTTTAAGTGTCTGATTTTTCAATTTAGGGATAAATACACAACAAACACATGATGTGATACATGACTCTCAATCAAGCTAAACCCTAAGGAAGTTGGCTAAGAATGGAAACCTTTGCTTGCTGACTTAGGTACACACCCATTAGCTAATTAGAATACAACTATTGAGTCTCAAGCAATGGATTCTCAACGCCGTATTATCCGACTCCAAATGCTAATGGGGGCATGATATGGAAAGTGTCTTGGTACAGTTACTATCTCTCTTGCACAAAGATTATCACCCTTTCGGAGGTAAATCGGGTAGCTTCTATTTTAATCAGCACTAGTAAAGGATTCGTTCAGCGCGTTGGGGTATAAACTCAATTAAGAGGTCTCCCATCTTTGAAAACCAAGGTTTGACATACCCAAAGGTATGGAGGAGAGCTATTCCCGAGCACTGTCATTTATTTGATTTTCATAAAAAACACATTTATTTTATAGTGGGTTGGATTACTTGGTGTTAGCCGTTCCCACTTAGGTCGTTCCCCTCTCACCGACCTTAAGGTCTAAGAGTTAATAACTCCTCAAGAGGGCAGGCCTACTAAAGAGATGCACTAATGAAAGCAAAATATGAGTCTAGCTTTCTGATCACCTAAGAAAGGTGAGAGCATACCCACATATCATCACAAGCATATAAGACACGATTGTTCATTTTTTTTAAGCCCAAATTGAAGTGTGCCTAAAAATCTTAAAGAATACACCAAGTTTTTGTTGAATCCTTAGCCAACCTACAAAATAGATCCATTAGTAGTCATGATTGTGTTTTGAATTTGTCTTTGACAAGCATATCTTTGATAAGCATCCTGCAGAAAAGAGTTAGGCTTCCAAAAATCTCACAGACAGAACAAGATTAGCATTAGTGATCCGAACTATGAAATTTAAAAAAAAAACTATATGAAATTTTATCCTAACTTCAAATAGGCATAACTTTCTACTCGGGACTCAAAATGACGAACCGTTTAACTCGTTGGAAAGGTCTCCAAGAGTTCTAGATGAGAATTTGAAAGAGCATGCCCAACCATATACTTTCAAGGGCTAAAAATGACCAGAAGGCCTTCAAAAATGTAAATTACCAACGTATAGACAAATTTAAAAATTCTAATTTGTAGTTTGTGGAAAAACACAGAACCAGAGACTCGTACAACATGCTTTATCAGTTAATACGACACAAATTTACATTTCACATAGGAATACAAACAGACTCGTACAATATAAGATTTTGAAGCTAGAAATTCGTATAAAATAGAATTAGATATAGTACGACAGTGCAAATCAACTCATACGACACAGGAATGAGCTAGAATGAATAAAGAATTTTCAATGTAAAAGCTCGTACGAGTCAGAATTATGCCTAGTACAAGTCAGGATGAAGTGTCGTCCGGGGCTAAAAGGTAGTTAGTACACTTAGTGACAAATGTCAAAAAGGTTCTAGAAGATGTTGGATGAAAGGGGACATGGTGGTAGGTAGAATGGGTTAGGTTTAGGAATGGTTAGGTTTAGGAGTGGTAGAAGTTAGGAGAATTGGAATTTAAAAATTAAAAAAGGATAATTAATCTCAACAACTCATGATTTTGATTTGTTTTAATTAATTAGGGGATTAGAAGAAATGGTTTTGGATAGAGGAATTAATTAATTAAAGGGGTGAAATGAAATGAACCTATTTAATAAATCCTTAGATTTATTAATAAGTAGATGAAAAGGGAAATTTAATCAAATTGCTTAGTGAATCTAATTAAATTGGGAAGGAGGATTAATTAAATAATTAATTATTTATTTAATTATCTTTAGACCATTTTTAGGTGTATACAATGACCACTTGTGTTCTTGTAATAGAATTCTGATAATGAGATTAGTGGTTGAGAAATTTTGACTATTGAGGTCTCTTGAACTAGTTGACTTGGAGATTTTTGTTTTTAGTAATAACCCCTTTCATTGTATGTCTTTTATATTTGTTGGTATTTGTTTGGGTTTTTGTGTCTTTGTCTTGTTATGTGTGTTCTTGCATGTGATTGTGTGAGTTAAGATCCGAAGATTGGGGCTTGGTTCCTCAAAATTAGTAATGGATTATCTCCTTGTGCTATCACTCTTAGTTGCTCCTCTCTCTTCATATTTTTTAATTTAACAAGAGTATTTGCATAGGGTCATACTCTTATTAAAGTTGGGGCTAAATGTAGCATCATAAATTTTAAGTAGTACAATTCACAACTCATATTTGTGCTCCTACTTTAGTGTGTCCTATTTTCATTCCCTCGGGGCTTTATTTGGCCCATTTTTTCTCAAAACATAATGTCACCTATTGATGCCACTGAGTGGGCCCCATCCCATGGTTTTATCCCCTATGTCTAAAGGTTTTTTGTCCTTGTTTTAGAAAATAAGGGTGCTATGGCACCCCTGTCTAGGACCAAGGTGTTATCCCCCTTAATAAAGACCCATTTTAAATATGAGTTTACACCCTCCCTGCCCCATGGATTTTGGTCTCTGTAGCTCAATGTGACCATTAGAGGTCAGCCTAATAAGTAAATTTACTTAAGAAAGCCTATATAAAGACATCATATTAATTCATTTTAGAACTAAGACTCTATACCTAACACTCATGCATTCAAGCATTCATCATCAACCCTTTTTAGGCATTCAAGACAACATTATGTCCTTCAATCATTATGGAGCAAAGTTATATCAATATTCATGCAGCCATGTGCATTTGATTAGGTCTTATTTGTTCATGTCTTTGTTATGCTATTACAATCAACATTTGTGATCATATCTAAAGAGCATTGCATCATAAATATTCTCATCACTCATTACGGATTTGAAGTATATCTTCTAGCATTTACTTCAACATTTACATTACTCAACTCAAGGTTAATTCCTAAACTAGGGTTTGACCTATGGAAAATCCCTATCCATAATTTTTTTCCTCTCATTCTATGTGCACGAAATTGATTGAGGAGCTGTAATCAGGGATTCCAATAGAGTTATCAATGGGGAATATGTTTAGATTTAAATAGAGTGAAAAGTGGAAGACCAAGATGACCTAGCTACCTGGTCTAAAAAAATATGGCCAAGCTTCTAATAGTGAATCTAATGCATCTTCCTAATCTGAAACTGATCCTACATGTCTACTTAAGAGTTGAAGGACTAGGGTGACCTAGATACTTTGTTTCAAAAAATCAGCCCTAACATTCAGGAATAGGTTTTGATTCTCTTCTTTTGCTTAGATCCTTGTATGTGGCTCTGATAGATACCTATAGGCTTTTTTTAGTGTTTCATTTCAATTATTCATCACTTCATTCAAAATCATACAATTCAAATCTCATTTCAACTAAAAGAGGACGGAAAACTAAAACTTTGAATCTAATAAAACTTTCAACCATTTTTCTTATTTGGATTGTGGCTAGATGTATTGGATTAACTGCTCCTTAATATATTGGTTCTATTGGTTTGATGATGATTTTTGTACTGGATGAATTTATGTGTTGTCATTGATGGAACACATATACACACACATATTAGTTAAGTCAAATCGGTACTACTCCCGAGTCTTCATATTGTAAACCGGTATCATTTGTATAGAGAAGTCTAACCAGTATGAAGGTGTCTAAACTAGTATATGTTGACAACCGATAAATGCAGGAATGACAATTCATTTTGGTCAATTTCACTAACACCAGTTTCGAGATGCAATGGACATCGACAAGGAGATGAATGGAGGACAATTAGTATATAAGTTGGAAGCGGTTAACAATCAACTGGTATCGGTGCTCAAACCAGTTTCATAGATTGTGTGATGAGTTATCTTTAACCAATAGTTTTGGTGGTGATCTATGATGTGTTATGGAAGATTATCCATATACACTTAACCTAGGAAATTGTGATAAGGTTCTTGAAGCTGACATGAAATCAAATGTGTATAAAAAGACATTATGATAAACTATTTTTATGATGCAAGATACGAGTTGTGTAAAGAGTTAGAGTTGATGCGAATTGCATAGTATGTCAATGATGCAGTATTGAGTGAGCAGAAAAGGATCTATACAAGCAAGATTTTCTATTACTAGATTATACCACCTATTGTTTTCTAATCACTACAACAGATAAATCCCCTAACCGGGTAAGATCTAACAAGCTTCATTGTATAAATCCTCTAACTAGGTGATCCATTAGTTTGGATTTGAAATCCTCTACCGAGGTTACTCCTAACAGGATGTTACCTTTAACAAAGTATAGCTCCTAACAGGGCATTGGAATGTCTAACAGGTTTCGCTCCAAATAGAGCACTTTGTACACATTAATCGGTCAGTTACCTATTTCTGCATATAGTTAACTTGTGAGTCCCATCTCACCATGGCTTTTCTCAGTTGGGTTTTCCACATATAAATACTTATGTTATGATGAATGTTTTACTTGTTGTGAATGTTGTTATAACTCTTTGGATTGCATGCAAAGTTTTAAGTAAATTGGTTAATTTTTTTACCGATCTAGGTTTAAAGTATTATTATTTTTGCTATCACTGACTCAACCCCCTCTCTCAATGCTTTATAAGTCTATCAATTGGTATTAGAGCCTTACTTTATTAATGCCTAAATGCTTGGAAGGAAACCCTAAAGTCGGTATGGGGGATATTAGTTAATAGAGAGATGGCTAGAGTACTTGATGCAACCAGGGAAGAGATTTAAACCTTGAGAAGTGGATTCAAATCTTTACAAGTAAAGAGGAGAGAGTTAACTGAGAAATTACTAGAGATATCTCATAATAGTTCTTCAAATGAGGCTAATATCGATGCACTGGATGAAGAAGTGGAGAAACTGAATGGTGAAAAGCTAAACCTGAGGAGAGAAATTGAAGCCCTAACAATCCATATGAGTCAAGAACTTGAAGCCAGGAGGGAAAATGAAGACCTTATCAAAGAGAGAGATCATGAAATTTCAAACATCAAGTAGGAGAATGCAGCTTTACATGAACATTGGCAAGAGGAGAAGGAAGAGAAAGAAGCACTACAATTAGATCTTGAGATGGCAATGTCTCTCAGAGAGAGTATTACCAAGCATAATGAAGATCTTACTGAACAGCTTACTGGGGCTAATGGGAAGCTTGACAAATTTAACAAGAGCTCCTCTATGCTGGATGAACGGATCCAATCTCAAAGAATGAAAGGTGACACATCTGGATTAGGATTCAACACATCTAAGAAAGGAGAATCTTCTAGTACCAAGGGAAACATGCATGAAGATAAAACTCCTCATAAGGCTAAGAAGCCTACCAATAAGAAAGTTTACAATCCTGTTTGCTTTATCAGTCACAAACCTGGACATACTACTAATGTTTGTAGAAGTGGATCTAATGAGAACACGGGCTATAATGATAATACTAGATATGTGTCTAGGAGATTTGAAGGTCATTGTTACACATGCAATATGTATGGACATATATCAGTTGAATATAGATATGAAGGGAACAATCTAGAACCTCACATGAATCCAAGATTATCGGTGATTGGAGAAGGACTTATGACAACTGTAGAAGCATGAACTGGGAAAAACCCTATGTCAACCGATTCAGTCCATATGAGATGGAGAAGGTAACAACTATGATTTGCACAATTTGCAATAACTTTGGACATGTGGAAATGAACTGCAGAAGGAGAACTAGAAGAGGTAATGCATGACCTTGGAGAGCATATGGGATGGTCTACTATCATTGTCACAAACTGGGACACATGGCTAAGTTCTGTAGAGCCAAGAAGAACAAATCAGTAAACCACTCTGAAGATCTGAAAGGAAAGAAAAAGGTTGATGTTGAAGAAACCAGAGCGGAGATGAACAAAATTTGGAAGAAGAAAAGTGAGGACAAGCCAGTAGAAGAATCAAACCCTTCACCTACTATAGAGAATCCTACATCGATGAACTGAGCTTTTCAACAAGCCTAAGGGGAGCATATCGGTAAATCTACTTCAGGACCCCTTGAAGAGTGTATGGTGAGAGAGTTTTGCATTTCAAGTTGTAATATGAGAATTTTTTATATTATTGCCTATTGGTTTTCTAAGGATTACCAACCGGTTATATACCTATCAGTATAGGAGAGTTTGTTAAGTGGTATTAGGTTTTGTTACCCTGTCGGTAGTGTAAATAATGTAGTGGGTAAGTTTATAAAAGAAAGTTTTACTAAGTTATTTTTACCCTAATTGCATTCAAAGAAGAATTTGTGAGCACTTGCAAAGTGAAACAGAGCATTTTTAATTGATTGTGAATGGATTTATGCTATGGATCAAAAGTTGAATCGGATTTGAAGATAAGGAAAGGCGAAATGGGTGTGCATATGAGAGATCAACCAGAAACCCTACTAACATGAAGGGAATAAGGTATTTTTGTTAATATCTCTCTTGAATCAAGATTATCTAGAATGGCATTGTTGTCTACACCAATAGAGAGTCTTATGATTACTGCTAAAGCTATGGAGTCTATGGGATCAGATAAAATAGAATTATATAATGCATTATCTCTTGTTCCTGATGGTGTTTTGATTAAAGGAGACTTGTCTAGTTACATTGATTGCAAAATTCAGGATCTAGGGTCATTAGCAATCTATTCTCAACTCAAATGTCTATGTGATAAGAGTGGGAAAATCAAAACCGAATATATTAGGGTTTATGAAAAGGGTTTTCATAATGCAACTCATTTTCTTGAAGATTTTGAGGAATAACATGTTAGGCTCATCCATAGCGGTGTACATGGAGGGAATATGTATCTTGATAGGTCACACATAATCACGAAGGAATCTATTCATCCAGTGACTGGTTTCTGCCAAACTGGTGAAGTACCAAAATTAAGAACAATCTCAAAGGAGATTGTTATTTCTTTAAAAAACACCACTACTGATGGTCGTGCTATATCGGTCAACAACATTGTAGATCCAGGAGTCAGATTTGCAGCTATGGTTATTGGCTACCAAATATTTCATTCCAGCAGAATGAAGAGTGTACCGTCTATTGTTGTGCATGCTGCCTACAGGATGATGGAAGAGAATGCTGATTATGATTTTTGCGAGGCAATGAGAATTCAATTGATGTGGAAACTTAGAATCAATTAAGAAGGACAATAGTCAAAAGTTTAAATATGGTCAATTGTTGATTGGTTTATTCTTCTACTATAAGAATTTCATTCCAGGAATTGGTGATATTCAATTGTCCAAGGACATACTGGTTAAAACCATAATCAAGAATAGCATTAAGGCTGTGAAGAACACATTTCCTGTTGCCATGAACAAATATTTTAATGAGTTTTAAAAGAAGATGAGCATGAGATTAAGTCTATCTAATGAAGTGGTGAAACACTTTGAAAAAGACATTTGTTTCACTGTAACCACTGAATTTTGCCTTCTGGAGGCCGTTGAACCCAGAGAAGAAGAAATGGAAGAAATGAGCTATGAAGACAACTATGACTTATTAATTGGTTATGCCAACAACCTTTTGGAATATCCTAAGGATAAGAAGAAGAAAATAATGGGAACTTACTAGGAAAGAATTGCACCTACTCAACCCAGTAGTACCAAGGAGAAAAAGAAGAAAGTTGAGCAAGCAGCTACTATGACCACTGATACAAGGGTGACTAGAAGTATTCAAATAAAAAAGGAACCTACACCCAAAGTATATGCAAAGAAGAAGACTGTAACAAAGAAGAGAGGTAGATATCTCATTCTTCAAGTAGAATCTGAGAGAACTAAGTTTGATGAAGAGAAGAAGCTAAAGGCAACCGGTAAGAAATTTAAATCTCTAGGAGAAATACCTAAGAAAAATGTTTCTATTGATGTTGCATCTTGGAAGCCAATGAGTCATTTTAAGAGGACTTTGAAGCTATTAAAGAAAAAGCATTTTCATAATGTAAAGGAATATTTTGATTCATTTGATGAAGGTCAAAAATAAAAAAATATTCAAGAGGTAATCAATTACCTATGTCAAAATAATCGGTTACCTCATAAGATTCATAAGGAAATTTATGATTCTTCATATTCTATTCTTGAAAATAAATAGAAAATGGTTATAGATCAAGATCAAGAAATTAATGATAGAGTTTTTATTTCATGTTTTCCTGAGTTGTCTAGAGATGAATTATTAGCATTGCTTGCTAAGTTCAAAGGGCAGTTTCATTCTAAATCAAGGAGACTAAGGTTATTGGATGGAATGATTCAACTTGTTGAAGATGATACCCATCGTATATTCCAAGATATTCAAAGGATGACTACAATTTTGAAAGGATATGATAATAAACTTGGTCAGACTGACATTGGAGCTCCACTAGAGCTAGATGCTGAAGAGTTTATTACACCAGATGTTGTCTATCCTGTCAAGGATAAGGATGACACAAGTTCGATACCAATAATATTCTTAGTGGATGAAGTTTAAGATATTGTTGATACTGTTGATCTAACCGATAATGACATTGAACTTGTTAAAGAAACTAAACAACAACCGGTCATTAATAATACATAGGAATCAACTGAAACACCATCTAAAGAACCAAGTGTGGATATCCAACCACCACCAGATAGTGAACAACAATTTCAAATTCAACTACCACCAATCATTATGGCTACATAGGAGAAACAAATAGAGGCAGAGAAAGAGAAACCAGAGAAAAAGGTTGAACAGAAGAAGACTGAACAAAAAAAGGATGAAAAGGAAAAAGAAAAGGTGAAGCAACAAACTGATGATGATGAGGACTCAATTAGTATACAATATCTAATTGATGTGGACAAATTGAGTGCATCTAAACTAATGGATATTACTACAGTGATGCAATCTAGGGCTCAAAAGAAAAGGTCAAAAGAGCAGAGAAAAGAAGCAGAAACTATACAAATTGTTGTTGATATTTTGTCAAGTCTCCTACCGGAGACTGACACTGGTAATTTTTCTACCCCTATTGCCAAGCTTGGATAGCTAGTTACTGATGCTATTGAGCAAATGAAATCGCTTGAAGAGGTGGAACATGCCTTAGATGAAAAAGGTTATAGGAAGAAAAGGGGAGAGAAACTAACATCAGATATTGATAAAGGCAGGATTGCTTTATTAGTAAATAAATCTTTTGAGAACTGCTATAGAAAAAGAAGGTAAAATTTTGGTTAATATATCTAAATTTTCTTTCTTCTATTTTGATTTGAAGCAAAAGCATGAAGACACAGAGAAAGAACTAGAGCGGATTAGTGCTGCATATACCCTTGTACAAGATTCAGCTTTAGATTTTGGCAAATCGGTTAATACTTTGCAACATCAATTAGATGCCTATGATTTTAAATAGGTTAAGCGAGTCATATCCTTGAAAGAACTGAAGAACTAGTTGATTCCCAAACTTGAAATTCTACAAAGGGCATATAAGGATTCTGAAGCAATTTTGGCTACACCAGAGATGAGTAGAGTTGATGCAATGGAAGAATTTGCTGCGCAAGTTAGGACAACTATTGATATCACTAAAACATTGTTAGAAACATGGGATAATGATTTTGCACAAATGAAGTCTAATTTCATTGACATTTTCTTAAGACTTCCATTGCAAAAACTCTTATATTTATATATAGTTTTTAATGCAAATTTTGATGTAATATATATGTATTTTACTTTTCCATTGGGCATTAATGTCAAAGGGGGAGTAGAAATATGTATGCGATGTAAAATTTTATATGTACTATTAAGGAGGAATCTGTAGATTTTTGTAAGCACACTTAGTTGTCTCAAAATTTTCTAAGTGTTGCCATCAATGCCAAAGGGGGAGATTGTTGGTTTGATGATGATTTTTGTATTGGATGACTTTATGTGTTTTCATTGATGGAACACATATACACATACATATCAGTTAAGTCAAATTGGTACTACTCCCGAGTCTTCATATTGCAAACCGATATGAAGGTGTCTAAACCAGTATATGTTGACACCTAGTATATGCAGGAAGGACAATGGTTCTGGTCAATTCCATTGACACCAGTTTTGAGATGCAGTGGAGATAAACAAGGAGATGAATGGAGGACAATCGTTATATCAGTTGGAAGTGGTTAACACTCAACCGGTATCGGTGCTCAACCCGGTTTTATAGATTGTATGATGAGTTATCATCGGTCGTGATGATTTATCTCTAACCGACAGTTTTGGTGGTGATCTGTGATGTGTTATGGAAGATTGCCTAGAAACACTAAACCTATGAAATTGTGATAAGGTTCTTGAAGGCAGCATGAAATCAAATGTCTATAAAAAGATGCGATGAACTATTTTTATGATGCAAGATATGAGTTGTCTTAAGAGTTAGAGTTGATGCAAATTGCAGAGTATGTCGGTGATGCAGTATTGAGTGAGTAGAAAAGGATCTATACAAGCAAGATATGCTATTACTAGATCATACCATTTCTAATCACTACAATAGATAAATCTCCTAACCGCGTAAGCTCTAACAAGCTTCATTGTACAAATCCTCTAACCAGGTGATCCATTAGTTTGGATTTTAAATCCTCTACCGAGGTTACTCCTAACACAGTATTACATTTAACGAGGTATAGATCCTAATAGGGCATTGGAATCTCTAACAAGATTTGCTCCCAATAGAGCACTTTGTAGACCTTAACCGGTCAATTACCTATTTCTGCAGATAGTTAACTCGTGAGTCCCATCTCATTGTATTTTTTACCAATTGGGTTTCCCATGTATAAACACTTGTGTTATGGTCAATGTTTTACTTGTCGTGAATGATGTTATAAATAGTTGGATTGCATGCAAAGTTTTAAGTAAACTGGTTAATTGTTTTTACTAGTCTTGGTTTAAAGTATTATTGTTTTTGCTATCACTGATTCACACCCATCTCTCAGTGCTTTATAAGTCTATTAGGTTCCTTAGGTGATGTTAGTGGTTTTATTATCTTAATTGGTGAACCACTAATTTTTACCACCAATGCAAGGAGTTAGTTAGCATTTAGATTGGCTAGGTGTGTCGCAACCAAACAGTAATTTATTTAAAATATCCAAACGCATACTATCAGTAGTAATCTTTTGATCTAAGAGTAAAAAATTATCCCATTTTTATTTTTAGAGGAAATTGTATCGCTAAGTCTTAAAGTAGCAGTCGTAGAAAAAGAGAGGAAAGATGCAAGATTATTGGGAAATACAGACAACCAAAATATTGGGTGAAGAAACACATCAATTAATAGTGAGTGTTGGGATTTTATTTTTTATGAGTATAAATAGGTGTTGAGGGGACCTGAAACCCCTTACAATGGGTTTTGAAGGGACCTCAAACCCTCGGATTTTACAAGGATCTGAAACCCAAAACTGTCAGCTACAAAAGATACATCAAAGACAATCAATGGCCTAAAAATAGCCTAGCACCAAAGTGATATCAATGAAACTTAGTTGGATAGGTAGAAGGCCAAATCCTTTCACAAGCACAAGGATTTTATCAAGGATCTCTTAATCTTCAGTAGATACCAAGGTTTTTGTAGGCAACCATAACCTAAATAATTGGTTTTACAAGGCTCCCACAACCTCATAACAAAAGCTCCTGGACATAAAAGACCACATAGCCAATACCTAACCAAAAGAAAACAATGGCCAGACTAGGCCCTTGAAAACTACTAGCAACTAGCTAGTCCCCAAAAAAACTAAAAACATAGGGTTTTTATAGGCCCCCTCAACCTTGAAAGTGGGTTTTACAAGACGAGTGTTGGGAGTTTGTTATCAGTGATGATTAAGTTTTTTAATTGATGTCAACCCTCAGCTTGTATGTGTGGATATTAATTATATATTAGAGCTATGTTGTAATGGTTATTTATGTTGTTGGTGTCATATGATACTAGTGATATACAATTTAGTTATGTTTAAAGATGTTGATGCATGGCAATGATGTAGTTGATGAAGTCTATTATGCGAACATGTTGTTGATATCCAACATATGCATAGATGTTGATGTTGTAGTTGATAAAGTCTATTTTGGTGTATTGCTAATTAGGTTACCTAATAGTATTGATTAGATGTATTGCTCTTGTTTAGATGTCCATCTCAATTTGATGTTGATGTCTTACCATGAATGAAGGTGATGATATGAGATAGTTTCTCTTATATGTTGACACTTACTATATTAATGATGCTAATGCTCATGATTTATAGAAAATATGGTATCATGATGATATCATGTTAAGATGAGGATTTGAAGCATAATGATAAAATGTATCTTTTTTTATGTTGTTGTACTTATTAATTTCTTGTTGCTCTTGAGTGACAAAATGTTGCTACAAAGATAATCTAGTTGTTTGTAGAGTGATGGAGTTAAAGATACAAAAAAGTATAATCAAGACAAGTTAGAAGAATGCTTCACATTCTTTTTCATTTGTAGATATGGTCTTCCAATTTTTGTTATAGTATTTATGCTCTTTGGATTTTATAGTTCCCATATTTTTTAGGTCTTTGGTGTTGCAAATGATATTTCTGGTATTTACAATATGGTGACAGTTTGGTTGTTTGTTATGATTGGTCTAGAAAATACTCCACATTGATGGTTCTGCTGCTACAGTTTGGGGGTCATGTTATTAATGTTTTTGTAGTGTCTCAATTTAGATCTTTCAAGTGGTGATGTTCTCTAGAAGTGTTGATGATGTTCTGCTTCATGACCATGTTTCCTAGTAGTCTAGCTATGAAGTGCCTTGTATTAGTTTGGTCTTGCCAATTTGAATTTTCTTGGCAAAGAATAGTAAGTATTTGGAAATGATTTTTGATGTTTTAGGAACATATCTATGTGGTTCACATAATTATTATTAATATATTTTGTGTTGCATTGTGTTTGTAGTTGGTTTCTATGATTGCTACGGTTATTTGTTTGATAGGGTTTGTTCTCTTGTTTATGCCATGTTTGTGTTGTTTTGTACCCACTTTGAAGGTTGAGTTAAGTTGTATTTAGGTGCTACCGTGTTGTCCACATTGTATTGCTTCATGTTGAATATTTTCTTTTGGGTTGTCTCATTTTGTGCCTAACTTTGGAGGTTGTGCACCAAGGGGTGATGTTTTAGACTTTTTTTGATATTTTGTTATGATATTTTAGGTCCTCTGTATCTCCTAGATTGGACATCTTTAACCACAATTAGATTTTTGTTTCCAACTTGTTGGGATCTCTTATTGTCCCCTATTTTGGCTAACCTAATTGATATTTTGTAATGATGTGGATGATATATATAGAAGATCAAATTAATGTGGAATTTAAGGTTGCATATGTGTGTGGTGAAATTATTGGAGTAGAATTGTCAATAGATTCTTGAAGGAATGTGTCAAGAGTAGCTACATTCAAAGGAGACTTCTAGATGCTACGATGTTGAAGACCTACACTTTGTAATTTAATATTTCATGTATCTTTCCCTAAGGCAATGAATCTCAGTCTATATTACAACATTGGTCAATGCTACTTTTAGTAAAAAATATATAGCTCGTTTCATTTATTTGAGTTACACAACACTTGACATATCTTTTAAAGGAGCCTCATCAATTGGTCTTGAAAGTAGCTAAGAGGATTATATACTATCATTAGGATACTCACACTTTTTGGATTCATTATCAAGTTAGTATTAAGTTTAACTTGTTGGATACACAAACTCAACTTGGGTTGGCTATACTTACAGTCATAATTTTGCTTCAAGTTACATTTTATCTCTATTGTTTTGTCTTACCTATTGTTCTAGCATAAAGAAAAATGTTATTAATTTTTCATTCAAAGATGTAGAGTATAGAGGATATCTAAACATAGCCATTGAAATTATTTTTCCTTAGAGAATTTATCCTCCCAAGTTGACATTTCATTCAAGAAACTCATATTCATCTATTGTGTCGATTATAACATCATCTGGAAAATGTCCAAAAGTTTAATTTAGTACTTCTGAAGCAAATACAGAGTGATTGACATGAATTATATTTGGGATGTCACTAATAGATAGAGAATTGACTTATCCTTTTGCAAAATATAGAGCAAGTTGCTAATCTTAATTATCATGATTAGTTTATTTGTACCAAAATAAGCCATTCATAAGTCAATTTTAGTATTTAGAATTATATGGTATATTTTGTTGCATGTGTTTTCCTTTTCTTGGAGATACTCTTTCTTAGGTTTATTTTTTAGCATTTTCCTTACATGTAGTATGCATGATACTTTTACAGTTGGTAGTTGATTTGCCTTGCGCTATGAGTTTATTTTCTTCTATATTTTTGTGAGTTATTTCACTCCTCTATGTTAATTTCTTGATTGCATTATCTTTTTATTTTCTAACTTGTAGGGCATCTAATTTATTGACACTTGTTTCCATATTGACATGCTTTTAATGACTGAGGGTTATAACATTAAATTTAATATATACTTTAATTCCAATAAGTAATAGGTTGTTAATTATATAAGATTTTAAAATTTCTTCTCAAGTTTTATTTTGCATTTTTAAACTATATTCCATCATGTATCATGGTTAATGAAAATACCAATCATTGAAACCATGTTAGGATCTTATGGTTTTCTTGAAGTATTATGGTATTTAATGATCAAGTAATCTATTACACAATGGAATATTTAATATTTTATAAAATGAAGTTCATATTTTAATGTGTATATGAATTTAATCAAGAAAAAACATAATTCGAAAGGTATACGAAATATTTTTGAATCTTACAATTTTCATGATATAGTTAGTGGTATTAGAAAGCCAGTTCCTCAATGCATGTGGTTTAAATCCTCCCTAATAGTCATCATGACTCTCTAGATTATACAACCTTATCAAGGATTATTGTTGAATTTTTTGACAATTATTCCTTAATTAAAAATATTGATGAAGGCCATTCAAGGAGATCCTTTAAAGATCTTAATTAAAGTAGTATTCTTGCACGCAATATTAGCATAAATATAATTGAGCTAATTTTTAATGTTTGTAATATCCTCAATATCCTTTGAGATTTCACCACATGAATAATTTAATTGCAGATGGGATCTAGAACTAGTTTCCTTATACATCCATAAAAAATATGAGTTTTACATATGTAAAGAGCAAAGTCTAAGATTATTTATCCGCTAATGCCTAAAATGGCTTATTGTGTTGGACTAGTTAATGCTTTCCACTTTTTAAACTTCAAAATAGCCTATGTCCTCAACTTTGTTTTCATTTTTTCATGAACTTAAATTATTAAATATTAATCTTCATTTTTTGTATCAACCATTAGAAGGCAATTATTATAAATCCTTGAAACAAATTTAGATCTTGTAAATTTATAAGGTGACTCAAGTTTACTATATCCTTAATAAGATTAAATTGTTATATAGAATTATGACTTAGATATAACTAATCTAAAATATAGACTTGAGAATTTAAGCATACAAAACTTGGTTATAATCTCATTTCTATATGCAAAGCTAAGAGGAAAATAAATTATCCTAGATGATACCTATTGCCATTGATTATTAGGAGTAATCCTTACCATTGATATGTCATACTTATTCTTAAAATGATACATGTCTATCAAAGGATAATTTGGATGTTGTTTATTAAATCTTGAATTCACCTTGATTATGCCTCATGTATCTAGGATTCTCATATCTATTGGAACGCCTAGTGTTAATTGATAACCCATAGAATTGAGAGTTTGAACAAATCAAAATTATGATAAGGATAATTTTTATTTGGTCTATCGAATATCAATTTATACATAAAATAGCGATGTGAGTTTAACTAAACTAGAATGTAGAGATGAGAGGTATAGGTTTGTGGGAATGGGAGAATTATAATAATGGCATACGAGATTAATTTTAAAAATGAGTGTGACAAATGTAAGGATAAAATGAGTGTATAGAACTATATTTCTGTGTGTATGATAGAGAGAAAATGATGAGTATGATAGAAAGAGAATGGCAACTACGAAATGACAATAAATAAATGATTAAGAAAATATGGGAATTCTTTTCATCCTGATGATGAATCACGGAGTGTGATTCGAAACGTTGATGGGAAAAAAATACACACAATCGAATCCAAAAAAAATACACTAGAATACAAAATGGACTGTGGAAATCTCATAGCTTTAATAGGTTCATTTAGGCAAACACAAAAAAAATCTTAAATAAGAATTGCATAAATACTCTCAAGTCAAGAATGTATTGATTGTATTTATATACAAAGACATAAATAAACCACCAAAAAATATTCCTAGTTAGCTCAATGGGAGAATTATAATAATGACGTAGGAGATTAATTTTAAAAGTGAGTGTGATGAATGTAAGGATAAAATGAGTGTATAGACCGTAAATCTCAATGCCCAATGCCTAAGCAGGTGAAATTTAAACATGTGAGTATTTACTTTCACCCTTCTAAGAATGAGAATACGTCCAAACTGATATCGCCAATGATTGAAAAGAAAAAGCAAACTGGATAGCTACGCCATGATGTTTTCTACTTTCGCTTTTATATATGCCAATGAAGATTCCAATGCTTTTATACTTTTCGGTGTTTTACTTCAGAAGTGTAGAAATAGCATTAAAATCGCGTGCAGAGTAAAAGATGGCGAATCAACGCTTAGAAGATTACAGATGAAATTGTTTGACCTTTGAAGGCAATAAGTACAACTGCAGATGATTCAAAATATAATTGTCAATCATTAACTGTGTGTTTTAAAGTGTTGATTCGTTATTCTGTGGTTGGATATATTTTATCATCGTCCCCTTTCGTTTTTATTATTGTATTAATATAATCAATTAGACTTCTTCATAAAAAGGAATTCGAAGAATATACGCACTTTGCATATTGCTCTTCAATTCAAGCAAAGCCAAAACCCAAAATGCTCTTCAATCAGTGGTGATTCACCCAAAATGCTCTTCAATTCAAGCAAAGCCAAAACCCACTTTGAAATTCGCTCACATTTTATCTTCCAAACATGTAAAACATGGTCGGCTAGAACAATGAGCAATGAGAACAGAACATGTCTCACACAGCAAGTCATACACAAGTCTCCCATTGGAAAGAGTACTTGTGATATACTGAGAGAGAGAGAGAGAGAGAGTTATACAGAACATCCTATAAGTTGGTAAAGGATTTAGTATGTTTGTTTTAAAAACAATAATTTAAAAAAAATATGTGTGTGATATTGTTAATGTTTAAATATATAGATTGTAATGATATCTAATGAAATATAATATAATATAATAGAGTTTAACAAAATAAAAATACATTATATTGAATGGAATGTAACACATCTTTTCTTTTTTTATGGATTCTTTTGCAAAATCAAATTTTAATCACAGATAATTTAAGAAAGAGGGGATTCTGCATCCCTAACAGATGATATTTATGTCTCAATGATGAAGAATCCATGAACCATATTTGTATCTACTATCCTTTTGTCCAACCTATATGGTCGATGTTTTTCCAGCATTGGGGTTTAAATTGGGTGTTCCCTGAGGAGTTTCAAGATTGTTCAGGAGTTGGTCTTGCAATACTAGAAATCTGACCATAAGAAATTTATGGAAGTTTTCCTTTCCACATATCCTATGGGGTATCTGGAAACAAAGGAATAACAAAATTTTCAGGAATGAAATAATTAACCCCTCCGAAGTGGCTTGGGCTAAGATAAAATATAATTTTGTTGAGAATGTGATACCTATTGGATCTCATTATTGCAATAGTAAGGAAGAGTATGATGTTTTAAGGAGCTAGAACATCTCAGCCCACATCAAAATTAATACCAATCAACTCAAGAGAAGGATGTGCTACTGGTCTTTTCCTCCCAATGATTGGATTAAGGCTAACTTCGATGGGGTTGCTAAAGGGAACCCAAGGCCAGCTGGCTGTGGTGGGAGTTATCAAGAATTGTGCTGGCTTTTGCATAGGGGCAGTGGCCTTCCCCTTGGGGAACCAAACAAATAATTTGGCTGAAGTTATGTGAGCCCTCCAAGCTATTAAATTAGCGCATCATCTGAGAGTCAAATTCTTATGTCTGGAGGGGTATTCTAAAAATATTATTAATTGCCTCCTTGGTAAGCATCAACCTTTGTGGATGATTAAAAATATCATTGACACGGCGAGGGAGATGCTTGAGGGATTGATCAGTGTTACATTTATCATGATTATAGAGAGGCTAACAAGAATGATGATTGGGCTGCCAATGAGGCAGTACAGAGCAGACAAATCAAGATTTGGTATGGAGAGGGGGAGTTCCCTTGAATGGAGTGACATTTTAAATTATGAAAGATATCATGAAAAACAAGGTAGGATTTGATATCATTTCTCGAAATGGTAGGAGTGGTTTTGGCATCATGAAATGGCATCGTAAGCAACCGAGAGGGAGGTACATTATTAATTGCCATATCATCTCGCATGCTTTGTGGGTGCTTATTTCCTTTTGGAGCGGAAGCTTAAGAAATATCTATTTGGTTCTAGAGGCTTCTTCCTTGCTAAAAAGAAGTCTGCAAAGAAGAGCAGTATTTGTTGGAATTTACAGTTGACTGATATTGATAAGAAGATGGGGGAAATCACTAGTGCAGGCAGGCGACGCAACAACAAAGCATCAGTATGAAAAGAAATCAATTACCAGGTCAGACAGCGACCAAACTAAAGATAGCTTATGGTGGTATGAAAAACGAATCAATGGGCAGGCGACGCAACAACAAAGCTAAAGAGAAAACAGTCCCTGAGGCTCCCTTTCAGATAAACATAGTTATGTAGCAGTCCCTCCTTGATAAACCCTGCCTTCTCGAGTACTCTTGTTGAGGCCACATTCTCTGGGAGAACCAGAGCTTCAATCCTCGTTATCTCTTGCAACTCCTTCACTCCAATTTTGAAAGCAGTGATGACAGCTTGAGTGGTGACACCTTTTTTCCAGTAATTCCTAGAAATGGCATAACCTATCTCTGCTCTGCAACTGTTCATTCCACTGCCTTGCTTAAGCATAATGTGACCAATGGCCTTATTACTTCCTTGGATACAAATGGCCTTAAACCAGTGGTGAGGAATCACCACGTTTGCAACATATTCTCTTGCCTGTTGCTTCGATTTGAAGGGCTCCCACGTCATAAAGCGTGTAACTTCTTCATCACTTGCCCATTCATAGAAATCATCCACGTCAGCCAAACAGAAGCTCCTCAGTTGCACTTGGATTGGCCTCTCACCCATTCTTAAATTTCAAAACTCAGATTTTCTGTCGGATAATAGTTGAAGAGAAATAAAAGCTCAAGGTTTTGAACAGCTTGACTCTTTTATCTTATTGCACCAGATGGTAGACTTGAGTATGATTTGCCTTGTGAGAAGTGTAAGCTGCAATTTGCCTTGAGTATGATTTGCCTTGAGGAATCACTACGTTTGCAACATATTCTCTTGCTTGTTGCTTCGATTTGAAGGGCTCCCAAGTCATAAAGCGTGTAACTTCTAGACATTTGTATGACTTACCTTGTGAGAAGTGTAACCGACCATGTTTTCCATATTTGGAAGACGAAATGTGATTGAATAATAGTGTGTGATTTGGCTATATTTGGATGAATGAGAATCTGGTATGAATCATCACTGCCCTCCCACCAACAGGCTTTTCCAGAAGCTACCAATTCTCCACCACTCTAAGTGGATGATACCAGTATATGCAAAGTGGGTATATTCATCCACTTCTCTTGTTTGTTCGTTGAGAATGTTTTTCTTAGCACATATGCAGTTTTACTTATCAGCTGATTGTAAGGATACACGTGCCAAGCTTTATTCCTTCAAAAGGTTATCTATTTGTAGTTTCTTTCTACATGTGCGTGTCTACTTATCCCTTAGTGCGTTGACAATGACATACCCTCTACAAAATTTCTTTGCGCATCTGCAGTTAATTTACTTGTCTACGTTGGTTTCAAGCTTTATTCCTTCAATATTTTTGTTGAACTAAAATCACTGAATAACATTTGACAAGTGAATTCTCGTTTTCCTTGCTATAATCACTTCAATATGATTTGTCTCTACTTCCTTTTTTCTATGCACGATAAGAATGTTCTCTGTACACTTCAAAAGTAGAACTGGCAAATGGATAGGAATCATTTAGCTATCCAGTTTCCTTTCTCTTTACCAATGATTGGTCAGTCCAGTCCATTGTATGAACATTTTTTTTTTAACATTGTTGAAAGTTAATACTCACGTATTTACATTTTCCTCAGACTACGTCTTTATATAGTGATAAACGGTATGTTTTTATGTAAAATTGTAGTTCATTTCTTTTGACTTTCATTCTTGCGTAGTGATGTTTTATTACTTTAACACTCCAATTATCGTACTCCTTCCCCCTGCATCTTTAATATTTCATCTCTAGTACACAAACTTCAAAACACTGATCTTATCCTAAGATTTACCACATTTACCTTGTTCTTGTGATTCCCACATGCCTATACTTATCTCACCTCTATATTTGTGCATTTATTTATATTCACCCTATCCATGTATGAGCTCATTTACCTATTCACATATTTTTAATGAAAAGGAAAAAATTAAAAATAAATCAAATAATTATAAACAAAAAGCCATTTTCTTTTAAAAATTGATTAAGTATAATATTTTGTGTTTTAATGTTGTGTTCATGTATTAAAAGACTTTTAATGCATTCACTTAACCTTTCATTACTTTGAAGGAATATCCACTTATCATTTACTTGAAACACTTCATTTTGTACATTAAAATGAATCTAATCATGCACACATATTCAAAGAGTACATGCATGACTAAAGTTTGTTGTTTTCAAATCTTTATACATGTTTCTATAGGTTGATGTAGGAGAACATTCTCATTGAGAAAATACTAACATACCTTAAATGATACTATATTGTCTATCAACAAACTTTGGGAACTATAGAAGAAGTTAGAATACATTGGTAAAGTGCAAAGTGTAAGTGTACAAATTGCATCAAACAAGTTTTCAAGTACATGATATATTAATAGTCATAGATTTGATCATAAACCCTACTGTCATCCTTGCATGGTTTCAGTAATATATCATATTAGTCCAGCCCAACCATAAATTTTAAACCTTTAGATAAATTTTAATTATATTTTACTTTTTAGTTAATGTGAGGTATATATTAGGATTTGTCTATATAGATTCCAAATCAAGATTTTATTTGTGAATAGTCTTTTGGTTTATTCTAACGTTTGAATATCTTGTACACTTTAGTTTACATAACTTACCAGTGGTAGACTTTTCCTTATAGCTTCAAACCCAATGCACCAAAGAGTTATTCTCCCTTACATGAATTACAATTTTTTCAAGCTATCCTTCATTAATTAACATTAAAAAAGTTTATTAAATGTGAGAATTTTCTTAAAATGAAGCATAATCCAAGTTAACTATCATTTTGATAGAACATGTCCAAATCACCCATTTAAGAATATGCATCTTCTCAAAATTAATTTTTAGAGATACATCAATAACTGAGTATTATTTTAAAGAATCAATGTATATAGATATATTATAAGCTAACTTCTAGTCATCCAAAGTTCAGACATACATGATAAACTATAATTAAATCTAATATTCACATTTTCCTAAATTTAAATTTGACAAATTAGTTACATTTGTCGCAATTACATGAAGGAAAAAGGCTTATAAATTATACTTGATTTTGTTACTTCATAATAAATGTAAGAAATTAATCTTAGCAAGGGGTACAAAGTGTGAGTCACCTTATATATTCACACAATGTAACATCTCGTTAATAGTTTATAACAATTTCCTTTTGAGGATTGACATAAACACAAAATCTTACTATAGGATTAAATACTCAAATTATATTATAGATGGTAAAATATAATAGATGTATGTTGGATTTTGAATCTAATGTAAATCCCTAATTAGCCCAACTGCAAGCCTAAAATCTACAAAATCCTTCAACAAAACCAATGGAGCTCTAAATCAGATGCATGTAATAAACTAAACAACAATGTACCTCATACAAATGATATAAATGACTCCATTGTCCTCCTATCCTTAAAGATCTTGTGAAAAATATGTATTTTATCTCAACATTAACCACTAACACAAGATTTCTTAATGAAATGGAGTGTGTTTGATTGATAATGAAATAAAAATGATGATATGATTATGAAATCTCTAGAGATATTTTTGGCATAATAGATATAGAATGAAGTTGGGGATGATGAAACGAGAGAGAATAGCCTCTTTTATAGAATTTTCAAAGAGAGAAAATGGCTTAGATGGAGAGTTTAAAATATGGATGATCATGATTAAATATTTATAAGAAAATCAATAGGATGAAAAGGTGCAAATTAAATTAAGGGATTAGATTAAGAGGTAGAAGAGAGTGAATAAGATTCAGAGGTTATTTTGAATGAAGGTCTAAGATTAAGGGGTGGGTTAGCCTTTTGGGTAAATGAATATGGACATTTGAGAATGGAGAAAAGTGGATGAAGTGAAATGAGATGCTTTCCACATGACTACAAATTTTGATTATGATCCATGTGAACAAGTGGGAGGGATAGGATTAAAGAGAAGAAGGTAATGAGTTAATTAAATAAATTAAATTATTTAATTTAAGTAATAGAGGAAAAATGTGGGTTCACTAAATAAATAATAAATATCTATGTAATTAAGTAAATAAATTCTTAGGTGTCTACATAACCCATGTTAAAGACTAATAATAGATTAGAGTGTATATGTGGCATGCTCTAACTAGTCAAACTTAATATGTCATTTAGCTCTTTATGGAGAAAGTATCTTAGACATGAATCTTCATAGATGTGAAACCCAATATTACATCTAGCTAAATTTAGATTTGGTCAAAGATTAAACAAGGGAAATATCTAATTCTTTCATTAATGGTTACATGGATGCCCTTTAATGTACCTATTCAATTAACATTGAGATATTTGAACCTAATAAAGCAATTGATGAATGTTTCTTCCATGATTAATTATTGACTTCAATAATTTTAACTAGTGGTCATTATAGAAATAGAAGGGATATAGTTTTGAAACAAAAAATACTAGCTTAGTCCAATTTTTGTAAGTCCTCTAATGGCCTTTATTAATAGTTATCATTTCTAAATTATTCATAGAACATATATAAATAATCCTTAATTAGGTAGAATAATTTAAGGAAAACCATGTTGAATACTAGGGAGGATATAAACCACAGGCATTAAAGATTTAGCTAGTGAATACTATTAATTGGCACATGAAACTTTTGTAATTGACTATTTATTTTAAACACATTGAATATTGTTCATAAAACTTATCTTGAATAGATTTTTATAAAAAATAAACATATCAACTCCATTTGTTAGTCAATTACACATTCAAATTGTACTATAGCTTCCCTTATAATCAACTAGTATGATACTTCATTGAGATCATAGGAACCTAATTTTATTCAAATTATGAGTTTCTTTGATCATAACAATAACACATTATATCTAAAAAGAAATTGAGGGTTAGTAAGAAAGCTGAAGAAGACATTGAAGAGACGGTTGATCCTGAGCAGGAGCAAGAGAAGGAGGTGGAGAAGGAGGCGAAGCATGAGTAGGAGAAGGAGGTGGAGGGTGAGAAAGGAGACAAGGATAATGAGCAGGGTAAAGAGGATTTTGATGAGTCAAAGGAGAAGAAGAGTCCCTATGATACAGACAATAGGGATGAGGTTCAAAATAATATAGAGGAGGGCAACCCTAGGCCTGAGGATTATGCCCAGGACATGGAGGATGCGAATACTATTCTGAATGTTGTTAGAAACAACTCTCTGGAAATGTTTAATTTCCAAAAGTGGGTGTTTGATAATATTACCAACATTCAGGAAAAACAGAGAGAGCTGGAACTCAAAATTAATAATGTGGTTAACGATATTAATGATAAAGGAAAAGAGGAAAATTCTGAGGATAATAGTGAAGCAGAGGATGAAAAATAAATTCTTGACTGGTCGAAGGGTGAGATAATAAAGGGAAATGTGAAGCACCTGGAGGATATGGTGAGGACTCTCAAAGATAAGGTTGAGTTCGATTATGAACTAATAAACAACAGGGTTCAAAAAACTGAGAGTGCTCTGAGGAAATTCATGGAGCATGTCTTGGCTATGATGAATGTGTCTTCCCAAAATATGAATGCGTTGGTTGCCTTCCTGGAGAAGGATAAGAAGAAAAAAGATACCATGATTGTTGATGATGAGTCAGGTTCTAGCTCTGTCCAGCATTCTTCCAAACGCAGAACTAGGCAAAATGCTAAAGATTTGGAGTTGAAGACTAAAGGTAATCAACAGGTACAGGAAAGCAAAGACCTTAAAGAGGTAGAGAATGCAATGATGATTCTTGTCAAGGATGCTGAGGAGACCATAAATATTTTCACCTAGATGTTCTAGTTTTGTTTTAGGTGTGCCAGTTTCTTGCTGGTCTTTTGCTATACTTTTCTCTGGCTGTTGTCTTTTGTGCTAATCTTTTGCTGCCTTTATTTCTTCATTCTATCCCGACTCCTTTCTTTCTTCTCTAATGCTTTTCTTTATGATATGTAAGTGGGTTTCGAGTCCCTTAAAACCCGTTTTTCCTTAATAAAAAGCAATAACACATTATATAATGAAAATATAAGAAAGGAAACTAAAATCAATAATCATTTTGAAAATGTCATAAATTTTCATGCTACTTATATAATGTATGTCATAACTAAATTATAAATATGTGACTTTGAGCATAAGAAATTACATCTACCTTAGTATTACTCATTGGATTTTACAATTAATTTATACATAATAGTATTACAAAAATTATCAACTAAAATATTTTATGGAAACCTTATAGAATCAATTATTTAACATTTTTTTTAACTAAATCTCTTCATCCTTAGAATATTTTAGTGATGGTAAAAATCATGTCTAATACCATTAAAGTGTTGCGACAAGAATCCTTGAGAAGAATGGAAAAGTGGGTGACAATGAATGCAATATTCTTAACCACTAGTTGCTTCCCACAATGGGTACACAAAATAAAAAATCATATGTCGAAGAATCCTTGCTTTCCTAGTCAAGCTAACACTGTTGTTGATTCATTGCCCAATTAAAGGAGGTATCCTTTGAATATCATCTAGATTTCTTACAAAATTAATGGTAGGCCATTAAGGACCTAAAGCCTCTAAATGATTCTTAACTAGTTGTTGTTCTTTAGCTAGATTTTTATTTTCTATTTAGCTATGTTTTTTTTATAAGTTATTAGTTTAATTTTTGCTAACCTCACACCTCACCATACTCATCCCCATTGTCTTAATTGCTAACTTGTAAGAGGTTAAGGACATTCCCATGCTTATCTAATCAAAACTCTATATATCCTTAAATAAAAATCAATAGATCATTCATCATTCTTCTAGGAGTTTGTGTTCTTGATGCACTACCATTGTTAAATGAAGATAGTAAACTAACTATTTTGAAAATAAAATTCACCAACATAATCATAATTAGTCCTCTTATAGTTATAATTTCAAAGTTGTGACACAAAAAACTAAACTACCTGTCACCAATTTCTATAAAGAAAATACATTTTATTTGGATTTAGAGACAAACAATTAATAGTTGAGTTTTCTACTAAGACATCTACGTAATTGGGTATTCAAATAAGCAAGGGGCTAAGTGAGGTATGTGACCATTTTGAGGTATATTGTAATCTAACTAATGTATACCTTAGCCATTTAAACTTTTTAATGATATTATTAGATCTTAGTCTCTCACTTTTGTTTATGCTATAGAGGATTAAAAAATAATTTATAAAACTTGATATAATTAAAAATTATAATCATCTAGGAGCTTATTGAGATGGAGCACGAGAAGAGGGAGCAGTGGGAGAATAGAGAGGCAGGACATTTGAATCCAGGGCAGGGTGGGAAACCCTGTAATGGATAGGTAAACCAGGGGGAGAAGGGTAAGGAAAACTCCCAGGACAACCCAAATTCCTTTGAAGTGAGTGGAAACGACCCAGTGGATGGGGACCCACAAGCAGGAGACAAGCCCATCGATCCTGATGGAAAAAAAGATGATTCACGTGCTGAAGACACTCCTAGGCAGAAATTGGTGTGAAGGGACAGTGGTCGGCCTTGGACTTCTCTATTTGGTGTCAAACTGAGTGGAAAATCCTTGTTCCCCCTAGTTCTCAATATATCAAACCCCGAAAAGGGTAGATTTGCTATTGAAATCCCAGAACCTGATATTGACCATAACATCAACCTTATGGCAATGACACTAGTTGGAAAATGTTTGGGTCCCAGGCCAAATATTTATATTGTCAGGGCTTTTGCTAAACACAAATGGTTACTTAAAGGTCAAGTGGAGATCACAACTATGTCAAAAGGGGCGTTGTCTTTGGCCTTCTCCTCCAAGGAAGATATGTCAAGAGTGTTATGTGATGGTCCCTGGGTGATTGGTAAGGCAATGTTAGCTCTACAAAAATGGATACCTAAGATGGAACTTAATGAATCATTTTTTGTCCAAGCTCTTGTCTGGATGAGATGGCCAGGCCTTCCCTTAGAGTTCTGGGTGGAAGATGTGTTTAGAGGTGTTGCTAGCTCTTTTGGTGAACTCCTCTCAATGGACCCCATAACTATGGCTAGAAGAAGACTTACTTTTGCCAGGACCTACGTCAGAGTTACGCAAGGCACAGATATGCCTTTATCCATTGAAATTAATCCTAGATTGGGAAAATGGAACCAACCTATGGAATATAAAAGTGTCCCTTTCACTTGATTTCATTGCAAAAAAGTGGGACATAAAACAAGGAAATGCTTTCTTTAGGTGGCCAAAGAGAAAGAAAAGAAAGAAAGGACATTACAATGGAAAGTTAAAAACCCTATTAAGCAACCAAAGAGCTCTAAAAAAGAGAACAGAATTGAAGAGGCCCAAAATGTCATTATCCCTAACATGATAGAGCAACAAATAGATGTTAATGTGGAAAACCCAGAAATACCTTTGAATGATAAAGGTAAAATTGATCAAACTGGTAAAGATGATAGAGAACAACAAGATATCAATCAGGAGAATCAAAAGAGTAATAACTTGGAAGAAGGAGAGATATAGGTGGTGTTACAGAACAATGAGGAAGAAGATTCAAATCACATAACAGAAAACACAAGGAGAGCAGGACTCAGTAGTGATTTTGAAGAAGCCTAGAGATGCTTGATCCTTGGAGGGATCTCGTTGTCCAGATCACAACAATCTGTAGAAATGGTACAAGTTACCACTCAGCAATCACCTACAACCTCATTGCTTAATGCTAAGTGGGCAGAGGTCGATGATGTTGACTAGAAGACAACCACTCAAGCGAAAGATGGCAATACAAATGAAGTTGCAGAGCAAAAGAGAGGGTTCAAAAAAGGGCCTAAATCTACCCGTCAGGCTAATTCAGTCAAGACAAGAAACCAGAGAAAATATAACATAGATTTCAACCCATCTCCTCCTAGAAGGAAAAAAGCAAGCCAGATTAGAGATCAAGAGGCTATAAAGAACATAGCAGATGGTACTCAAATGACCATCCATGAGGTATGTTTCCTAGTTAGAAAATGAAAATAATCGCATGGAATATGGATGGACTGAACAATCCACAAAAATAGGATGTAATAATAAATTTAGTTAGAGAACATAAATCGGACATTGATATTATCCAAGAAACTAAAATGATTAAAGAGAAAGTTGAAAAGATTAAGCTTTTTAAGAATGGGGAAGTTTGTGGAGGAAGCTCTGATGGGGCTTCTGGGGCCATAGCTATTTTTTGGAACCTAAAGTGGGTTTCTGGGGAGCTGGTCATGCAGGATAGCAATTTGGCTTTTATTAGGTTCCATCACATTGGGGATGGGACCTCTTTACTTACCAATATTTATGCCCCTAATAATAAAAATGGTAGAAGAAAATTTTGGAAAAAGATGGAGGCTATTAGGGCCCTCTACAAGAATGATATGTGGATTGTTATGGGGGATTTCAACACCCCCCTCAAAGATAATGAGAAGTTTGGAGGTGTCCCCTCTCAGCTAGATAGAAGAATGGATCTTTTGAACTTTATCAACAATCAAGGCCTGGACGATATTGAGCTCCAGAGGGCCAAGTTTACATTATCAAATGGAAGGGTGTGAGATGATCTCATTAAAGTAAAACTTGATAGAGCCCTCATTTGAGTGGTTTAATCATTATCAATGCTCCCTCTCAGCTATCTCTATAATAGGTTCTGATCATTTCCCTATGATTTTTACTGCTGATAATACTATTGTTAAAAGAAACTGCCCATTCAGATTTGAAAGGATGAGGCTTGATCACCCTAACCTGGCATAGGTCATTGAGATGTGGTGGTCCATTGATGTCAAAGGAACTACTATGTATAGAGTTGCCAAAAAATTAAGAAATGTGAAGGATAATATTAAAAAATAGAATGAGGAGGTCTTTGGAGATCTGTCTGCTGCCAAAATTAAAATTCAGCTGGAACTTAAGGAAATGCAAGATAAAATCCAAATTAGTGGATACAATGAAGTTTCAATCAGTGATGAAAATGAAGTGTTGGTGAAGTACAACAAGATTATCAGAAGAGAGGAAGAATTTTGGAAACAAAGGTCCAGATCCCTATGGCTTAAAGCAGGGGACAAAAACACTAGATTCTTCCATATGACCGCGATGAAACACAAGGTGACTAACATAATCTCAAAGCTGAAAATCAGGGGAACTGAAATGAGGAAGGATGATGAGATTGGGAAGGAGGCCAAGAACTTCTTTACTTCTCTTCTTTCGGTGGACTCTAGTCTGGATGGTCAATTTCAAAATGCCATCCTTGACAATATCCCTCCAACTATCAGCAAGGATGAGAACAAGGTCTTGATAGACATCCCTTCTAAGGAGGAAGTTAAAAAATAAGTCTTTTCTTTTGACAGGAACAAAGCCTCGGGCCCAGATGGTTTTCCATTATTCTTCTTCCAAACCTTCTGGGACATCCTCAAAGGTGATATTGTTATAGGTGTGTAGGATTTCTTTGGGGCTAAAATGATCTTAAAGGAACTTAATGCTACCTTCCTAGTTCTGATTCCCAAATGCCGGGGAACAAATTCTAAGGATAAGTTCCGACCGATAATCTTATGCAACTTTTTCTGTAACATAATTTCTAAAGTAGTTACTAGTAGGTTGTTAAGGATTCTTCCTCTGATCATTTCACCCCGACAAAGATGATTTGTTCCGAGTAGACAAATCCTTGACTCCATCATTGTTATCCATGAAAACATTCATTCGCTGGTGGATTAAAAAAACCAAGGATTTCTGATGAAGTTGGATTTGTCTAAAACCTATGACTAGGTGGACTGGAGTTTCTTGGGTAAGGTGTTGGGTGCTTTTCATTTTGGAGTGAGATTCATTAAGATGATTGACCAACTCATCTCGACCCCTTACTTTTATGTGATTGTCAATGGGGTGCCTTCCAATTTCTTCAAAACTTCTAGGGGTATCAAGCAGGGGGATCCAATATCCCCCATACTCTTCATCATCTTCCTTGAATCTCTGGGTAGATTTATTAGTAACTCTGTTTCTGAGGGGCTCCTTTGTGGTATTTCACCTTCTTCTGGTTTTAGATCTTGTACTCATCAACAATTTGTTGATGATACCATTTTAATGGGATCATCCACTATCAAAGAGTCTTCCAATTTGAAGAACCTTCTCAACACTTATGGTAAGATAACTGGTCAAACCATCAATTGGGAGAAAAGCTCTATTTCCTTCTTCAATACCCCAGAAGACAGACAAAATAGAATGGCTCGGATCCTTGGTTGCCAAATTGGTAAGCTTTTTGTTGTCTACGTAGGCATCTCCTTGAGATTGAAACCCTTGGAGTTGTTCTGGAATAGTCTTGTTGATAGATTCACTAGAAAGATGGCTGGTTGGAAAGGGACCCTCCTTAGTCAAGCTAAAAAAGTCCAAATCTTAAAATATTCCCTCCAGAGTCCCCCAATGTATGCTCTAAGCCTTTTTAAAATCCTTGGAAAATTTGTTGATGCCATTGAGAAAATCCAAAAAGCCTTCATGTGGTAAGGGGTGGAGGAGAAGAAGAAAATGGCTCTCATATTCTGGGAAAATATTTGTAAACCTAAAAAGAAGGGGGGACTTGGGTCTTAGGAATATCAGAACATTGAACAAAAATCTCCTAGAAAAAAAATCTGCAGAACTTATCAGAGAAAAGGAGAATGGAATAATATTTGGAAGGCTAAGTACTTAAGGAAAGCTCCCACCATTGAGGAATTCCTAGTGTCTGATTAGATACCAAGTGGGTCTATCATTTGGAATAATGTTATCTAGGCTAAAGGTATTGCTAGTCTTAGTAATGTCTGGGCTATTGGTGATGGCAGGAAGGTGGACCTTTGGGATGATGCTTGGATTGGAGGAACCCCTCTTAATAAGTTGGCTTCTCATACACTCATCCAAAATTGCAAGGAGAAGATAGGTATGAAAGTGGTTGATTATTGGAAAGATCAAATGTGGGTGGACCTCAGATCCATTGATCCCAAACTCAAGCAGGTAAACTTAATGATCAACCATGCGATCTTGAATTCCAAAAGGGAAGACCATATGGTGTGGTGTGGAACTTCATCTAGAAATTATTTAGTCTCTTCTCCTATCCTTTTACTGGCACACTCCCAAGACCCTATTTTGTGTTGGGCTAAGGCTTGGTATCTAGGGTTGACTCCCAAAATCAACATCTTTTTGTGGATCTTCTTGCAAAATATTATTCTTACTACTGAAAACTTAAGAAAGAGGGGCTTTTGTTTCCCTAACTATTGCTACCTCTGTCTTAATAATGAGGAATATGTGAACCACATCTTTTTACACTATCCTTATACCACTCCTATTTGGGGGATGCTTTTTCAAATGTGGGGGCTGAATTGGGTTTTCCAGGAGGAGATGCAGGATTATTTAAGAAGCTGGCACTATTCCAGCAATAACATCACCATAAGAAAACTTTGGAAGTTCTCTTTTGCCCATATTCTTTGGGAGATATGGAAAGAGAGAAATAATAGAATATTATGGAATGTCATTAACACCTCTGAAGTGGTTTGGGTCAAGATAAAAAATAACTGTGTTGAGAATGTAATGGCAAGGGGAGTGCATAGTTGTACCAGTAAGGAGGACTTTGATGTGAACTCAAAAGATGAAATATCCTAGCCTCTTTGGGCTCTAACATCAACTAGATTAATAGAAGCTTGTGTTGCTGGTCCTTTCCCCCTAATGAGTGGCTCAAGGTCAACTTTGATGGGGTGGCAAAAGGAAATCTAGGTCTAGCTGGTCGTAGTGGTGTCATCCGAAATGGGGTTGGCTTTTGCATTGGAATGGTGGCCTATCCCTTAGGTATTCAAATCAATCATATGGCAGAAGCTATGAGGGTACTTCAATCTATTAAATTGGCCTCTAATTTAGGCATCAAAATCCTTTGGTTGGAAGGCGACTCTAAAAACATCATTAACTGCCTTCTTGATAATCATCAACCTTCATGGACTATCAAGAACATCATTGAGTCAACCAGAGAGTTGATTTAGGCATTTCAAAAATGCCACATCACACATGTCTATAGAGAGGCTAATCAGAGTGCTGACTGGGTTCCTAATGTGGTGGTATGGAGCAAGATAATTATTACTTGGAAAGGCGAAGGGGAGCTACCAAGTGTGGCACATGACATCTTAATTTATGAAAGATTGCATGGTAAGAAGGGACATATTTGATAGCATTTCTCGATGTGTAAGTAGACATTGTGGCAGAAGGCGTTGGTTCTGCAGGCTACCAAGAAGGAAGTACAACAATCATTGTAGGTTAACTTCACATGCTTTATGGGCATTTTTATCCCTCTTCAACAATAGCATCAGAAACTCCTACAGAATACAAATTGGTTATCACAAAGAGTTTGTTGTGAAGAAAGGAATCAGGTGGAAGCTGAAGATTATTGATATCAATAGGATCATGTGTGGTAAATGAAAGAGAACGGAGGCTACCACATTTGAGACATGGAAGAGTCATCCACAGGGATGAGCTATCATTCAAGCTGCCAAGATGACGGATTTTTTGGAAAATATGCAGGAGAAACGACCCAAAATCACGTGAATCTTCAAGAAGGGCTAGAATGAAGGGACATTAACCATTGGAAATAGGAAGGTCAAGGTGACCGAAACTATGATTGTGAAGGTAATAGGTCTTTTGATGGAGGGCATCAAGTTTTATAGGGACAAAAAGATTTCAAACGCTACTGTTAAGAAATTTCCGAAGAATGAGGAGGAAAGGGCTAGACTGGTGAAGGCCAGCCATACCTAATTTTTGCCAAAGGTAATTAAGTTAATTTGGAGAAGGGTTCTACTTTCTATTATGGATTTTATCATGCTTGATGGTAGATACACTAGGGTTTATAGCTACCACTTTGTTTTACTTAATCATTTTAGGTATAAAGAAAATTTATTTTCCCTATTATCTTTTATGTGACCTTAATGTGGGGATCAAGGATGCAATTTCCAACCCCAGTATTAACCCTGCAATGCACAAAGGTTTGATGGTGATTCTATATAATCACATGAAGAACACAACTGTCTAGTTGAATCTAGCTGAGATTTCTGAATCAGATGTGGATTTTGATGACTCTGATGAGGAGGAAGGTGATGACTATGATACAGAAGTAGAGACATAGGACAACTCTCAAATTGCTGGGTCAAGCAGAAGAAATAAAAAAACAGAGCCGGGGAAACATAACAAAGGGTTTGCTAAATCGAAGCAGAGAGGGGAGGACGATAGTTGGTGTGAGGAGGAGTATGGGACTGACAATGACATGGACACTTGAAGTGAGCAGGTGCAAACCCTTGTGAGCCCGAAGTAGAAAAAGAAGACTTATAAAAGAAAGGAGGTGGACACCAAGGACCGGTCGCCTCTTAGGATTGATTTAAAGGAGAAGGGATTAATGGGGGAGGAAATGACAATGAAAGAAGCTCAGAGCTCCGAGGATAGGGAGGTTGGCCTGGAGGCTAATCTTAATACTACTGGTGATAAGAACCAGGAAGAGCATCACTTGAATATTGATCTCTGCATCAATAATGGAATGGAAAGCCTCAAACAGGTGCCTAGTTGGGTGCATAAGGAAATTGAAGGCATCAAACCCAAACAAGCTCATGAAGGAGGGAAAATCAAGACATTACAAGCTTTAGGCTCCAGAAAGTTCAATTCCTTACCGGAATGTCTCACTGAGCTCACAAAGGTGATTGGTAACGCTGAGGATATTATCAACACCAACTGCAATAGCTTTCTTGGCTTGGAAAATAGAGTAGGAGCAACTAAAAAAGAGACTTTATGGTATTGAGCAAACGCTCAAAAAAATAGGGGAGCAAGGTGACAAGATTTTGAAGGCTGCGTCGACCAGCTTGAAAGCCCTTATCTACAAGCTGGATAACTACCAAGGGGAAAAGGTTACAGTGGGATTTATTGATGTTAAGGATGACACCCAAGATGATAGGGACACAGGGCTTGGGAGAAAAATGAGAGAAAGTACTAAAAGGATGCAAAGCCACAATAATGAAATCGAGGATATTGAGCGAGCAATGGACAATATGGAATAGATGGAGGTTGAAGCGATGAAGATGCTTCAGAAATTAACCTAAGCTTGGACTACTGTCGGTCTTTTTTGGTCTAAAATCTGTGTTCTCTTGTTTGTTGGCGTTTGGTTTGCCTACTGTCTTTCCTTAGTTTGTTATCCTTTTAGCTGCATTTTAATGTTTATCTTTTGATTTTCTGACTGTATTGGGTTTTAGGGGCCCATCAAAACTTGTTTTTCCATACTAAAAAACAATTATAATCATCTTATAAATGTATAGCTACATCTATTTTATATTGCAAAATTATAAGTATTAGGTTTGAGGTTAATATAAGGGGAAAAGTATCCATTCCACTCAACTATGTATAGAAAGGAGTACATTAATTAATAATATTTTAAATCTAAAAATATTATTTGAAGTTCAATTTAGTTATACTATACAATAAGAAAAATAACATATTTTTGAAATAAAATTTTCCCCAATTAAAAAATTAACGATAAATTAAAATGATTCTAAATAATTCTTAGTATTATGTAAATCCAATTATACTAATAATCTATCAATCACTTTTAAAACAAAATTATAAGCATGGTAAGACAATATATAATGGATAAAGAGTGTAGATGCATAAGGCTATGATAGTATGCAATTAGAAGGTCAGGCAACGATAAAGCTAAAGATACATTATGGTAGTGTGAAAAGGAAATAAATGGGTAAATGAGGCAATGAAACGAATAGAGAGAAAATATTCCCTACTTGTCAACATCAAGGTTCCCCTTAAGATAAACATAGTTACATAGCAGCCCCTCCTTGATAAACCTTTGCTTCTCCAGTACTCTTGTTGAGGCCACATTATTTGGAAGAACAAGAGCTTCAATCCTCATTACTCCTTGAAACAACTTCGAGCCAATTTTGTGTGCAATGATGCTAGGTTGAATTGTCACACCCATTTTCTAATTCTTTCTAGAGATGGAAAAACCCATCTCTACTTAGCTACTATTCATTTCACTTCCTTGCTTAAGATTAATTTGGCCAATGACCTTATTATTTTCTTGGACAAAAATGGCCTTAAACGAAGGGTGAGGAATCACCACCATTGCAACATACTCTCTTTCATGTTGCTTATATTTCAAGGGCTACCATGTCATAAAGTGTGTAACTTCTTCACCATGTGCTCACTCATAGGAATCGTCTACATAAGCCATATAGAAGTTCTTTATATTCACTTGCATTGACCTTTAATCCATTCTCATGTTTTGAAACTCTAATTTTTAATGGGATACTTCTATAACTCTCTCTCACCTTAGTAAACTCAAAATTACCAAGATTGTAGAGGAGAGAAAAAAATCCATTAAAAAATTGAACCATTAATTCAAATGATTCTAAATAGTTCTTAGTGTAATGTAAACCCAAATTAACTTGGACATTTCTTCTAAGTTTATCACAATAATATATCAATCACTTGTAAAACAAAATAATAAGATAGATTATAATTGTAAATTATGAGATAAAATAAAAATATTGATATAAATATTTCTATAAAACACTTAAGAGATTTTTATTAAACTGTGTGTTTATGGAGGTTCATATTTTTACACTATATAAACAATGGTATATAGGAATGTTGCTACAAATTATTTTGATATGTCATCTAATGTAATTACCCATTAAAAAAATAATTAATATTTTATACCTTGAGAGATTCTTTCATTAGTTGAGTTTAGGAAAAGAATTTAAATGTGGATACCCATAGAAATTTTATTAGATTTAATATTGTGCAATTGTTCATAATGGCCATAATAAAAATTATATATTTACATATCATTCTAGTGAAAGAGTCCAAAAGGAAATTCTTAAGTTTCCTTTTTAGTATCAATTTTAATGTGTATTTATTTTCAATATATTTAATAGAAGTGGGTTTCTTTAAGTGAATATTTCATATATACATATTTTTTTTAAATTTAAAACTAAAAGATATTATTTTTATTTATTAATTGTATTTGAGAAATATTTAAAATTGTAATTAAAAACTTTAAGCTTAGATTTTTATTATATTAATAAAAATACAGCGTATGCATCTATTTTACTTATTATTAAAAAATAATCTAATGAAATACTAATTAAAAAGTATGATTTCTCTTATTAAGAATTATTTTAGGAAATATAAAATAATTAAAGTTAATATTTGTTATTATCTCTCATTTAAAATATTTTGAAGAACTCAAACACTGCAATAACATTTAGAATAATTACTCTAAATAATTTAAATAAGAGGAAAAAATTGTGAAAACAATAATTGAAGAAAGGAATAATCTTTTCAATCCACAATATTATTTAATTGACTTAATATAACAATTTTTTTTTTATATTTACTTATCATGTATAATGTTCATGTCATTTTATTTTTAATAAGCCTCTTTATGTAGTGTCCCTCCCTGATTCATTCCTTATGATAGAATGCGATAGATACTTTTGAACTTGTTCATGTTCTTGATGCCTCTTGTTTCATTATTTATATTGATATTCTCTTCGACATTAGTATATATACTATGACGATGCTAACTCTATGTTCTAGTTTAATTGTTGAAGTTAGGATTATGATTAGCCTTTTGATTATTTTGCCATTTAGGACATGTGGCTCATTGTAATGTTTTATCTTGTGCTAGACAATTCATACTAACAGTTGATACATTACGGTTGTATGTGGATGATATCATGTTATGTGCTAACCCTAATTCATGCTCATATTGGATATGTTGAGGTTCGTGATGATGTTGTGGTTGCCATGATTGTATTACTATAGATGCAAAAGGGATGACGTTATACCACTCATTTATGAGAAATGTGGATGTCGCAACTCTCTTTCACTTGTTTGATTATCTCTGATATATGCAAATGTTATTGTATAGATGTGTGGTGTTTCACATGATATCGGTACTAGAGATTGACTTTACCTAGCTTCACAGGTCTGAGCATGTCTCTAATCCAAATGGAAAGTTGATCGAAGATGACATAAAGTGTTATGACACTCTAGGCTTAGTTGGTGTCTTGTCAGTTTTAATGTTAAGCCTTAGTTGTCTTGTTGGGTTCTTTTGTGGTCCTAGTTGGATTGTTGATTGAGGTGATAATATATGTTGTTGTCCACAGCCTTCTATGTGAGTAATTAATTATTCATGTGGTAGTACTGCAAGTTCTAATATTATTAAAGTAATAGTATTATTTGGTGGATTATTATATTGGGTATTTTTAATGCATGGAAGATTATTTATTTATTATATTTTATATATATGTGGGAGATATTAATGATATTAAGTTTAATTTATATTATTGGAGCATTTATGATTGTATATGAGATTTATTATTTATTTTATTGGTTATTTGGTATTGTGGAAATCAATTCATTAATTATTATATATAGCTCATTGGTGTAAATTATTAAATGATGGGAGGCATGAATAAATATAAATATATATTTATTTTGGAAGCTTGTAATTAATTGATGATTATTTGGTGGAATTGTATTGGTTAGGTATTTATGCCTATTTGTGCATTTATAGTTTTATTTATTTATTTCCTTATTTATTTATCATCTTATTTATTATTTATATATTTATTTATTGTTTACTTATTTATTATTATTTATTTATTATTGATGTAATTATTTATTGTTTTGATTATTTAATTATTTTCTTTATTGTTTATTATTTGGCTATTAATTATGTATTTACTTACCCCTTATTTTTTATTAGGATAAACAGGTTTTGAGGGGACCAGAAACCCCATACAACAAGTTTTGAAGGGACTTGAAACCCTCAGATTTTTCACGGATCCAGAACCAACAAGGAGACACTGCAAAGATATGTATCAAAATTAAACAATAGAAAAGTCACAACCAAAAATAGTATCATGGCACTGAACCAACACTAGCTAGTCAACAAAGTAAATCGATACAACTCAAGCTGGCAAAAACAACAGATCTAAATCAACTTATAGATATAAAAGCAGAGAAAAAGGGTTTATCTGGAACCCTCAGCCAACAAGAAGGGTTTTCCCAGGCTCCCTTAACCTATAACAGAGTTTCTAGGCTACCGACAGCAAGACTTGGTCCTTACAAAAACCAAATATTGGCCAAACTGGGCCCTTGAAAACTACCAGCATCCAACCTGTCCTTGAAAAGAGAAAAAAACAAAGGGTTTTTCCAGGATCTCTCAACCTTGAAAGTGGGTTTTATAAGGCTCCCACAACTTGACAGGGTTTTAACAAGGCACCTAAAACCTTCAGCATAAACAACCACCACGAACCAATAGTTATAGGCAAAGAAACAACATCCAACTCCACCTCAATAGGAGATAGGTCTCATCCAACCACATCCATCTCCCCCTCCATAGAAGACAAGACCACCCCAATAGGAATCACTAGATAAACACCAATATTCAGATTATCAAGCAAAATAAACCAAGTCATGGAACCATGAGAGAGAAAGACATAAGGACCTTCATCAAAAAGGGATCTATGAGAGGCATGACAAATGTAGGGAAGATCAGATCCCATAAACAAAATAAGCAAGGGTTTTAAGAGGGCACTGTTAACCATCCTCTAAACTAAGAAAATAGGGGTTATCATAAAGCTTTCAAGGCCAAAAAAATCCACCCCACGGGGTTTTGGAATGTTCCCCAAACCCAAAGAGCTGGGTTTTAACCAATGTCCTAGAACCAAGATAGAAAAAAACCAAATAGAAAATCGGAGGAAAGCAGCCATCCCAAACCTCTCCCTGCATCTACTCATGAGAAGGTGAGAAAGACTCAACTCCACCTCAATAGTAGCGGGAATTACCTCAAAAGACACCTCTACAACCAACCCATAAAAAAGGAAATACAAAGCGAGGAGCCCAGATAGAAAACAAACCCCAGACCAACCTCTAAAAAGGAGAGGAACATGCCATGTCCATCAAGCAAAACCATATCAAAACCTCTAGTAGGAACCAAAGGAAGAGTTATCCCCCACCTACACCCATCTTTGCGCACCCCAAACCTTCTGCAAATTAGCAATAGCTGAGCGCCTCTCCCACATGAAAATCTAGCCTTAGGGGACCAAACAACACCACAAACATAGAGAGGATCAGAAAAAAAAACCAACTCCACACCCCTCCACGCAGGAAGAGAAGGCATCACACTAGGTGAATAGACCCCCAAAAAAAGATGCACCATGTCAGATGTACCCCTTGCAGACCCCACCACAATCTCCACAAAGCCTTTGAAACCCACCAAAGGGGAATACTGCACACAAGGAAAAAGCAAGAGTAGATGCCACAATGAGGCTCACACCCAGGCCATCTACATACTCAACCGCATCTCCCTCATCCACCCTCAACGCCCTCTTTGGTGGTCAAAACCCTAGCACGCCTGCTTCATGAAGAACCCCCTTTCCTGCTCATCTCATAATCTTCATTTACTTACCCCTTGTTATTATTGGCCTTTTTGGGAGTTTGTTTGTAAGATAATATTATTTAGTTATTTATATATTTATTTTACTTACTCCATTTTATTAATAGCTTTGGGAGTTGTAATTTGGAGATTAATATTATTTAATAATATTTTGCCTCAATTTTTGAGATGGTTGGTAAGATTCTTATTAGTTTTCATTATATTGATGTCACTTGTGATGGGTTATGTATAAATAGAGTTTTGAGATTATCGGGGGGGTTCTTACTTTGGTTGAAAAACTATTTGCAGTGTTAAATTTTGGTTGGGAATGGAGTTTTCTGTGTACGCATGGGGATTGGAGCTTGGCCTTCGCTTTTGTTCTTCTTCAATTTTCTTTCCATAACTTAAAATTCTAGGTTGGAAGATCTTATATCTTCTTTGCATTTAAAATTTAAAAAACGTGTATTCATTGTGCCTGTGAAATAATGATTGTTGTGTGTCTAAAATTTGGTTTCTGCTTTAGTATTACTGATATTCTACTTGGCATATGTATTGTCGGCAATGGATTTTTGGAATCTTAGTTTTGTATATTATCTTGAGATCTGGGCTATGTCTGTGATTCTCGTATTTGCATAAGTGAGAATTGAGGCATTGGTTGTTTTGAAGGTTGTCCCTATGCATCCATTCTTTGTTCGATTGTAGTTTTCTTTTATGTTGTCAGAAATGCATCTTGGTGCAGTGTTCATGCTTTGAGATGATTTATTGGTTGTATTGCACCTTCGTTGTGTTAATTATCACTCTTGTTATCTTCTATTGATGTTGTAATTTGTTCTATGTTGATTTAAGACTTATTTGTCTATTTACCTTTGTGTCTATGTTAATTTATTCCTTCTATTGTAAATGCGCTAATGTTTGGGTCATATGCACCACTGTAATGGGTATATGCACTAATGTTTGGGTCATATGCACCACTATAATGGGTATACGTGCTACTCTGCAGATTATATGTGCTAACTTGTTTTTTGTATGTCCTATTGTATTTGTTATAATCGCTATTTTGGGCATCGTAAGTATTGTTCTGGTTTGTATTTGCACCATCATTTATTGTGTATGTGCTAGAACAATCTGTAGATGCACTAATCTAGTTAATGGAGGCACCAAAGTTTGTCACAAAAGTGCTACTTCAATCTATTAATGCACTAGTCTTCTTTATTTTGTATTTCGTTGTATTCTTGCAAGTCTATGTTTAATTTTGTTAGACCACATGCTAGGTTTTAGATTCTCTAAGTTTCTTGTGTTGTTCCAGAATTAATTTGTGAGATCATAATTGGATATGTGTATCATTTATGGCTGAGTAGGATAGTTATGCCTTGCTTTATGATTGTTGGAATCCTTAATGTTGCTCTTGTTTGAAATCATATGATATGTGATTACGAGATTATGGCATTATGATTCAGATGTTTATGTATGGATCCTTGTATGAATAACATGTGATTACTTTGGAAGAGCCTTATTTGTATATTTGCTTGAGCATGTTTATGTTTACCCAAGGTCTAGGAACATGGTAAGGAGAAGTGGACTTTCAAGAGAGTGTCGAGGTCATGAGAGATAGGCCACCAAGAGGTTCCTTGTAAGGATTCTTGTGGGTCTAGACTGCCATGAAATCTCATTGGAAGTTTTCTTTCTTTAACAAGTGATAATCTTAATAATTAATTTAGATAGGTTGGGTATTAGGATTCATCTAAACAAGAAAATGAATGGTTTTGGTGCCCCACTCTTGGCCCTAGGGTGCTAGTATAAACTCGCGATGATCTTGGGAAGGCCTTGGAGAGGCAAAATGAACTCCCTTAATTCTGTCAAAGGTTGAGATGGTTCTGCATGGTTATCAGGGGTGTTGGGGTAGAGACCCATGGCTCTCCCTTCTTTGTGAGGATAACATGGGATGACACTCTTCCCTGCATGTGTCCTAGTTCCTTATGCCTTATTTATTTGACAACCTCTAGCATTTGTTATCTTGTGCTTTGTTGGTTGAGCCTTCTAATGTGGATGTGGCTATGTCTTTGTGATTGTGTTTAGTTGTGGTTGTTGTTCTTTCTTTATGTTCTTTGGCTGTTAGGTGTCAGCCTAGGTTTAGAGTGTGTGTGGGATCTTGTGTCATTCTATGGAGCATAGGGGGTGGACCTTATGGTTTCACATGGTCGGGTGGTTTGATGCCTTTTTCCATTGGGATTTTCTCTTTGTTTGATGCTCGTGAGGTGGATGTGGATTCTCCATCTTTTATCTTGTGATGGACTCTTGGAGAAGATTATTGTATCAGATGTATATTGGATGATATTATTGTAGTCTTGTGTTCATTAGATGTTTATATTTGTACCATGAGATTATGATTCACTGTTGTAGTACATGTTGTAGTCAAGAGGAATACTCCTATAAGACATGATTAGTACCTTGGATGATGGATATTCTTGTAATTAGAGATTATGGATTCTTGTTAGAATAAGATAATGTTATTTAGATTATGTGTAAAAGAGATGTGAGACATGTGTTGAGTGTATGGATTCTTTTATTGGAATTGGATAATGTTAATGTATTGGAAAAGCTATGGATGTCTTATGGTTGAAATCATTGGGTACGAACATTTGGATTTGTACTTAAAATGCACTTTTTGTATTAGTTGTTTACATGCTTTAAGTCTATGTGTAGATAAATTTGTGGGAATGGTTAATGTAGAAGGGGAAGTATCTTATGCTTTAGGGATGATCATTTAAATTAAGTAATTGCGTTAGGATACCTTAGGGAAATGTTAATCTGTGTGATGTGAGTTTATTTCCACTTGTGTAATTATGTTCTTATGATCATGTTTAAATGATGTTTATGCTTAGTTGAGTTATATGTGTGTTGCATTAGAGTACATTAAAAAAAAAAAATCTCTATTTCTTGTTTAGTTGGTTAGTTTCTCTAAGGTATTTTGGTGGCCATTACACTTTAATTGATATAATATCTTGTTATTGTGATCAAGATGTATATTTTATTTTAATCATAATGAAAAGGGACTAGCCCTATCCAATAGTTTAATTATAAAAAAAAAAATCTTATTATTGTAAATTATATGCATATTTTATTACAAATATTTCTATGAAAATAAAATTTTCGAAACATTAATATTATTTTCTTCCATTCCATCTAATATATTTTCAATAGAAATAAAATTACACTATAATATATTACATTACAAATAATTATAATCTATATATAACCATTTAAATTTTCAATAATATCCAATCTTCTAAAAGAAAAGATGCAACTGTTATTAGCAAAATTGATAACATAATGTGTTAGATTTATATCTCTACACATAGATCATTCTTTAAATGATCTATCCGCATCTTTAGACTGGCTGGTAAACCAAGAGAAAAAGCCAGAAAAGACTGCCCTTGTGATTCCAAATTTCTTACATATGCCATAGCTAAACCTTTTTAAATAAACATATGAAATCCTTTTCCAAACAATATATTAGATATTGGAATAATAGACTTCCTTCAACTTAAAACAGAACTCTGCATTACAATAATTTATCATCCCTTTTACAATAGTTTATTTTCCTACAACACTGAATAATTTATCATCCCTTTTACAATAGTTTCATTTCTTACAACACTGAATTATCTATTGAACCTAATAAGCATGGTAGGAGTGTACACAGAGTACACTTGCATTGGGCATGGTAGTATGCAATTAGAAAGTGAGTCAACGTTAAAGCTAAAGATGGGTTATGTGGTGTGAAAAAGAAGTCAATGGATAGATGAGGCAACGACAAAGCTAAAGAGCAAACAGTCCCTGAGGTTCCCCTTAAGATACACATAATTACGTAGCAGCCCATGCATCCTTGATAAACCCTGCCTTCTCCAGTACTCTTGCTGAGGCCACATTCTCTGGGAGAACCAGAGCTTCAATCCTCGTTATTCCTTACAACTCCTTCGATCCAATTTTGAGAGCAGTGATGACAGCTTGAGTGGTCACGCCCATTTTCCAGTACTTCCTAGAAATGGCATACCCCATCTCTGCTCTGCAACTCTTCATTCCACTGCCTTGCTTAAGCATAATGTGGCCATTTGCCTATCACCCATTCTTGATTTTGAAACTCTGGTTTTAAATGGGCTACTTCTATAACTCTCTCACCTTAGTAAACTCAAAATCGCCAAGATTGTAGAAGACAAAAAACAGCTCAAAGTTTCGAACAACTTGACCCTTTTATATTATTACAGTAGACGGTAGACGGTGGACTTATGTATAACTTGCCTTGTGAGAGGTGTAAGATGGAATTTATATTCTTGTGTATGACTTAACTTCTGTGCTCAGTGCTCATTATTGTAACCGACCATGTTTCACATGTTAGCAAGATAAAATGTGGTCGAATAGATAAGTTGGGTATGACTTTATTTGAATGGAGGAAAATTTTGGGTGTTGTACAACTGTCTTCCATGTTGTATGTTTTTCCAAAAGCTGCAAATTCCCTTACCACTCTAAGCAAATGATACGAAAATGTGCAAACTATGGCATATATCTTCTCTTGTATTGTACATGTGGTACATATATCTTACTTCGTTGACAGTGATACACACTCTTCAAATTTCTTGGTGCATATGTAGTTTTACTGATCGGCTTGTTTTTAAGAATTCGTATGTGAAAAGTCTAAGCTGCAATTTATAGGTTGTTTTGTGCTCATTGTTGTAACCGAACATGTTTTATATGTTTGGAAGCCGAAACGTGATTGAATAATAATGTGTGGTCTGGCTTTATTCCTTCTACAATTTTGTCGAACTAAGATCACTGAATGGCATTTTACAAGCGAATTTCGTTTTCCTTGTTATGATAACTTTATTAGAACTTTGTCCTCCTCCCCTTATTCTACGCATGATTATAATGTTCTCTACCCACTTCAAAAGTAAAACTGGCGAGACGATAGGAATCATGTCCGTATCCAGCTTCCTCTTCTCTTTACCAATGATTGGTTATTCTAGTCCATCATGAATTCATTCTCGTTCATAGATGGTTAAAATTTAATACTCACATCTTTACATTTCCACGACCTTGGGAATTGATATTTATTCACTATACTTTCAGTAATTGTGAGATTTTCTTTCATTTATGTATCCTTCATTAGTTGGCATTACCAAGGGGTCTAATAGATGTGAGAATCCCATGAAAATAAGACATAATCCAAGTCAAATCTAGCTTTAGTGGGCCACATTCAAATCATCGATTAAGGGGTATGCATAATGACAATATTAATTTTAAGGAGGAAAATAATACTTCAATGTCACTCCAAATAATCAATTGATATATTATCTTAGAGGATAAAATATTGTTCACTAGAATCTATCTATATTTTTGACCTTATGGTTACTCTAATATCTTCAAGATCTTATGTCTACATTTCACAAGTTAATTTTCATAAATGTAGAAAGGTAATAAATCATAATTGAATTTGTTGCATAATTATAAACTTAATGTGTTAATCTTGTCATTGTGAGGAATCTTATAAAATTGCTAGGTCTAAGATTTATAAAATTCCTTCCAATGATTAAGGTAGACATGGGAGTTTACTTAAGGATTAAATAACTTTAATTTCAATTTGAGATAACAAAATAGAAACCATGTTGAATATTTATGTTATTCTACACTATACATGATACATGCTTTGACTACTCTAACTTAATAATCCCTTTTATGGCTATTGGGATAAAATATAATAGATTTTAGTCTTGGTAGATCTAAAACCTTATATCACATGTAATATAATCAAATTTTGGTTGTAGATTGAACAAGAGAAATATCTAAATTTTTCATGGAAAGTCATATACCAATTATTTATTGGCCCTTCTAAATCAATGCCATGATATTTCAACTTAATAGTTCAATTCATGAATATTTATTCCATGATTAGTTGCTAACAAAGAGAATTTAAATAGGAGATAGACTTCGTGAAGACAAAATAGAAATAGTCTCAAGGTACATTCATAATTATTCATGTAGAGGTATTTCTAAGGATATTGGCGCTATAGAAAATAGTACAATTTAGCTCAAGACTATTGATAGTTATAAAGCGTAGAAAAAAACTAGTTTAGTCTAGGTCTTCCAAGAACTTTCTCTTATGGTATTCATGAATTTTTTCACTAATAAACAATTCTTAAGAGAAATATAACTAATCATAAGTGAGATTGAATAATATGGAGAACAACATTGACTAGTAGGAAGAATATAAGTTTCAGACGTTGAGAAATTGGCTTAGCAATATTATTGATTGACAAAATTTCAATTACTGGAGTATAATTCTTAAACCCCTTACATGGTTTTTCATAGACCCTATCTTGATTAATTATTTTATATGCATTAAACACACCAACTTAACCTAATAGGATGTTACACATGCTAACTATCTTATGGATTACCAAATCATTAAGTACCATCATACTTCATCAAGAGAGTCATATAATTCTAATTTTATTTAGATTAATGACTTTATTTCAATAATAAACAATATCAAATGGATACAAAATGGAAACTAATCTGAGGAAGTTTTATTAAACTCTAGTTTAATTCTTGAGTTAATTATAATATTTTTTGAAATTGAAATCTATTTTAGGTGATTGTAGCCCTTGGACAATGTAAACATCTTACTATTTCTTGTGATATTTTACACTATAATTTTGCATAAAGGGACTATGGACTCTATCTAGTAACATTTGTTATATAACTTTATAGATCTTTAAAAAATATCTATTTAAAAATAATATCCCTAACTCTCTTCATTATTAATCAAGAACCTATGAATCATCCATCCTCTCATTTTTATTGAAGAACTTCCTTACCCAATCAAGCATAGTCTTAAATTTTTTCTATCCATTATACCTATAAGAACACGTCCTACTTGTTAAAATTTAATAACCATAAAAATCCACATCATCAAGATAATCATAATTACTTCTCTTACAAACACATTTTCAAAAATTATAATCAAAGAAATAAACTAGGATTGATTAGTCTCCATCAAAATAATGCAATTCACTTGGATTTAGAATCTAAATCCAAGTGTTAGATTTTCTTTCTATCTAGCCACCTTCATAGCGGGGTACTCAACTTTTCACAAGGTTCAATGAGGTTTGTAAACATAAATTCTTCTTTAGTTGAAATTGTATATATCCTTATCCATTTAAACCATTCTATGATAGTTTTATTCTTAACTCCTAATTTGTGATAGAAGGCTAACAGATTCATAGAATATGACATAATTAACAACTAGACTCATCTGCCATATAAAAAACACAACCTTATATGAGTTTACATCCACCACCAACTAGAGCTAATTATGCTAATGAGATAGCTTTTGGAACTCCATTACTTTTGAGCATAAGTAAGTATATATCTACAAATTGGAGTATCCATCATTCAATCTTAATAATAAAAACCATCCCCAAGAAACTAGATACTATCATGATGACTATCATCAATTATAGTGAAAAGTATAGATCTTTTATGTGCACTAGTTGATAGTTATACAATTCCACTAAAGCCTAACAACTAATAAAATCTTTCAATTTATCCCTATTACTAATAATATGGGGTACTTATTCAAATACTCAACCTTATCACTACCTCACATGTATAAAGCTCTTAAATAACAAGAACAAATTAGAAAATAATATCTAAACTAGATTACCAATTATATGATACAAAAACACACATACACATGACATTACTATCATGGTTGTAGAATATTAATCTGAAATATAACAAAATATATAACTTTCTAGGTCTTTTTGTCCTTTGTATTCCTTACAGTGTAGCCATCAAGCCATTATTTATGTTCCCCATACCCTAGATGGGGGTGATCTTAAATATGGAGAGGTCAAATACATGGAGCTACCAAACCTAAAAAATGATAAAGATATATCCATCAACACAAACAAAATAGTTTGTCCCTCAAACTAGGTTTATCCACCCCAAAAGGCTATAAAGGTTCTATCTTCTATAGATCTAAACTTAAAAGGTTATGTCTCAAATTATTCTAGCATTAATTTTGTGGTTCCCAAGGTTTCCTTTGTATTTGACAGGTCTGCTAAGATTGTTCTTGAGAAACCTACTCTTTTAAACTACTCACTTCTCATGGAGAATAATACACCTAAAAATGACTCTTAGAAATATAGGAGGGAAGTATATACCCCTTAAAATAGAATAGGCTTAGTAGAAGTGATGAGACATAAGCAACTATTATTCTTCATCCTCTCAAACTAAAGATAGAAAATGGATAGTGGTTAATAACAATAGTAGACCTTCACATATTGAGAGTATACAAAGAGGTTCAACTAAGGAAATTATTAATAGTAAAAAAAGCATCCTCAATAGTGTCTCTAGGGTGAGAAAACCTATACAATGAAGATTTTATATTTGAATGTTAGAGGATTAAATAGAGGTCACCAATAGCACATAGTGAAGTCCCTATTTTATTACCAAAAAATAGATGTTCTTATGATTCAAGAAACGAGGATTTCACATTCATTTTTTTCTTGTTTTTTATAAACCCTATTAAAACACTAAGTCCAGTTGTTTTTTAGGTGAAGAGAATTTTGGGGGAACTATAAATATGTGGAACCTTTTAATTATTAGTAGAAACATGATTGATCGGTGTATGAACAATCTATTAGCAGTAGCCAAGAAGGAAGATTGAGAGGGGGGGATGAATCAGTCTTCACCAGAATATAAAAATTAATCAAAAAACACAAATCTGATAACTGCAGTAATAAGACAGATAAGAAAATAGAAAGCACAACACACAAAACCATGATTTTGATGTGGAAAACCGGGTTAAGAGAAAAACCATGGTGGGAACCTACCCATAGTATGATGATACTCTGCAGTAGTATGTAAAAATATTACAATGGGCAATGCACATGCATTTAGGCACATTTCCTAGAGCTCACTGCTCAAAAGATGATGGCTTTAATGGCTACAACCCTCAGGAAGTCAATAATAAGATTCAAACTACAATCTGAAAGAAATGAACTTAAAGAATAACATCTCTAAAATGTTTGATTACAGTTTCGGTTAAGCATAGATGTCTTCTATGCAAGACCAATTTCTCCACAATCAAAACACCAAAGGATGAATCACTTGTTCACACATAAAACTCTCTTTGATAATGCAGACATAACCTCAAAACCTAAATTATATGAATATATCACCTATATATACAATTCATCAAGCTTGATAACAAGGTCATCTAAACCCTCAACCCTCAATTACAAAATTAATACACACAATACAAAGATCGACCACAAAAACAATATAATGATTTGCATAGCATAACATGGACCTAAATCAAATTCCCAAATGCTCAAATCCATTGGAAATCATGCCAAGATCAATCGCAACACACTACACCACCAGGAAAATTGCATAACACAAAAAACATCACTTGTTCATAGAAACTACCAATAACTTTCACAATGATCAAAGTGGATCACCAGAACAAATAGGAAACAACTATGAAATACAACCAAGCATGTTACAATAATTAGGAACATCTGCACCAATACCACCTATCAAATCTTCATCGGTCAACGTCTGAAAGCTCAAGAACACAACCAATTAGCAACTGCCACGAAGAAAGATAACTTGTGGAGCACCACATCATGATCCATTTGAAATGAAGATACACAAGACCATCCCAAGAAATATCCTAAAAATAGATTTGATCACACTAGAATATACCAGAGGATATACCAAATTCTACAAAACAGTGATTAGCAAAAACAACAGTTCAAACCAGATCATAGGATCTTCTCAAATTACAATCACCGGAGCAATACATAGGAATATGTTGACATAAAAGATAACAACATATCCTAGAAGCAACAATGACCAACAATATCCAACAATCTCCCCCTTTTGCATTGATGGCAACATAAGAATGTGAAAAATAATCAATGCAAAGAAAGAAGATATCTCGAGCAAAATCCCCCTAAGATTAGGATATATAAAGCAGTTTTTCACACGATCTATCTCCCCATTTAACAACAATGCCAAAGATATCAAAACAGAAAACCAAACTTACTCTCCCCCTTAAAATATAAAACATGAATCTCTGTCCCCAAAACACAGACTACTCCAGTAGAGGAGCTACACCAACACACCAATCTGGATAAAAGGACAATACTGTGAAGTCCACCGGATTGATGCAACTCAATGCATCTAGTTCTCATCAAGAGGGGTGGACACACCTAACTTGTCTCTCAAGCAGACAAATGTATCTGCATGCAAAGGCTTAGTAAAAATATCAGCTATTTGTTCCTTTGTAGATACATACTCCGACTTCACCTTCTCTTCACTAACTTTCTCTCTCAAGTAATGATATTTGATTGACACATGCTTAGTCTTTGAATGTTGCACCAAATTCTTTGACTTGTTAATAGCACTGGAATTATCATAGTATATAAAAATAGGCTCATCATAAATAACTCTTATATCCTTTAACATACAATAAATCATCAATGTTATGCTTATCACCAATATAAATAGAACCTCTCGCACGGATCACACAAGATTTGTCTTCTCTAAATCTAACTATTCCAAAATCATATCTTTCCATGCTCACAAATTTGCTTTTATCATTGGTCATATGATGTGAACAACTGCTGTCAATTACCCATTCATCTTTCTCTTCAACTTTAGCAGCTAAATCTTTCTCCTCAAAAGTACATTTAGTGGAATGAACAAGTACAGGTCCATCTTCTTTAATGACAAGGAATATAACTTCATCTCCTTCTTATTCTTCATCTAGAATACCTTCATCAGTAGCATAATAGCAGTTCTTCTGATTGGACCTATACTTCTAGTTAGGCTTGTAAATCTTATCATACTTCTCATGTTTTTCATATCTATCATTCCTATCATGCTTTTCAAAATTATCATATATGTCATACTTAACCATTCTCTCCAGACATCTAGAAGAAAAATTTCCTATTTTAGTACAAGAGAAACATTTCAATGGCAATTTTCCATCATACTTACTGACACCTTTAGGCAATCTTTGGGCAATAAGTGCTTCAAGTTTATCCAGCTCTCTTTCTTTTTCTTCCATCTCTCTTCTCTCTCTCTCATATCTGGATATTCTGCATTCATCAAGATCATATCTCTACTTATTGGATAGAGATACAGATTCTCTAAATGAACTCTCAGGCTTTCCATGTAATTCACTAAACTCACTCAGCTCAAAAGCAGCAGTCTTTCCAACCAACATATCTCTTGTTAATATAGTCACACTTTGGATCTCATCAATAGCAACAACCTTATGTTTATTTGTAGGTGGCAAATATCTCAACACCTTAGCAACAATTTCATCTTCCTCAATGGTTCAATCGACACATCTAATACCTAGCACAAGATCATTCACCTTAGCCATGAAAGAGTGTATGTTCTCATCATCTCCCATCTTCAACATCTCATAGTTTCCTTTTAAACTCTGCAGCTTAGCAACCTTCACCTCTTTATCACCTTCATATAGAATCTCAAGCTTTAGCCAAACCTCCTGTGTGGTCTAAAATCCCATTGCATTTTTCATCTCAGAATTAGTCAGGGCACTAAGCAATGCTTCCTTCACTCTAATATTATGTTCATCTTCCTTGATCTCATTAGGAGTAGTCAGTCCATTCAGAGGAACTGTATAGGCATTCTTTATAATCCTCTAATAATCTTCACCAAGGCATTTCAAGTGCACTTCCATCTGGTCCTTCCATATAGCATAGTTACTCCCATCAAATCCCAAACTGTTCTTCTTAAAGATTATATCTTGAGTTGTCATTCTAGATCTCCTCATGTGATTAATATTCTAACAAAGGATCTATCTCTGATACCAATTGTTAAGAGCAATCAAGAAAGAAGACTGGGAGGGGGGGGGGTGAATCAATCTTCACTAGAATATAAAACTTAATCACAAAACACAAAATTGATAAATTGCAGTAATACGACAGATAAGCAAATTGAAATCACAACACACATCACCAGGATTTTGATGTGGGAAACCCGGTTAAGGGAAAACCCATGTTGGGAACCTACCCATGGTATGATGATACTCTATAGTAGTATGTGAAAATATTATAATGGGGAATCCACATGCATTAAGGCACATTGCCTAGAGCTCACTGCACAAAAGATGATGGTCCGAAAGGCTACAACCCTCAGGGAAGTCTCACTAACTTATAATAACATTCAGACTACAATCCAGAAGAAATGAACTGAAAGAATAACATCTCCAAAATGTCTGGTTATAGTTCTGGTTAAGCACAAATGTCTTCTCTACAACACCAATTTCTCCTTAATCACAACACTGAAGGATGAATCACTTGTTCACACATAAACCTCTCTCTCATGATGTAGACATAACCTTGACACCTAAATTATATGAATATATCACCTATATATACAATTCATCAACCTTGATAACAAGGTCATTCTAACCCTCAACCCTCAATTTCAAAATTAAAACACACGATATAAAGATTAACCACTGGACCAATATAATGATTTACATATCATAACATGGACCTAAATCAAATTCCCAAATGTTCAACTCCATCGGAAATTGCGCTAAGATCAACCGCAACACGCTACACCACCACAAAAACCGCATAACATGAAAATCATCATCAATTCATATAAACCACCAATAAATTTCACAACAATCAATGAGGATCATAAAAACAAATATGAAACAACTAGGAAACACACAAAAGAACATTAGAATAATCAAGAATAACTACACCAACACCACTTATCAAATCTTCATCGGTCAACATCTGAAAGCTCAAGAACACAACCAATCAACAACTGTCACGAAGAAAGATAACTTACGGAGCACCAAATCATGATCCATCTGAAATGAAGATACAAAATACCATCCCAAGCAATATCCCATAAACTCAGTACAAGATCTGATCACACTAGAATATACCGTAGGATATTACCAAATTCTACAAAATAGTGATCAACAAAAATAACACTTCAAACTGGATCATAAGATCTTCCCAAATTGCAATCATGGGATAAATACACAAGAATATGTTGACATCAATGACAACAACATATCCTAGTAGCACAAATGACCAACAATAGTCAACACAATCTTATTGTTGCTTTTACTATGATCTTTGCCCAAACTCAATAGAATCTTTCAAATATGTATGCTCCTTATTTTATTATTGCATGAAGGAACTTTGGATTAAGGTAACATCATTTTTAACTCTCACACTAATAGCTAGTGCATGTTGGGAGGTTATTTTAACACCCCTCTTTACTCTTCAGAGAAACTAGTTGGGTTGGAGAAATACTTTGACAAGTTATTGGACTTCACATAATCTTTAAATAACACAGGTCAAATGGACATTAACCTCACATATATTCTCTTCACATGGTCAAATAGAAGGCTAAGAGCTTACCTTATTCAAGTGAGGTTGGATAGATTTATCATATCTAAAGGTTGGAACATCCTTCCACACCTTACCCTGTATGCTCTTCTCATTACTATTTCAAATAATAATCCACTCTTACTACAAATTTGTATTTCCACTTTCTCATTAGGTTTGAGACCATGTGGATGGGTATGTGCAAGATCATGAGGGGCCAAAAAGTGTCAGTATCCTGACCAAAGTTCTAATTGATAGGCTGATTCAAAATATCTATAACTTTCAAATAGTATCACATTTTCTGAATCTAAAACATGTTTCACATTCTATACTTCGTATACTGTAGTATTAGAAAAAATAAAAATTCATAAACTTTTGATGAAGTTATGATGGTCAAACATATGAGGTTTTTGTATTTTTAAAACATTGTAGTAAAAAAATCATAATTAATTATTTATTTTAAAAAAATACAAAAAAATTTCTCACGTTTGGAGATGAGTCTTCTACTTGTATCTTAAATATTATTAAAAAATATTATGATTTTATTGTGGTTAGTGTGGTTACATAGAGACCTAATTCTTATCTTTTTCTTGAAATTTTAGTACTACTGCATTGAAATTTCAAATTTTTGTCAAATTGTTTTTTTTTTCCAGAAAACCACTAGTAGATTAGAAACTAAATTCAATTTTCTATAAATTCTATTCTTACATACTTTTGAAATAATGCTGGTAACTTATTCAAATTTTTACGTCAAGTTGCCTAACTCTATTTTTCCGATTTTCATTGCAACTTAAGGGCTTGTTTGCCCCACGCTGATCCTACACATACTCAAATGTTACATGCTAAGTTTAAAGAAATGCTTGAGACATTATGGAATATCTATATCTCTAGAACTCCCATATTTAGTTTCCTCAAATCTGAATTTTATTAGATCCAAAATTATAGGATGTAACAAATACACATTTGGCAATATATTCTAGAAACAGAACTAGTCACTGGTGGAGCTTAAATAGACACAAGAACTATTTGCTATAGGGAACACCAAGATGGAAATAATTGTAATGAAAAGAATGCTAAGAGAGAAGTGGCATGTAATTTTTAAAAAAGAGGAAATCTGCTAGAATGAGACGTGAATAATTCAATGGCACTTGTAAGGTGATAGTAGCACTAGGTTCTTTCACTAATCCCCTTTAAAATACGTAAAAAACAAACAAAATAAGGAAGATTATAGATGATAATTATAACATTTGGTAGGATGAGAAACATACTGGTCTTAGTGCTATCTCCTACTTCTAGGAGATGTAGAAGGATATGCCAAGAGTTTTTGAACAAGAAGATGAGCTATTTGAGGTTATCCTAAATGTGTATTGGTTTTTCCTTCAATACCTTTAGTGCCCCTAGGCCTAGTGGGTTCTCTCTTTCCTTCTTCCAAGTGTATTGGGATATTTTTAAGGATTATGTGGTGGTGAATGTTAAGGATTTCTTTAACATAGGTAAATTTTTCAAATCTCGATCAAAACTACCTTTATTTCCCTCATTCTAAAATAAGAAGAAGAGGAGAAATTTATAAATTTTAGACCTATTAGTTTATGTAATTCACTCTATATGATTATCTCTAAAGTCATGGTTAACCATCTCAAGATCATTCTCTCAAGGCTCATTCCCATCAATCAGAAAGCATTTCTGATAAGGAGACAAATTTTGGATGTTCTTCTTAATACCCATGAAATTCTTCATTCTATGGAGAATAAAAATAAAATAAGGATTGTAGTTAACTTGATATTTCTAAAGAATACAATGACATATCCTAGAGCTTATTATTTTCTACCCTTAAGATGTTTGGGTTTAAAGACTGCATCATTCAACTTATCAAAGAATGTGTTATTATGTTATTAGTTTTTGTTCTAATTAATAGACTTACCAAAGGCTTCTTTGATAGTTAAAGAGGTCTATGATAGGGGACCCATTATCCCCACAACCATTCATTATTGTTGCTGAGGTTTTGGAGAGAAAAAATAACACTCATTATCCAAAATAATCTTAAAAAGGTTGACCTATCCATCTCCCTTCCCCCTCCATCCCATCAACAGTTTGTGGATGATGCCATACTATTTGGTATCTCCTTAGTTGTTGAAGCCAAAAACTATAAGATTATCATCAATGAGTGTATTATTATTTTGGGCTAGCACATTAATTATAATTAAAGCATGTTGCATTTCTTCAATAATGTTGAGACTCTAAAAGAATTTCATCAAGATTTAGTCTATCAAAAGGATTCTCTCCCAATAGCCAACCTAGGGCTTCCTCTAGCCACCAACATGTTAGGCCTCCTAATTACTAGTTTGGACTCATGGAAAAGATCTCGGAGAAAACTTGCAGGATGGAAGGAAAAGTTTCTTAGCCAAGTAGTTAAGTCCCAACTTTCGAAAGCCACCCCCAAGAATATTAGTGTGTTTTATTTTTCTTTGTTTAAAATTTTAGCCTTAATTGTTGAAAACAATGAGAAATAAAAAAAAAGTTTCTTTGGACAAGGGTTGAATAGAAGAGGAGACTTGATTTGGTCAAATTTAGAACTATTTTACAAACCTAAAACTATGAGATGATTAGGCTTAAAAAGAATTTAATCCTTCAACAAAACCCTTATTGCTAACCTTGTCTCTACCAACTATAATTGGGTCAAAATTGTTGAAGTCAAATATCAGATGAAACTACTTTTTTTGTATCCCTCCACTCCTAGAGGATTAAAGATCTAGAATTATATCCTCAACTCCAAGAAGACCCTAAAACAAGGCTTGAGATGGATAGTGGTTAATAGGCTCAATGTAAATTTTAGGGTAGATATTTGGGTGGGTAACTTGGCACTTTGATCCTTCCCTTATTTTAGAAACTATTGAACCAATAACTCCATACTTTGGGGTTAAATTTTTTGATTACATTCATTGGGTTGATAGAACACTGAAATAGAAGACCTTTCGCATCTATATACTTCCCTGTGGGGAAATAGTAGATCTATTTCTTGAAGCTATAGTGGACTACTAGTTTTTTGACCTCTATAGAAGGGATCAATCTATTTATTCTCCTAATTTAAAAGGAATAGTTTTGGTTTCCTTATCTTACGCGCTGAGAGAACATAATACTAGATCCAAGGATTTTAACTAGAGACTGGTTTGGGAAAAAATTATTACCTTTAAAATTGTGCATTTTTGGTGGACTACTATCCATGAAAAGATCCTAACTACTGATAATATTGTCAAGAGGGGGCTTCAGATTCTCAGTAGATGTATTCTCTATCAACAAGAGGAGGATTCAGTAGACCACATGTTTATTCACTATGTTTTCACTAGATACAATTTGAAAAAGTTGTTGATGGCTTTGCATATTGGTTGGGTGTCCCTCAGTAATATTAGAAACCTTATTGAGTCTTAGAAAGATAAATCCCCTTTTAGACATCTATTTCTTGGGAACATTTGAAATATTTCACCTCCCTTCTTGTTTTGACATGTGTGGAAGGAGATAAACAATTGTATATTTAGGGAGGAGTTTCAAAGCAACAAAGATGTCTTTCAAACTATGATTAGTTTAGCTATAGAAAGTATCAATTATAGAAACCATGGAAATACAGTCTAGAATCCTTCCCTTTTGGAATTATTTGTTAGAAGGGAATGTGGGGTCACTTGTAGGATGGATAAAATCAAAATCAACAAGAATATTTTAAGAGAACATCTAAGATGGGGGAAGCCAAGATCAAATAGGGTAAAGCTACATTTTTATGGGTGTAGAAAAAGAAGCCTTGGGTTGGTAGTAGTAGGAATTATAAGATATTATAAAGGAAAATAAATAGAAGGATATTCTTGAAGCATTAGGTCTAAGACTAACTATGAATCCAAAGCTATCACTTTATGGTGGGGCCTCAAAAGAATATGAGTTTATGAATTTTGGAAAATATTAATTGAAGGGGACTCCAAATTAATTGTAAATTTAATTTATTCAAATTTGAGTTCGCCATGTAAAAAAAAAAACTACATGGAGGATAGTGAATATATGATTGGATAGATTTTGCATTGGGAGGCCATGCATACTTACTAAGAGGGAAATAAGATTTTTTATGGCTTCACCAACAAAGTACTATTCCTTAGTGAGTGAAAGTATTGAACCACTGAAATGGAGACCCTATATTGATAAAATACATACTATGGATTTACATAAATAAGGGACTTGTTAATCATGTAGAGTAGGAAGATATTCAAAGTACCGAATATTGTGACTCTTTTGTGGACTACTATTGGACACTATGAGTTAGGGTGTCATAGGATGTATGAAATGACCTAGGCTAGCCATTATACTTTTGAAAGCAGTGTTATTTATATAAAAAATAATTATAGATATTACATTTTTCTTACCCTAGGAAATTGTGTGAGACAATTTTTTTACTCACACAAGGAAAGTCTATGAGTACACATAGACATGGAATCATTATAATAATTATATTATATGGAGCAATAATGTTGTGATATTGTGTAAAATGGAATTTAATTATATAACTATTATCTTACATGGTGATAGAGAAAAGGAATTATTCATGGATTTTAGCCTTTATAGTGATTATTCTTCAAAAATGTTTATCATTGGATTTACTTTCCTGGTTCTAGGTCCCACTAAAGTTTCCTCTACTTTCTTATGAAGAAATTTTTTGTGCCATGAGAGGCCAAAGAGTATCTATTGAGTCCTCTTCATTTAATTTTCTCAATAAAAATTTACAAGTCTAGGATATTTTTGATATGGATGAAATTACCCCTTTTTTCAAGGTTATGAAAGGAAGCAATTAAACCCTATATTTAGTAAGCCTAATTCTACTAGTGACAAAGGTAAATATCTTTGAAAGTATTTAGAGAAAAAATTATTGCTTTCCCCTACCCTATTATTGATATATCTGACAATGAGTTGGCCAAGGATAGTGTTACCAATTCTTTATAATATAGGTTTTCTAGGCTTGTTAAATGGAAGGCAACATACAAAAACTGATAGAGATCAACAAAGGTCTAATGCATAAGTCTATGATGGAGGTAATTGTTATATATATGTGCTTTGTTGTCATTTATTTCAGACAACGTGGTCCATATGGGTTCTAGTCTAGACATCAACATAGTTAAGATACAACATTCAATTATTTGCAGTTATGTTTATGGAACAAAGGTTACTATGATTGGTTCTATCCTTTGGATGTGGACAGGTTGTGTTAGAAGTTGATCCAATTGATATCAACTTGTTTTTTATGGAAAGGATAGTTGGAAGCTTGAGCTTTGTTGTCCTAGTGTTGCTTGTTTTCATTTGGACTTTTGCAATTGTGAAATGATGTGATTGGTACATGTGATTGGGATATGTTATTGGAGTTAGATGTAATATAGATTTTTTGGTCCAATGATTGTATGCGAAGTATTATTTTGGTCTAGTGTTTCTTGATTAGTTCCAACTTATGCTCTATGTGTTTTAAGCCTATTTGCTCATGGGGAAAGATACAAAATGACTTGCAACCCTGATGCTAACTACAACAGGGCAAGATACAAATTTAAAACTTAGAGAAAAAGAACTGTGTGAACAAAGGCATCTCAGTATGTTGGTTATAGTCTCTATTCTCAAATATTCGGACCACCAGATCTCTGAATTATTACTTCTATATCTGCACCGCAAACCCTTCTGATACAATAACTCTAATCACATTGAAATCCTTACATCAAGTCACACACACTTGTTACTGAATTCCACACTCGCATATGACATCCTTCTATTTTCAAAAAATTATCACACGTATATACCAAACTAAACCAAAACATCCTCACCAATTTGGCAAAAAGAAATATTGTAATATGTATCCACATCTCCAACCGAAGGTATACCATAGGTCGTAAATAAACAATTATTTAGATGCATTAGATGATTTCTAATAAATGTGTAGAAATTTATTTGAGAAGATCATAAGTGTCTTAATTTTGAGGAAATAGATTCCTCCTAAGGTTATAGATTGGTATGAGAATGACATTGTATTTTTGGTAGATATTTAGATAATTTCTTTTTGGAAGTTGTGGTTCCGATAGTTTCATGGATAACTCTGTTATCCTATGAAGTGTTTGAATATGAATGCATGAATTTACTAGAAAATTTGTTGAAAATGCCAAAGTATCCGAATGCGAAAAGGTTCGAAATGAAAGAAGAGATTCTAGGAAGGTCCAAAGTGATTAAGATTGAGAAAAAAGCAAAGAAAACAAGGAAGGTATCTACAAAGGCTTTTGCCTCCAGTCTAAATCTTAGAGATGTAAGAAGATAGTTCTCGAAAAGGACATTGAGTTAGTGACTATTGATAGTGATAATGAAGAAAATGAGAAGAAGGTAGTTTAGAAAGTTGTTCAGAGCAAGGAAGCAACATGGGCACAGAAAGGTGATGATGAGGTAAGTGATGATGATAAGCTTATTGAAGAGAAGGTGCATGAAATTATCAAAAATCCTAGTGGAGTGAAAATTGTTGGAAATTCATATTGAAATTATGTATCTTATGAGCAAGATGTTATTGAGAAGGCATTAATGAAATACTTAGTTCAAAGTAATCCAGTTTCTACTAATATTGTCAATCATATTCCGAGGAGCTTGTGGAGATTCTTGTTGAGAGAATGGCTGGAGGTGATGGCAGTGGTGCTGTGGAATATTTTATTGAAGTAAATTTGCAAGAAAAGATGACAGGGAAATTTTGGAAAGAACATCAAGTGTTGATTCTTAATTTAATGAATTTCAAGAAATCTATGGAAGTAGCTGAAATGTCGTACAAATTTTGCTTGGGGTGACATGTTACCACACAAAAATTCAAGGATGAAATTGGTCAAATTGTCTATCAAAATCTCCTTAGAATTTTTATGTTTTATTTGGTGTGGTTGAATCTGTTGGAGAAATAGGGAAAATAGTTTGAATATAATTTTATGATGTTTCGTATTTCTATGTGGATGTTGTCTAGAAGTTCTCTAGAGGAGACAACAATGTTGATAGATGGGATTTCATTATGGGTTTTGATTGCAGATAAATATGAGAGGTCATAATCCATAGAGGCCTTAATGGGTTTATTTCAAGTCATAGTGGTGACTACACAAACATTATCTACCATTGACATTAAGACAGAGGTAGGCCAAATTCTAACCCACAAGCCAAGGAGACACTTTGAATGTGTACAGGGCACTACCACTTTATAGTTGATTGATAGAATGGGAAAAGAATAACTAAAAAGGGAATATAAGAGAAAACATTATGAATAAATGTTTTTATTATGTCTAAATTTCTATGATAGAGGAGAATAAAAATGTTAGCGTTAACTCTTACTTTCTCCATGAAAGGGATGATTCTACTATCTTCTTTGTTAAGAACATATTTACAATTTTTATGCTAGGCAAACCAAGGAGTGAGTTGTTAAATCTACGCTTCTCTCACTATAATTTCAATCTTTGTGGTTATTCTTTGTTATTGTATCTTGTGTATATTTTCTTAGCATTGATTTAATGTAGAATTATTCATTCATTGCAAGCTCTATTTTTCTCTATTTTCATCTTTGTTTCTCTCTGTATTTTTTTCAAGTTTTTTTCTTTTTTCTCATGCAAAATCTGCTATAGTTTCACATGGTATCAGAGCCTAGGAGCTAGGAAGAACAAGAGTAAATATTTTTTATAAGAATGGAATTTGTAGCCTCTACTATTCTCGCACCATAATACTATTTTGAATGGAAGCCAAACGAATTTCTTTAGCTCAGAAGTAGAGGCTTGTATCAAATAGTCATGGATACAAAGGTTGAACATAATTTTATAATTGAAAATTTCAAATATTTCAATAGGATGGACGAGGCCTTCAATCTTCTATGCTTATCCATATCTTCATAATCGCTAATTCGTATCGAAGCATGCACAAAACCAAAAAAAATGTGAACTAAGATGATGACTCTTTTCGAGAAGGAAGATGAGATGTGGGGTCACATTCTTGAAAATGATCTCAACTCATTAGATCCAAGCATTTACGAAAATATTCAATAATTCCTCACAAAGTTCAAGGGCTTATTACTCTAATGGAAAGGATCTAGAATCAACAAATCTACATAAGAAAATAAATTAATTCTTGATATTTTATCAAAATTTGGTCTAGAGTATGTTGTATTTGTCTCCACTTTTCATACAATTAGGCTTACAATAGGAGCAACTTTGAATATTCCCACACTTGATGCCTTTATTAAGTAATACACGAGTACGACAATCTCATAAAGATGGGTACATTGAAAAAATCCTAAGCTCATGCACTTCTTGTACATGGAAGTGGAAAGAACAATTTAAAATGAAATCAACAATGCAAAGGTAAAGGGAAGAAGGATCCAGTTCTAAAAAATAAAAGCAATCTCAAACCTCCAGATGGATCTACCAGCTGAAAGCAAAAGAAGGATAAAAAAGGCATATCAAAGTGCAACTATCATTGCTAGAAAAATGGTGTCTCAACCTTGCATTTATATGATGTTACTATTTATAGTTAGTTTTTGTTTGAGCATGAAATGGTGTGAAATTCTCCCCAAAGATTCTAGTTGGCTAGATAAGCATGCCCATAAATTTTCATCGTAATATCATAGCTAGTTTTGAACATATTAAAGTTTCCATTTTTTGAAGAGTGTGATGAAAGGTTAAATTTAATTTTGAGGAATTTAGAGGCTCTAAAACACCCTTAAAAGTGGGTGTAAATTGTGTAGTATTTATGAGGTGATAGAACACTTCATGAGCTTTGTGCCAATTCAAACGGTCCATCAATTGGACACGGTTCACAAGTTATGTCATCTAGACGTTTGGACTCCTGAAATAAAAAATATAAAATGCATCAGACACATAAATGAGTTGTAAAAGGGAGGAACAAATGTTGATGTGTGTTTTGACATGTAATAGGGAATCTATAATGGAGATAAGGCCGACTCTACTTTATTAGGTTTTTTTAACCCATACTTTTGTAATACTGTTTAATGGTTTCTTGTACTGTATCTTCTATATATGAGGTACATGAGATAGAGGTTGTGTGCTCGATTCTTATGGAAATTGAGATACCTCTGAGTCTCTGATAAGTGGTACTCCCGTGAAGAGCTTTCTCTACAAGTATATTGTAATCTATTATTGATTGATGAATAGTATATTGAGCTACTTTTGGAGTGTGGGTTTTTTCTCCCAAAAGGGTTTTCCCCATGTAAATCATTGTGTTATTGTGTTGTGGTATACAAGATATTATGTTATTTCTATTAAGTTTGTAATTATTGTAATGATTTGTAAAAGATTTTCACTATCCTCCTCTCAAGATTAGTGTAGGAAGTTGTTCTGCTACTTAACTTCCTTTCAAGTGCTATCAGAGCCTGATCACCTTTAGTTTCAGCTGTGGGTTGTTGGGTATTTTGAACTAAACCAGATTTGAGTGGGAGCTTGTGTAGAAGACACTTTTTGATCTTATTGCAGGAATTTTCAGATGACAAGTTCATCAGGGAGAATAGAGGTGGAGAAATTTAATGGAAGTAATTTTAAGATTTGGAAGCGGGAGATGGGAGATCTACTAATAGAATGAGATCTGTGGGATGTTGTTGATGCAAATGTCTCAAGACCTGTAGATCCTACTGTGACTTCTCTATATGATGTTATGGACCAAAAAACTTAGGTATAATCAGATTGTTCCTGCCAGACTCTATTATGATCAATGTCCATGAAGAGAACATTACAAATAAGTTATGGAGTAAATTTGGTGAGATGTATCAAGCCAAATCTTTATTAAATAAATTTTTTTTGAGGAAGATATTGTATTCCTTGAAGATGGAAGAGGGTGGATGAATTGCAGACCACCTTGAAGCATTTAATATGCTGGTGACTTAATTGGTATTTATTGGTGTTAAGATGGATGAAGAGGAGAAATGTTAGATGTTTCTTTGTTATTTGTCTGATTTGTGGGATTCTCTTGTTATGGCTATTCATAGGACTTCTATTGTTTTGAAATCTAAAGATGTGGTGGGTTCCCTACTTGGTGAAGAGATGCAGAGGAAGGTACCCATCAATTCGAAGGAAACCCTAACTGTTCATAGAAGACCAAAGAAAAAGGGAAGAAGAATGAGAGGCACAAAAAGTCCAAATCCAGAGGGAGATCAAAATCTCCTAGAAAGTTGAAAGTCATTTGCTGGAATTGTGGTAATTTAGGTCACATCCATAAAGATTGCAAAGAAGAAAAGAAGAAGAAAAAGAAGAAGTTTGATTTTGATTCTAAGTCCGAGATGGAAGATGGTGATCCATAAATTGCAGCTTTGGCTACTCATGCAGGTAATGATGCTTGCTTGATTGACTCAGGTGCATCTTTTCATATGACTTCCAATTAAGTTTTTTTTTTTAATATGAAGAATTTAATGGAGGTAAGGTGTACTTGGATGATGATTCACATATAGACATTATTGGTCAAGGTAAAGTTAGAATCAGGTTTCCTAATGGTATAATAAAAAAGATTAATGGTGTGCTACATATCCTTGGTTTAAAACAAAATTTATTATCTATGAGTAAACTGATAGATGTGGGTGTGTAGGTAGTCTTTTTTCATGCAATACGTAAGATGATTAAGGGTGTTATGGTGATTTCTAGAGGTGTCAGGTTCGACACTTTGTATAAGCTAGAGGCCTACATTGTTGAGTGTAATAACACTTCTGTAAAAAGTAAATCTATGGATACTCCGTCGAAAGATTTGAGGGTTTCACCTTCAAAAGATGGAAATGGATTTTGGTAACCTAAGGGTTCTCTTTCTTTTGAAGAAAAGTTACCTACAGAGATGACTATGTTATGGCACCAGAGGCTTGGCCACATTGGAGAAAATGGTCTAAGGACCTTGAAAAATAAAAACCTTATTGAAGATTTGAATGATTGTAATCTTGATTTTGATTTATGTGAGAATTCGATTTATGAAAGAAAAAAAAACACATTCAATTTTACTTGAGTTCTCATAAATCTTGTGGTGTTTTGGATCTTATTCATTCTGATTGTTTTGGTCTTGTATCTCTGTTCCTTCGATTGGAAAATACACATACTATGTTTCATTTGTTGATGACTTTAGTAGAAGGACATGGGTATACTTTCTAAAGAGTAAATCTAAAGTTTTCAATTATTTTAAAGAATTTAAACCAATGGTTGAGTTATAGACTAGAAAAAAATGTTTGAGGACTGACAATGGCAGTGAATTTTTCTCTAATATTTTTTATAGATTCTGTAAAGACTAGGGCATTAATAGACAGAATATAACTCTATATTCTTCATAGAAGAATGGAGGTGCAATTTAAGAATGAACGAGAAATTGATGGAGAAGGATAGGTGTATGTTGAGTGGTGCTAGTCTAGAACAAAAATTTGGGGCTAAAGATGTTGCCACTGCTTGCTACCTGATTAACAGGTCTCCTACATCAACTCTTTTTTATAAAACACCTATGGAAGAATGTTTAGATCACAAGCCTTCATTGATACATCTTAGATTTTTTGGTTGCAAGACATATGCACATGCACCAAAGGAGAAGTGAACAAGTTGGAGAACAAGGTTGTGAAATGCATCTTCATCGGTTACAATTATGGTGTGAAAGGATACAAGCTTTGGGACCCTATTGCACAAAAGGTAATTCATAGTAGAAGTGTTATTTTTAGAGAAATTAAGTCTTCTTTTGTTACATTGCAACCAGAACAAACTAAATAGGAAGATGTGATTCAATTCCCTTCTATGCCTGAAAGAGTTCAATCAAGACCACTTGATAGGCAAAAAGTTGAGGAGAGCTCATCTAGATCTGCATCTTCAGAAGAGGAGGAAGAACCTCCAACTCAGCTTGTTCAAAGGTCTACAAGACATAGAAAACCATTGAAAGGTATTCACTTGATGATTGGAGATGTATTTTTTCTTTGAATACTAATGTGGATGAACCTAGATCTATAGGAGAGGCATTAGGTATGAATGATGCAGAATCCTGGAAGATTGCTATGGAAAAAGAAATGGCAGCTTTCAAAAAGAATGATAAATGGGATCCTGTACCATTGCCTGAAGGATGGAAGCTTGTTGGTTGTAAATGGGTGTTCAAGAAAAATATTAGTTCAGATGCAAGCATTGAGAAGTATAAAGAAAGGTTGGTTGTGAAAGGTTACTCTCAGGTTGAGGGTATTGATAATGGTGAGATATTTTCTCCTCTTGCAAAAATAACATATATTAGATTTTTAATGTCTATTGCTTCTTCTTATGATTTAGAGGTTGATCAAATGGATGTGAAAACTGCTTTCCTTCATGGTGATTTGGAGGAGGATATTTATATGACACAGCCAGAGCACTATGTGGTGAAAGGTAAAAGTAATTTGGTCTGCAAATTAAAGAAATATTTGTATGGCCTCAAATAGATTACTAGGATGTGGTACCTAAAATTTGATACATATTTGTTGAGTTTGGGATTTGAGCATTCTAAATCAGATCATTATGTTTATTATAAATCTGATGCTAATCATTTTGTGTATATTTTATTATATGTTGATGATATGTTATTCATTGGTAAAGGGAAAGGTATAATTTTAGAACTAAAGTCTTAGCTTGCTACTAAATTTGAAATGAAAGATCTTGGTGTTGAGAAACACATTCTTGGGATGGAAATTAGAAGAGACAGAGTGAATAGAAAGCTATGGCTAGGTCAAAGTAAGTATGTGAATTCTATATTACATTGGTTCAACATGCAGGATTGTAGACCATTATGTGTTCCCTTCACAATTGGAACAATTTTTTTTTTTCAGATTGGCCTACTTCTCCATGAGAGATGGAAGAAATGAGTACAGTACCTTACCAGAATATAGCTGGAAGTTTGATCATATTCTATGGTCTATACTAGACCAGAAATTTCCCAAGTAGTGGGAGTTCATTCCAGATATATGTCTAATCCTAGTAGAGTTCATTGGGATGCAGTCAAAAGAGTCTTTAGATATTGGAAGGGTACCTTATAGTATTCTTTTTGTTATCATGGTAATTTAGTTGGAGAGATGACTTCCCTTGATATTCATGGTTAATTGGATATATACCAGGCAGGTGATATTGATAGTAGAAGATCCACCAATGCTTATGTGTTTACTTTATTTGGGGGTGCAATTAGTTGGATGAGTAAGCGACTGGTTGTGGTTTCTTTGTCCACTACAAAAGAAGATTATATGACACCTACTCATTCTTGTAAAGAATCCATTTGGTTTAAGAGACTATGTTCAAATATTGGAATAAAATAAGGTGTAGTGAGAGTTTATTGTGACAGTCAGAGTGCAACCTGCCTAGCTAAGAACCTGACATTTCCTGCACAGACCAAGCACATTGATGTTCAGGTACATTTTGTTAGAGATACGGTCAAATATGGTAGGGTGAAGCTAGTTAAGGTGGAGACTTTGATGAATGTTGTAGATTCTTTAACTATGGTTGTGAGCGCAGAGAAGTTTGGATGGTGTTGAGAGTCTATGGGTCTCATGGCCCCTAGCAATTAATTTATTGTGTTGATACTCCCTTTTCTCTTGCAAGGTGTTTGACAAGTGGGAGGATGTTGGGAAAATTGTGTCTCAACCTTGGATTTAAATGAGGTTACTATTTATAGTAAGTTTTTGTTTGAGCACAAAATAATACAAAATTCTCCTAGACACACGGTTCACAAGTTATGCCCTCCAGAAGTTTGGACTCCTCAAATAAGAAATATAAAATACATCGGACACGTAAATGAGTTATAAAAGGGAGGAACATGTTTTGATGTGTGTTTTGACATGTCATAGGACATCTAGAATGGATATATTGTTGGCTCTACTTTATTGGGTGGTTTTAGCCCATGGTTTTGTAATACCATTTGATGGTTTCTTACAGTATTGTACCTCCTATATATGAGGTGTTTGAGATAAATATTGTGTGTAAGTGTCTAATGGATATTGGGTTACCTCTGAGTCTCTGATTAGTGGTACTCCTATGAAGAGATTTCTCTGCAAGTATATTGTAATCTATTATTCATTGTTGAATAATATATTGAACTGCTTTTGGAGTGTGGGGTTTTTCTATCGAAAGGCTTATCCCCACGTAAATCACTGTGTTGATGTGTTGTGGTATGCATGATGATATGTTGTTTTTGTTAAGTTTTTGCGACTATTGTAATGATTTGTAAAAGTTTTTCATTATCCTCCTCTCAAGATTAGTGTAGGAATTTTTTCCACTACTTAACTTCCTTACAATTGCAACCATGGTTACCATCTAGAATCACCATGCGTGAACGATACCATTGATCTTATGAAGAAAAAACTTCAATTGAATAATCTTGGTAATCTTATTCCATAAAATTCCAAGAAGAAGTAGGAAGAAAAAGCACCAAAAGTAAGAGATAAAACACAGGCATTAATTGCTATCCATTCTTCTACAAATGCATCAATAATTGACTTTAAAGCTTTGCATCACATGAAAATCACAAAATATGCCCTCTCCACTTTAAAACTATATGTTGGTCATCCTATTCTCATGGGTGATGACTATGTAGTAAAGGCAATTGGAATAGGGAGGGTAGAGCTTGGAATTGAAAGTTTTAAGAATGTCTTGCACATTCCAAAGATTTATTTTAATCTTTTGTTTGTCTATGAAATGGCACATACAGGCACTAGAAGGAGATTTGAACTCATCCTAGATTAAGTGAGCATATTTTACATGTAAGAAATTCCAAAATTTTCATTGGTAAGGTGAATTAGCAATCTTATCTGTACAATTTTTCTAACTTTGTTGCAAAATCAATTTCTACTTTACTACTAACACTAACACATGCAAATAATGAAAGTAGAATATTACATGAAAGATTTGGTCATTTGAACATTAGATAGATGCAACAACTTATAAAACAAGGGATGATGCCAGGCTTCTCTACCATAAAATTTTCAAATGGAATTTGTGAAGGTTGTGCTCTTGGAAAGAATCCACAAGAAAATTTTCTAAAGGGAAATGCATGGAGAGTCTTTTCTCATTTAGAGATTGTTCGTAGTGATCTTATGGGTCCATTTCTCAAACCTTCCATGAGAAAAGAAAGATATGTCCTAACATTGATTGATGATTGCATGTGATACACATGGGTGCATTTTCACAAGTTCAAGTCTAAAGTGTTTGAGAATCTCAATATTTTCAATGCTTATGTAGAGATGCAATTTGCCAAAATGATCAAAGATCCTTCTCATGGATGATGGGGGGGTATTATTTTAACAATGATGTACAAAATCTCAATGATGAAGAAGGAATATAGTTATAGAACACAATTCCTTACACTTTGTACCATTATAGGGTAGCTAAGAGGAAGAATTGATCTTTGAAAGAGATGGTCAGTTCCATGTCATATGCTAGGTCCCTTCCTTCCAAATTGTGGATTGAAGCAATAAACTATTCTTAATACATACAAAATAGATATTGTCTCAAATCTATCACTATAGATACACATTTTGAAGCAAGAAGAGTTATGCAATCGGAAGTCACACATTTCCGCATTTTTTGATCATGTGCATGGACTTGCATTCCTATAGAAAATAGGAAGGATTTGGAGCCTCCAAAATAATAATGAATATTTTTTGGATATTAAAATGGTGTAAAGGGATATAGATTGCTAAATCTTTCAACAAAAATTATATTCATTGAGAGGAGTGTCTACGTTGATGAAAGTCTCCCACAAGCATCTCAAGATAAACATGTCATTCCTTCTATGTTTCCTCTCTTTACTCATATCAAAGATGATACATGTAATCATTTTGATCTAGATATTTTAAAATCTAATTTAGAGGAATAGGAGCATGCATGTGTTGATCCACATCCAATCCCTGATTGGGGTTCTAGTAATGATTTAGTATCCCCTTTGAGAGATCAAAGTTCAAGGAGCTTATCATATATATATATGAAGCTCCTCTTGCACTCTCAACTATCGATCCTATCATGCTAATGCATTCTTATGTGGTTCAATCATCCATTCCTCATAATTATGCATAAGCTACAAAGAATCCTGTTTATAAGCAACCATGGTGAGGAATACAACTCCCTCATTGAAAACCCAAATTGGGACTTGGTTCCACTTCTATTTGATCACAATCTTGTCAAATGTATGTGGTTCTACAAGAAAAAGAAATCTACAAATGGACATGTGAGAAAATACAAAGAAAGGTTGGTAAAAAAAGGCTTTTAGCAAGTTCAGGGTATTGACTATGGTGAGACTTTTTCTTTAGTGGAAAAAATGTACTCTATTTGGTTGGCTCTTTCCATTGCAACGACAAAGGTGGGAGGTTCATCACATGAATGTGAAGAATAAATTTCTTCATGGTGATCTCAGGATGGAGATCTACATGGAGAATCCATAAGAGTATGTAAAAGAATTGTCATTGGTATGCAAGCTCAAGAAGCCACTCTATAGCCTCAAGAAGGCACCTAGAGCTTGGTATGCTAAAATGGACTCTTATCTTCTATCTCAAAATTTCATGCAATGAAAATATTATCCAAATTTTTATACAATGAGAGCATCTGACTCTCTATTTCCTATAATACTATATGTAGATCTACTAATAATAGATGATTCAGCCATAACCATTGTGGAAATCAAAACTACTTTGTATAATAGATTTTCAATGACAAACATGTGTCTCCTACACTTTTTCCTTAGATATGAAATCATCTAGATGCATTGGGGATAAAATTTGGTCAATCCAAGTATGCAAGTGACCTCTTGGCTTGGTTTCACATGACTGGCTATAAGCTTAGAAGCACACCTTTCCTATTGGGGGTGAAGCTTAAGGATGGCAAGGTCACACCATTAGCTGATTGCACACACTACTACCAGCTTGTGGGGAGTCTTATTTATCTCACTCTCTCATTAAAATCTCTCATATGTAGTTGTGGTTACTTCCAAATACATGTAGGAGTTGCATGAGCTAAATTGGAAAGCTACAAAGTGTATCTTTTTCTATATTCAAGGAACAATCAGCTATGGGATTCATTATTTAGTAAGATGTACTTTGTATCTCATTGGATACACTGATTCCAACTAGTATAGTGATAACATTGATCACAATTCTACTTTAGTATACATTATTAATATGGGATCTGACCCTATTTGTTGGTCATGCAAGAAGTAATCTATAATTTCTTTATCATCTATAGAGGCCAAATATAGAGGTGTATTCAATGTTACCATTTAGGCTATTTGGTTCCCAAATTTCTTGACTGGGCTTGTTTTTCATTGTCCAACTATTGGTGTGAAAATCAGAATAGATTGAAGTTTTGTAGAGAAAAGCTACAAAGTGTATCTTTTGCTATATTCAAGGAACCATCAGCTATGGGATTCATTATTTAGTAAGATGTACTTTGTATCTCATTAGCTACACTGATTCCAACTGGGCTAGTGATAATATTGATCACAATTCCACTTTAGTATATGTTATTAATTTGGGATCTGACACTATTTGTTGGTTAAGCAAGAAGTAATTTGTCATTGCTTTATCAACTGCAGAGGCCAAATATAAAGGTGTAGTCAATGTTACCATTCAGGCTATTTGGTTGCAAAATTTCTTGATTGAGCTTGTTTTTCATTGTCCAACTATTGGTGTGAAAATCAGAGTAGATTGAAGTTTTGTAGAGATCCTATATAGTGACACTGGAGCAAACACATCAAGATCCACATGCACTACATACAAGGTTTGATCCATGATGGTGTCATCAACTTGCAATATTGTCCCACATCTCACCAGATTATCAACATTTTCACAAAGATGTTCACTAAATAGAATTTTTGCTTTCTTCGAGATCTTCTTAAGATGAAGATCATTGCATCACAGTATCTTCCATACATAGTTAGCATTTATTTTGAGGGGGATTTTGTTCTGACTGGCTTTTCTTGTTCCCTCTTTTATTTCTTCTTTTTGTCTCCTTCATTAGACTTCAGAATGGGTGTTACTACTACTTCTCATTTTCTCTGTGTAACATGGGTTATTATTCTATCCTCTTCATTAATAATGGATTTCCAATTGGCATGCTAAGCTAACTAAGGAGTACATTATAAACATTGCCTCTTCTCTCACCACAATTTTAGTCTTTACAATAATTCTTTTTTATTGTAACATATGCAATTTTCGGTATTTAGTTAATGTTGAATTATTCATTCATTGCAAGCTTTTTCTTTTAAATGTCTATTTCTCTTTGTATTTTCTGAAATTTCTATCTTTTTTTTCTTTCAACCAAATTTTTGTGCATATCCTGCTATACATTCACAAAAAAAGAGCATTATCTGGATCGATCTCCTGGGACATGACATTACTTGACCCTTTTTCATGTCATTCAAAAAAACTTGTATTTCCCATATATCTATGCGGAAATATGTACAACTTGACCATCAATTCACCCTCTTCCCATAGGTTAGGGTCCCTTAGAAGTGCTTCCGCTAATATTTCAATTATTATCAAACCCATTTGTATATTTTTTTGTTCCCCACACTTGGGTTATTTTCATTTTAAAAAAGTAATTATTTTTAGATTTTCATATACCACTCATTAGGGATATTTGTAAAATGGGTTGTGTAAAATATGTTAATTTGTAAAAGTGATAATATTAGAATTATTGGAGGAATTATATTTTTTTAGTGGCAAGATCTAATAGAATAGAATATAATATAAAATTTACATTAAATTATATAAGTGGAAACCTAATAATGAACTTTATTTGTGTTCCTAAAATCATGATGAACTTTAGAATAAAATAATTATTTGATTTTATAATCTTTTAAAAGCAAGAGTATGTATGTCCTTATCATATTTTTGAAAAGGAGAATAAATAACTTTTATAACCATTAGCGTAACAGATTTGCACATTTATATATTAATAATTAATAATAATAATTACATCATATTTTAGGATATAAAACTACTACTTATAAGTTCAATTATATAATAGTTTTTATATTAATATTTGAATCATATTTTATAGTTATCATTAAAATAGAAAATAAAATTTAAACAAACACAAATATTTAGCTTTTTAATAATAAATTTAAAAAGAAATATCAAGTGGCTTCTTATTTTCAATAGATTCCATTTTATTTTTTACTTTCTATAATTTTATTTTACTTTTAATTTTAATGTAAAAATTAAAATTTAAACTTCAACTTTTTAATAGTTTATTTTTATTTTTAATATTTTAGGTAAATAGAGTTCAATTTATAATAAATTTAATTTATTTATTTTTGTAGTGTAATATAATTTATTTTTAGCAACTATTTTGTTTATTAATTTAAAAGATTGATAAATATTAAAATATTTTAAATTTTATTATATAATAATTTTTAGTATGATTGATTGGGTCATATTTTATAATTATCATTAGTATAGAAAACAAAAAATTGACAAATATAAATATTTGCTTATTTTTTTATAAATTTTAAATTTTAAAACAATTAACAATTCAGTTTTTACAACAACTCTCCATAGTAAGCTTTGTTAGCTACTGTAATGGTGGGTTTACCCTAATCTTTCTTTCTTATAGTTCGATGGCAGTTTCCCTCTAACGGTCTTCTGCATCATGCTTCCCGTTAACTGTTCTATTTGTGGGCTGCAACTTGTTATGAATGGGGTTGGGGGGCGCCCTTACAGGCTTCCCAAACCCTTGGGCCATGTGATTGTGCTACTTTTCTAGAAGTCCCTCTTTTGGCAGATTCATCCTATCATCTTTATGCTCCCCAATATCGCCATGATGTTTTTGCAGAACATGAATCAGGGTCCTATATAGATATGCTTCTAGGTGAGAGCCTTGCAAAGATGGGGAAAGCTTCTGACAATCCATCTCCTCCTGCTACCTATGTGATCAGTGAGAATAAAGTTGAGGTTCTGGATGTGTTAGTTAATATGACCATTGTTGAACTTAGTCTCTCCCTAGTGGGGAAGTTCTTGGCCTTTCAACCCTCTTTAGAACTGGTGGAAAAGTGTGTGTCCCGTAACTGAAATCAGAAAGGAAACATTTATTCTAGTGTCGTGGCTGGTGGGCTCTTCCTCTTTAGCTTCACAAACCAAGTTAACCTAGATAGTATTCTCATGGTTGGGCCTTGGGTCTTCAAACTATCTCTCTCTATGCAAATGGAAACTGAACCTTGACCACTGGACAGATCTGGGTGCAGTTGCCCCTACTTGGATTCGTCTTCTAGGGCTCCCCCTAAAATTTTGAAATGTGGAAATTCTCAAGGGAGTTGCAAACTCTTCTGGAAAGTTCTTGGCTATTTATAGCATAACACAAAGTAGATCCAAGCTTCTGTTTCCTCGGGTTTGTGTGAATGTTTCTATTAATATTGTCTTTCCTACCAATATTACCTTGCTATCCAGGCTTGGTTCTTGGGTTCAATAGATTGAATATGAAAATGCGAAAGCTTTCTATCAAACTTGTGGCATATATGGTCACTTGAGCTCTGTCTGCAAGAAGAGTAATAGCTAGATACCTCTTCAACCTAACAAATTTGAGAATGTTAGGAAAGATACTGATAACATGGTTGAATCCAAGTTGGTGATTTATTCCCCTATTAAGCATGCTCCTTCGAATGGGGAGATTGTTACCAATCTACTCAAAGATAAAAATAAGTGTATTGATGACCTTACATCTTCCACATCTATTATTGATATGCCTATGGAGGCTCTTGGTCCTCGTCACACTAGTGTGTAACCTCTCAAGAGGGTTTCCCCTAGTGTGAGTGAGATTATCGTTCATCTTTTTCAATGGGGTGGGAAGGGACTACGCACTACGAAGTTGAAGGAAGATGAGATTATATCTAAGGAATTTGTTCTACCCAACTCTCTAAGTGAGGTGGATCTTTCCCAAAAAACCTTGTTAGTAACTCCTAAAAAGAAGACCCTATGTGGCTTTGGTAACCTTAAGGAAAACATGCAAATTTTAGGATTCTCTGCTACCCCCCCGCTAGCTAAATCAAAGCTTTGGTTTGATGAAGAAGAAAAAGAAGACAAGGGATGGGAACGTGTCCCAATCAAGAACAGAAAGAAGAAAAAGGCAGATGTAGGCAACAACAACAAGATGGGTAGACCAACTAACAAAGATTCTAGATAGAAGGATGTAGATTAGGAGGTGGCAATAGAGAAATAATCAGCCCTTGATGGTATCCCTTAAAATAAGAAAGAGAAGACCTAATCCCCTAGGGTGGTTTTTTTGCCATTTATGTTAATGATTATTATATCTTGGAACGTTAGGGGCCTGAATATCCCGTTAAAACAACATATGCTTAAGTGAAAACTTATAGAATAAAAGGTTGATATTCTTATGATACAAGAAACCAAAATGAACAAAGATGACTTCTAGATGGCCATTAACTCTTTTTGGCCCTCTGTTGACTTCTTGAATAGTGACTCTATCAACGCTTTGAGGGTAATAGCCACCCTTTTTGAAGGAAATCTGGTTTTCTCTGGAAAAAAAATGCCTGATTGTCGAAATGAAGCATATCAAGTCCAATCTGCAGTGGTATCTAGTCAATGTTTATGCCTTGAATTCTCATGCTACTCATGCTAGATTATGGAACTTCATTACCAATCATATTGGTAACAAAATTGATAAGTTATGGATGGTTGCTAGAGATTTTAACTCCCCCTATTCTCCTCAAAGAAAGATGGTGGGATTGAGGATTTATCGGATAGCATGTCTAAACTGGCTGAGTTTATATCCTCTTCTAGGTTATTGGATATCCCTCTCATTGGTTCTAAGTTTAATTGGAACAACAAAAGGTTTGGGGATCGGTTGATTCAAGTCGGGTTAGATAGACTGTTGATCTCTTCCAACTGGAACTGCCTCGATTCCTTCTCTCTATGGTCCTCTCCTTGATCAAGGTTTGATCATAATGATATTCTTTTAAGGTTGGATGAGCTTGGGAACCGTAAATTCTATCCTTTCAGGTATGTGGGCCCAACACAAGAACTTTAGTATGCTGGTTGAGAAATGGTGCAATACCCATGTTTTGGGCACCCCCTTATTTAAAATTTCTCAAAAACTCAAAATGCTAAAAGAGAAAGTTAAAGGCTAGAACTGATACTCATTTGGTTACATCTTCTAACAAAAAAGGAACATCATAAATGGTTTGAGTGTTATTCAAACTAAAATGGAAGAGAGAACAAATAAGGAGGAAGAGTTTAAAGAAGAAATGGACTTGAGAAACCAATGGCTCATACTTAATAGAAAAGAAGTGTTCTAGAAACAAAAGTCAAGGTTACAATGGCTTAATGAGGGGGACAAGAACACTAAGTTCTTCTACCAATCTACTTTGATGTATAGAAGCTGAAATAGAATAAGGAAACTCCTCAGAGAAGATGAATCTATGGTGGAGAATGAAGATGATATGGATGCCTTGTTCATTGAATATATGTCTAAACATTCCCATGTACTAGGGTGGTAGTCAAGACGGAAACAATATTTTAGATGTTATCCCAGAGATTATTGGGGACGTTGATATTATTCATCTCAATTAAAGAGTGACTTTGTAGGATGTGAAGACTACTCTATTGTCCTTTGCCCCTTTTAAGTCCCTTGGTTTGGATGGGTTCCCTCTAGCCTTCTTTCAAGACCATTGGGATATTATGGGAAGTGACATCTTCAACATTATTAGATAATTATCTAGAATAGGTAAAATTAAATAGATAAATGCAACCTTTATAGCTCTGAATTCGAAAAATGATAATGTTGTTTCCACTAAAGATTTTAGACCCATTAGTTTATGCAATACTATTTACAAAATTATCTCTACAGTGATGGTCAATAGAATGAAACCCATGTTAGATAAAATGATCTCTAGCAATCAGAAAGGGTTTTTGGAAGAAAGACATATTCTGGATGCAGTCATTGTGGCACATGAACTCGTTCATTCTATGGAAAACAACAAAAAACCTACTATGGTCTTAAAATTGGATATCTCCAAGGCTCATGATAGAGTGTCTTGGGACTTCCTTCTTGAATTCCTTAGGAGATTCACATTTAAAGGTAGATTTTTAGGAATGATAGAACAATGTGTTTGTACTCCAAAATTCCCTATTCTCCTAAATGGATGTCCTAAGGGATAATTTTCTTGTGAAAAGGATCTGAGATAGGGTGACCCCCTCCCTCTCTATCTATTTATTATTGTTGCTGAAGTGTTGGGAAGAAATATAGAACACCCCCCTGCTCTCAGTTGTCTTCCAGTTATTTGAACTGTCTAACACCATTGTCATCTATTTGAGCGATTTCAGTGATTCCCGAGGCCACCAGAGTATGGGCCACCTATGAGTTCATTTTCTTACCCTCTTTGTGAATTTTTATCTTAGTTTTTAGGCGATTTTGCAAGATTTTTGAATTTTTCACGCTAGGGTTAGGGCTTTTTTCGCATTTTCATTTTTTGGTTTCTTTTTGCGCATTCAAATTTTATTTTTATGCATTTGATGAACGTTGTCGCACATATGAATTTTTAGATAGCACATTTGATTTATTTTTTAGTGCATATGAGTAAGATTTTAGCACATATTAAAAATAGTGTAGTGCATATAAGTGATTTTTTAGTGCATATGATGAATTTTGTCAAGCATACGATTAATTAAATAACGCATTTGAAACAACACATTTAATTACTGTTTTAGCGCATTTGATAGAACGGGTAATTTTTTTATTTTTGGAAATTTTTTGACATGTGCCATTTGGATTTTTAGGTTCGTTATGAATTTATGCACCTTGTCGATGTGTCAATTGAGTTGATTGTGTTGATTTTTATCATTAATTGATGTTTGTCATGAGTTGATATGAGTCCTTTGTGTCAATTAGAGATGGTTCAAATTTTGGTTTGGATCCAGTTGGTCAAAGTCGATATGGTTCAAGGTCGATATGGGTTACTTGTCGATATGAGTCAATTTTTTATATGGGTCCACTTGTCGATATGAGTCAATTGTTGCTATGAGTCTTGAAGTGATATGGGTCCTAATTCTGATATGGGTCAAATTTGATATGGTTCTCTGTTCAATATAAGCCAAATTTTGATATGGGTCTTGATGTCGATATGGGTCAATGTTGTTATGAGTCTTGGTTCGATATGGATTTGTTTTTTATATGAGTCTTGATGTCGATATGAGTCTCTTGTTTGATATGGGTCTTGATGTTGTTCGATATGGAACAATTTCGATATGGGACTGATTTGATTGATTGATTGATCTGTGCTATGAGTCTTGATTGATTGGTTTCTGAGATTGATTTTTGATATGGAACTTGGTCATTGATATGGTACTTGATTGCAGGGTACTAGTTGACTTAGTCGAAGGAGCAAGAGTCAATTTCATTGTTTATAGAGCAGAAAGGTGGCGACGGGCCCCTATCTATAGACTAATTTACCATAAATGAAGGGGGCATTATAGCATTTAGACCCCACGGGGAACTATAATTACCCCCCTCGAAACACACTGGGAACCCTATGATTAAGATAGAATATGCTAGAATAAGCTTGAATTACCTTATTCTAACAAGCTGCTCTTTCTTATTATAGCAAGTTAATTAATCGTGACTCTAGCAAGCTACAGTCAAGACTCGATTCATGTAGATTAATTAATTCTCCTACTCTAGCCCCCTACTATTCTAAAGGGCCAATAGCCCTACTATTCACCCTATTATTGTATTATTGCTTGATTTTATACGTAACATGGGTGAGATCTACCCTATTCTATGCGAGTTGATTCCAGTAGATTATATACATAAGATTTCACTGCCATAAGGTAATAGGCTTCCAATGCCAATAGAAAGTAACCCATCCAATGGTATTCAACATCCAGAAAACTACTAAATAAAAAGCATCCCAGGCCGAAATATTGCAAGTACCACCCCGTCCTGGACCATTGCAAGGAAAACTATAACCAAAATCTTTCTTATCAGGCATTAGCTTATAATCGCGTGCATCCAAAGCACCTTTTACTAAAACCAATGTAGTTGTATGCAAACCTAGAGCAATAGCATGATGAACCAAAAAGTCTTCGAGACCACTTGTTAAGAACAGTGAATTTTTATTATCGTTAATAGCACTCAACCAATCGGGTAACCATAAACTTTTGTGAGCATTTAATGTTGTATCATTTGCTGAAGATAAGAGTACATCAAAACCATATAAGGTCTTACCATGAGCACATTGTATCCATTGAGAAAATATGGGTTCAATCAAGATTTTCTTTTCTAGAGTACCAAAAGCGAGCATAACATTGTTATGAACATAAAGTCCCGAGGTATGAAAACCTAGGAATAAACTAACCCAACTTAAATGAGAGATTATGGCTTCCTTATGCTCCAACATTCTTGCCAATACATTATCCTTATTTTGTTGTAGATTATAATCTCTAATGAGAAATATAGCTCCATGAGAAAATTCCCCTATCATAATGAATCCGACAATGTATTGATGATGAGTATACAATGCAGTTTGGGTAGTAATCTTGCGCTATGAATGCATAGGCAGGTAAAGAATATGTGTGTTGAGCTACCAAGGAAGTAACAACTCCTAAAGAAGCTAGACAAAGACCTAATTGAAAGTGAAGAGAATTATTGATTGTGTTGTAAAAACCCTTATGCCCGCGTCCTAATAAGCCTTTCAGAGGAACATGTGCTTCTAAAATATCTTTTATATTGTGTCCAATCCCAAAGTTGGTTCTATACATATGACAAACAATGAAAAACACAAATGCAATAGCTAAATGATGATGTGTGATATTAGTTAGCCACAAACTTTGTGTTTGTGGGTGAAATCCCCCAAGAAGAGTTAGAATAGTAGTTCCCGCCCCTTTAGTAGTACCAAATAAATGACTACTACAATCAAGATTTTGAGCATAAAGATTCGACTGACCTATAAAATGTGGTTCCAACCCTTCAGGATGTGGTAATACATCTAAAAATTTATCCCATCTTATGTGTTCTCCTCTTGATTCAAGAATAGTGACATGAACTAAATGCCCCATCCAAGCCAAAGAACTGACTCCAAAAAGCCCTGACAAATGATGATCAAAATTTTTAAACCAAGAAACACTTGGTTTCCATTGAGGTTGTAGATGCAACCAACCCACTGTTAAAAAGAGAGCAAAAGGAAATAGCAAGAAAAGAGCTCCAGTATAAAGATCTTCATTAGTGTGTAAGCCAATTGTATACCACCACTGATAAACACTGGAATAAGCAATATTAACCAGACCGGGGGTACCTCCTCGGGTAAAGGCTTCTACAGTTGGTTGACCAAAATAAGGATCCCAAATTGCATGAGCAATAGGTCTTACATGTAAGGGGTCGTGGACCAATTCTTCGAAATTGCCTTGCCAAGTTACGTGGAACAAATTACCAGAGGTCCACAAAAAGATTATTGATAACTGACCAAAGTGAGAAGAAAAAATCTTTTGATAAAGACGCTCTTCGATAATATCATCATGACTCTCAAAGTCATGTGCAGTAGCAATACCAAACCAAATACGACGAGTAGTTGGGTCCTAGGCCAAGCCTTGGCTGAACTCTGGAAATCTTGATGCCATAATACTTTTCAAATCCTCCTAGTCATTATCCTACAACAATAATTTTTGCTAGGAAGAACTCCCATGTTGTGAGTATTCCACCCAGAAGGTAATGAGCTAGTCCTATAGCACATCCTTGGATAATACTCAAGTCTCTGGGCTAGGTAGTAGGAGCAACTTTTAATTTATTATGATCCCAAACAATAGATTCAATAAGTTCTTGCCAATATCCATGGCCACTAAATAGGAACATTAAACTAAAGGCCCAAACAAAATGAGCACCTAAGAATAAAAGGCCATAGGTAGATAGTGAAGAATTGTAAGATTGGATTACTTGAGAAGCTTGTACCCATAGAAAGTCACGAAGCCACCCGTTAATTATAATGGAACTCTGTACAAAGTTTCCTTCTGTAATATGAGTTACCACTCCCTGATCACTTATACTACCCCAAACATCTCTGAAATGAAGTTGTTGACTTATTCTCAATATGATGCTTGATTGATTGATTAGATGATTAGATAGGCCTTGGTTGATGTCATGACTATCATCACTGGATTTGTTGATTGTCTGATTGTGAAGAGGGGAAAAAGACCTATGAGGTGGATTAGTTAATAAGCATGCAAATCAAACATGAAAGTATATGAAATCAAAGACATAATTTGAAATGCATAAAAACATGAATAATGAAAATTTATATATCTCACACAATCCTTTTACCTTCTCCTTCGGATGGAGCTTGATGAAGTGAAGGCGCCCTTGGATGATGCTCCACTTGATGTGCTCATTTTTCTTGCTTGATGTGGATGGCTCTCCAATGTTGTGCACAAATGGAATGGATTTGGAAGATGATAAGGATGAGATGATCAAGTGTGGATGAGATATGATTTGAACATGATAAGGATGATAAAGTGATTTTCTTAGGCTTAAAAGGGTAGCATAAGATTATTGAACTTGGAGATGAAAAATGAAGGGATGGCATCCTCAATTTATAGGAAGAGGAGAGGAAAAATGGATGGCTAGGATGGATTCAAGATGAAGGGCTAGGATTGCTTGTGAACTCACACAAGGCCCAAGAGAGGGTGTGGAGACCAAGAGATATGTCTTAAAGACATTTCTTGTCTCCACACTCCTCAAGGTACATTGGGGAGACTTCCCAAGGTACCTTGAGAAGAGAAAAGTGCATTAGGAAGACTTCCCAATGTGCCTTGAGAGGAGCAAGGGATGTGACATTCCTTGAATAATGGGGAGGAGGAATTTAAAATTCTCCAAAAAGGGATAATCATGAGGATTGGAGGAATAAGAAGGAATTAAAAATTCCTTGGGAGAGGAGATGCCTAGAGGATTGTGAGATTTTGAAGATCTCACATTCACCTAGGAAAGGAACATTAAAAGCTAGTGGTTGGATGGAAGGGACAAGGAGTTGACTTCATGGATAATCATGATGATTAGCCATTAGCAACTCATTAGGAGGGGGATTAGAGGAAATGTTAGGTGGGATTAGGATTTGTAGGAGGATTTGACTAGGAGAGAGAATGAGTGGAGGGAATTAAAAATTAGAAGAATAAGGTTAAGTGAGTTCAGGGAGTTTCTAGAAGACTTTATTAGGTTAATGATGAATTAAGAAGATGGTTTGTAGGAAGCATGCGGGTTAACTAATTAATTGAAATTAATTAGCTAAGAGGGAGATTTGTGAGAATTCAATTTTTAGAAGAATAAAGAAAGGGATTGATTTATTAAATAAATCAGTCACATACTATAGTGACAATATCAATTATATTTAATTAATATTGAGGAGAATTTGAATTAACATAATTAATTAATTAATTAATTATGTGAGGAATTAAAAATAATTAAAAATAATTATTTTTAAGTGTCTACATTTTTCCCCTCTTTTAAGAGAGGTGTAATGACACGTTTATTAAAAGAATAATCTTGTTTGATTTGATTGATAAGATCTAGATTCAGTCTGGTTTCAGGAAGGATTCATCTTGTATAAGACAAAGGTGATCAAAGCGTCTGGTTTTAGGAAGGATTCATCTTGTATAAGACATGATTGATCACAACGTTTGGTTTCAGGAAGGATTCATCCTGTATAAGATATGATCAGAGCATCTGGTTTCAGGAAGGATTCATCCTGTATAAGACATGATTGATCACAATGTCTAGTTTGAGGAAGGATTCATTCTGTATAAGACATGATTGATCACAACGTCTGGTTTCAGGAAGGATGCATCCTGTATAAGACATGATCAGAGTACAACATCTGGTTTCAGGAAGGATTCATCCTGTATAAGACATGACTGATCACAACATCTCATTTTAGGAAGGGTTCATCCTGTATAAGACATGATCAGAGCGCAACGTCTGGTTTCAAGAAGGATTCATCCTATATAAGACATGATCAAAATCAGAATTAATTATGTGAGGAATTAAAAATAACTAAGATAATTATTTTTAAGTGTCTACATTTTGGTGATGTGTAGAAGATAGAAGAAGAAAAGGATGCCCCAGCGTAAAGCATGGGAGGTGAATGCCCCCTCAAGAATTTTTTTGAAAAAAAGGACGAAAAATTCTTAAAAAAAAAGGGAGGAAGAAGAATCAGGGTGGAAGGGATAAATGAGGAAGAAATATGAAGCTTTGTGAAGAATTTGGAAAGACGTATAGTAGAGGCGAGACTGCGGGGGAAGATGGGCCCTCACAGGGACCCATATACGCCACAACGGACCCAATGAGGGGTCATTGTATCATGACTGACATATTTTTCTCTTTATATATATATATGATTTGATTGGTGATAGATGATGTGTAGCATTTATTGTGATGGATTATTTTTGTTTCTCTTATGATGTCATATATGGATGCAATCATGGATGTGCTATGCTGATCTATTTTGTGATGCAGAGTGGATGCTTATGTATGTATGTTTATGATGTGTTGCTGACATAGTTTTTGGATGTACGATGAGTTTTTTTTATGCTTTATGTATAAATACACATGTGTGAATGATTTATGATGCAATCTAGATGTAATGCTATATGGATGAGTGTATATTTTATTTATGTGATGCAATCTTATATGGTAAATGTTTTGTGGAAAACATGTATGTCTAAGAAATGCACTCTACATGATATGAATGAATTAATAAAAAGAGGGAATATGCCAATAATAACACAATGATCTTAGATAAAAGAATATGGAATAGATGGAAAGTGGGGGAAATTGAGAACTCCATGGGATTATTGAGTTTAGTTTTTGATGGGATGATGGTGAGATTTTGTGCACAACAAATGTGGAGAGCCAACCTAGTTTGATATTGCCCTGAGTGGCTTGCACCATTGATTATAGAAATCAGGATGCCATGAGAAACCCAAGGCATGGACTGACTCTGTAGACAAATGGGAATTTATTGCACACAACAATGCAAGTGTTAAGAAACACTAATACAAAGTTGTGGGTTCGTGCAAGGAAACCCTCAAACACATCGATACCTCTTGTACACGAGAAGGTAAGTGTTGATAAACACTAGTACCAGGTCACCGGTTTATACAAGAGGGAACCCAAACATGCCATACTATGAAATATGCCCTAGTATGCGCCTATCATAATGTACCTGGATATGGAAGAACCTAGGCAGTCATAAATAGTGGCAGTCGTAGGGCAAAAGATGCAAGTCTATATGAAAAGATCTAACAAAATCTAACAAGTCACTTCCTTGCGACCAAATGATACCTCTTGCCAAGAGTAGAACTAGGATGAAGGATTAGGTTGCCAGGTGAGGGAAGGGGTCATCCCTAGGGCAAAGTGGGCTTTTGGATTAGGCAAGTGATTCTATGGTTTTGTAGAGTGACTAGTGGATTTGGGATTATTTCTCAAGACTTCTTGAACCTTACACAGAGGCATAAAAGCTCAGTTTTAATGGGACATTCCTTGTTCATGACTCAGGCAAAGACTCATCATCGTACGCATGTTTTATTGGGAGGTGGAAAAGAAGGAATGTTGTGGATGGGTGGGCTGGATGGCGGATGATTTGTAGTATCGACATGATAGACAGTGGATCTGGTTATTTACCTTGGTGCCTGCGCAGAGGTTTTCACCAAGGTACTTGTCTGTAGCACCACAAAGTGGTTTTCACTAATGGATGAATTGTTTTTCTTTCTTTTTCTGATTTTTTAATTTTTTTGTGTCATAAGCCACCTGTTTGCCAGATTTTCACCAAAGTGATGATTTTTTTAAGGATCTTTTTCTCATATTTTATTTTTATTTTTTTCTTGATTTTTTTGACAATTTAAGACTTTCTGAGGACTAAGCATAAAATCTTTTGAGGTGCATGATATTCATTGGATCATCCAAAGGATCGCCTTGACGAGCCAAAGACCAGGGTGTTGGTATTATGTGAACCGTATGAGGACATAATGATATTGTATGTTCTCATTGATGTCAATATGTGAGAGCTGGTATATATGCCAAAGTAAAGCAGTATATTGTTCAAGGTGAACCAACATGTCAAGGTGAACCAGAATGTAGTCATGGGAACTGACACATGCAAGCATTGTATGACTACCGGTTGGTAGGTAGTTTCCATTTCAAGATTTCTGGTTGGAGTATCTCAAGCCTGTGTGACTCAATCGGTGATTTTTATGTGATGAAGTTAGCATGATAATGAAGAACAGATAGTGTTGCCACATAAGCCTTGTGCGCATGAAGGATCCTGCATAAAGAAGAGTGTTCCTATCTACCTTGGGAATGTGCAAAGTCTGTAAATGGTGATAACATGCGATGGGTTATCAGCCGCCATGAAATCGATGGAAAATGAATGATGGAGAATGTCTTGAGATTGGATCAAGACTGTTGCATTCAATACAGTATGATCAACGGTCAGGATTGAACCGTTTGAATTCCTTAACCTAACAGGTCTAGGGTTTAGGGTTTATGCTACCGACCTGTCTATTGTCCTATAAGGTCGATGTTCTGATTCTTTTAGAGGATGTTGGCAAAAGTTGTGTGTGTGTATCTAAGAGAAGAGATACGTGATTCTTGCCAGACCAGAGGAGAGAAGTCATATCTAAAGAGTGTAAGTGCAGAAGGTGAAGAGGAGCTTAAGCGGATCTACATTGGCATTGAGTGATATTATCAGGTCATTGATATACTTGTTGATATTTAACTACTTCAACATTTGTGAAATCCCCTAACAAGGTAGCCTTAATCGACTTGTTGAAAATCCTCTAACAGTGTAACTTGAAGCTACTGAGTCATTGATATCCTTTAGCTATTGAGTTCTTGAAATCCTCTAACAAGGTACCCTTAACAGGGTTTAACCCTTAACCGGGTATTGTAGCCATCCCTTAACTAGGTGATCCCTAATAGGATTGGTTCCTAACAGAACCTATTGTATCTGTCTTTAACCAGACAAGGCTCCTAATAGAGCGGACTCCCAAAGAGTTCAAAAACAAGCTTGTGGGTATTCATCCCCACCGTGGTTTTTCCCAGTTGGGTTTCCACATGAAAAATGTGTGTGTCATGTGTGATGTTTTCTTCATGTGATGTTATGATTGTTTTCTAATTAAGTGGTGATGCATGTTGATCTTGTTGTAATATGTACATCTTGGATGGTAGATTTCCTGTTCATGCATTAGAGTGAAATGGGAATGAAGAGTTAGATTATATGAGAAGATAATTGTCAACCAGTCTTTTCTTGTCTTAGTTACACTGGGTTTTTCTGGTTGAACTTTGTTGAAGGACCGATGTTGTTGTTTGTCTATCATTGCATAAGTGTTAGTTGACAAACCAGTTTAAGGTTGAGTTTTTGCCTGTACTGATTCACCCCCCCTCTCAGTACTAGTTTGGTACTATTCATTCATCATTAAGTTATCAATTGGTATCAGAGCATCCTCCAGGTCCTCTGTGTTGTAAGCTTAACCGCTTGAGGGAAAGATCCTCTTGTAATGATGAAGAGGGAAGGTCCAAAGTTTAACAAAGAAAATTTTAGTATATGGAAAGATAGAATGAAGATATACATCAGAAGCATGGGTGCTCAACATTGGAGCTATGTTGAGAATCCCTATGTTGCCTCTACCGGTACTCTCACCGATGATCAAAAGAGAGAGATACAGGAGAATGGGCAAGTCATGGAAGCCCTAATCAATAGTTTATCTGATATTGAGTTCATTGATATCCAAGATAAGGTAAATCCCAAAGAGGTATGGGATGCTCTTGAAAATATCTATGGAGGTGATGAGCATGTAAAACAAGCTAAGGAAGAAAGCCTTAGAGGAAATTTTGAAGACATGTGAATGGTTGAAGGTGAAACCATTCAATAGTATAGTATTAGAATCAAAACTGTTGTCAGAGATATCAAGAGTGCGGGTGGTAAAATGGAAGATTCCACTATGGTAAGCAAAGTCCTAAGATCCCTATTGTCAGTCTATGCAATAAGGGTTGCTGCTATTCAGGAGCTGAGATCAATAGACAAGACTAAGGTATCCTTGGACTCCATCATAGCAAAGTTGATAGCCTATGAGATAAATAGTTTTGATGGAAGTGTTCAAAATACTGAATCAACTTTAGAGCTTCTATTGTACCATCCATGAAAGGAAAAGAAGCAAGCACTAGTGGTGAACCAAGACAGAGCATAGTAATAGATGATTAGGAGTTTCTGATGGAATTTGAAGCTCTTCTTGCCAGGAAATTTCCAAAAGGAACCAGTAAATACAGAGGTAAGCTCCCTTTGAAATGTTTTTCATGTAACTAGATAGGACATATTGCTATGAACTATCCTAATAGTGACAACAAGGATAAACCGGAAAGATTCAGGAAATTCAAAGGAGGAAACTGGAGAAACTGTTTTGTTGTAGTTGATGAAGGTGTCACAGATGAGGAATCAGAAGTTGAAGAGAATGAAGACATTGTGTTTGTTGTTGTAAAGGAAGATGTGTCAAACAAGAAGGCTCTTGTCTCCCACTTTGATGATTCCAATGAGTGGATTATTGACAGTGGTTGCTCACACCATATGACTGGTGACCGGAGCAAGTTTCTATCCTTGGAAGAGTATGATGGTGGTGTGGTTCATTTTGGCAATGATGCACCATGTATGGTTAAAGGAAAAGGGTCCATCTCTCTAAATGGAAAGAGTAGTGCTGACAATGTGTATTGGGTTGATGGTCTCAGACACAACCTTCTGAGTGTTGCCTAGCTGAATGACAGTGGCCTCACTATGGAATTAAAGAGTGGAATATACAAAATCAAAGGAAAAGATGGTGAATTGGTGGCCACCGGCATGCAAACTAACCTATTTCATCTGAATGCAAATATAAGTACATGTCTTATGGCTAAGTTTGATGATAGCTGGATATGGCATAGGAGACTCTGCCATGTAAACTTTGATAACATTGTGAAGGCTAGTAAGATCAAGGCAGTTAGAGGGTTGCCGGTGCTAAGCAAACTAGATAATACCTTGTGCAGAGAGTGTCAATTGGGGAAAATGTCTTCCTCAACCTTTAAAGGTAAATATTTCACTACTGACAACTTGCTTGATCTTGTGCATACTGATTTGTGTGGTCCTATGAAAACTAGAAGTGTGCAGGATGATATGTACTTCATGATTCTCACTGATGACTGCTCAAGAATGATGTGGGTCACATTCTTGAAAGACAAGTCTGAAGCCTTTGTGAAGTTCAAAGCTTTCAAAGAATTAGTGGAGAAGGAAAGCAGTAAAAGGATCAAGTGTCTCAGAACTGATCAAGGAGGGGAATTCACTTCCAGTGAATTCAACAAGTATTGTGAAGAATTTGGCATCAAGAGGCAACTGTCTGCCCCCCAGACTCCACAATAGAATGGCCTAGCAGAGAGGAATAATCAAACTATGGTTGAAGTAGCTAGAACCATGTTGATTCAAGGAAAAGTAGCTCACAGCTTTTGGAGAGAAGCAGTAAGCACTGCAGTCTACCCAATGAACCGGGTACTCATCAAGAAAGGTAAGGATAAAACTCCTTATGAGTATTGGACCTGCAAGACACTTTTGGTTAGCTACTTTAGGGTATTTGGTAGCAAATGTTACATCAAGAGGAGTGAAAATTAGGGCAAGTTTGAAGCTAAATGTGATGAGGGAATATTCCTAGGATATTCCACCAAGAGTAAAGCTCTCAAGTGTTTCAACAATAGGACTCAGAGAATTATGGAAAGTATCAATGTGAGAGTTGATGAAACCTCTAAGAAACCAAAGGAAACAAGTAGTGAGAAAGCTGTAAATGAACCGATTGCAACCTTTTGGGAACCGATTGTCAGTCAACCAAGTACTAGTAATAGTGTTCCTGAACCGGTGAATGTTGATACTAATGAAGATGAGGATGAAGAGGAAAAGGAAGAAGAACTAGTCAAGACTATTCCTTAATATGTCGAGCTGAATCATGATCCTAAGTAGATCATAGGAGATAAGGATGCAAGAATCCTTACAAGAAGAAAGATCAGAAAAAACTCATGTTTGATCTCTGAATTTGAGCCTAAGTCATTCAAAGAGGCTCATAAAGATGAAGACTAGATCAAGGCAATGGAAGAGGAACTTGACCAGATAGAGAAAAATGGTACATGGTCCTTAGTACCTAGACCGGAACATAAAAATGTCATTGGCACCAAATGGGTGTTCAGAAACAAGTTGAATGAGGATGGCATAGTGATCAGGAACAAAGCCAGATTGGTGTGCAAAGGATATGCTCAAGAAGAAGGAGAAGACTATGGAGAAACCTTTGCTCCAGTAGCTAGATTGGAAGGAGTTCATATGCTTCTTGCATATGCAACTTTTAAAGGATTCAAGGTATATCAAATGGATGTAAAATCTGCATTCCTAAATGGTGTACTTGAAGAGGAGGTGTATATAGAGCAACCAGATGGGTTTTCCCTATCTGAAGACAGTGATATGGTGTGCAGGCTACATAAAGCCTTATATGGTCTAAAGTAGGCACCTAGAGCATGGTATGAACGTCTACATTCCCATCTTGTGAAGATTGGATTTGAGAGAACAAGTGAAGATCGCAATAACTACTTGAAATTTGAAGGAGATCAAATCCTAATCTGTGAAGTTTTTGTTGATGACATTATCTTTGGTGGAGATGACAAGATGAGTCATGAGTTTGCTGATGAGATGAAGGAAGAGTTTGAGATGTCACTCATAGGGGAGATTAAGTTCTTCATTGGACTGCAGATCCAGTAGATGAAAGATGGAATCTTTATCACTCAGTCCAAATATGTCAAAGAGGTGTTGAAGACCTTTGGCATGGAAGATAGCAACCGGTTGGTACACTGATGGTGACCGGTTGCAAATTATCAAAAGAGGATGAATCTACATTGGTTGATGAGAAGGAATACCGATCAATGATTGGTAAGTTGCATTCTGTAGTGCATAGCAGACCAGATATTGCCCATGTAGTTAGCATTACTGCAAGGTTCTAGAAAAGTCCAAGAGAATCCCACTTGGTTGCAATCAAGCGGATTCTTAGGTATCTGAAGGGAACAGTTGGCTATGGATTGTGGTACCCATACAACAATGATTTCAACCTGAAAGTATTCACAAATTTTGATTGGGCAGGTAATGTGGATGATCAAAAAAGCACAACCGGTGGTGCATTCTTTCTCGGTGGTAGACTGGTCTCATGGATGAGTAAGAAGCAGAGTTGTAGCTCTCAGTCTACAGCGAAAGCGGAGTATGTTGCAGCTTTCATGAACTGCACTCAGACAATCTGGATGAAGCATGTATTAGATGGCTTCAAAATCCTTGTATCTGAACCAGTAAGTATATTCTGTGATAACACAAGTGCTATCAATGTTTCAAAGAATCCAGTTTTACATTCTAGAACGAAGCATTTTGAGCTTAAGTATCATTTCTTGAGGGAAAAGGTTCAGAATAAAGAGATTGCACTGGAACATGTTTCCAGTAAGGAGCAGTTAGTAGAAATATTCACCAAGCCTCTCCCAAAGGCTACATTTGTGTATTTAAGAGGTGAATTGGGGGTACTGCGCCTTCATGAGGTAAATTAAAAGTATTTGTTCCACATTAGTCAGGTATTGCATAGTCAATTTTTTTTTGATTGATGTGTTGAAGGATGCTACTCCTCAAGGGGAGCAGCATAATGGAAAAAGGATGTTTGTGCCTCCACTTTGGCATTGTTGTCAAAGGGGGAGAAGAATTGTAGTGAAGAAGATATCTATAGAAATTGGGGAGAAGATGAGTTTGCAAAAAGATATCTTTTTATATTGCCATCAATGCAAAAGGGGGAGATTGTTGGCATTATGTGAACTGGTATGAGGACATAATGATATTGTATATTGTCATTGATGTCAATATGTGATATGAAGAGAGAACTAGCATATGTGAGAACCGGTATATATGCCAAAGTAAAGCGGTATATTTGTTCAAGGTGAACTAGCATGTCAAGGTGAACCGGCATGTAGTCATGGGAACCGCACATGGAAGCATTGTATGACTACCGGTTGGTAGGTAGTTTCCACTTCAGGATTTCCGATTGGAGTATCTCAAGCCTGTGTGACTCAATCGATGATCTTTATGTGATGAAGTTAGCATGATAACAAAGAACAGATAGTGTTGCCACGCAAGCCTTGTGCACATGAAGGATCCTGCATAAATAAGAGTGTTCCTATCTACCTCGGGAATGTGTGAAGTCTGCAAACGGTGATAACGTGTGATGGGTTATCAGCTGCCATGAAACTGGTGGAAAATGAATGATGGAGAATGTCTTGAGATTGGATCAAGACTGTTGCATTCAATATAGTATGATCAATGATCAGGATTGAACCATTTGAATTCCTTAACCTAATAGGTCTAGGGTTTAGGGTTTATGCTACCGACCTATCTATTGTCCTATAAGGTCAATGTTCTGATTCTTTCAGAGGTTGTTGGCAAAAGTTGTGTGTGTGTATCTAAGAGAAGAGATACGTGATTCTTGCCAAACCAGAGGAGAGAAGTCATATATGAAGAGTGTAAGTGCAGAAGGTGAAGAGGAGCTTAAGCGGATCTGCATTGGCATTGAGTGCTATTATCAGGTCATTGATATACCTGTTGATCTTTAACTACTTCAATAGTTGTGAAATCCCCTAATAGGGTAGCCTTAACCAACTTGTTGAAAATCCTCTAATAGGATAACTTGAAGCTACTGATTCATTGATATCCTTTACCTATTGAGTTCTTGAAATCCTCTAACAAGGTACCCTTAACAGGGTTTAACCCTTAACCGGGTATTGTAGCCATCCCTTAACTAGGTGATCCCTAACAGGATTTGTTCCTAATAGAACCTATTGTATCTATCTTTAACCGGACAAGGCTCCTAACAGAGTGGACTTCTAAAGAGTTCAAAAACAAGCTTGTGGGTATTCATCCCCACCATGGTTTTTCCCAGTTGGGTTTCCACATGAAATATATGTGTGTCATGTGTGATGTTTTCTACATGTGATGTTATGATTGTTTTCTGATTAAGTGGTGATGCATTTTGATATTGCTATAATATGTACATCTTTGATGGTAGATTGCCTGTTCATGCATTAGAGTGAAATGGGAATGAAGAGTTAGATTAAATGAGAAGATAAGTGTCAACTGGTCTTTGTTTGTCTTAGTTACACTAGGTTTTTCTGGTTGAACTCTGTTGAAGGACCGATGTTGCTGTTTGTCTGTCAGTGCATAAGTGTTAGTTGAAAAACCGGTTTAAGGTTGAGTTTTTGCCTGTACTGGTTCACCCCCCCTCTTAGTACCAGTTTGATACTATTCATTCATCATTAAGTTATCACAAGGAATAAGGGGTGGCACCTGTGGGGGTGCGGATGGAGGTGCGGTAGGCCCACAAAGCAGGATGGAGTTGGAGGTGCCAATCATGACCAGCTTCATTGACTATCTTTTTTAGGATCTTGATTAAGGTTTTATTAGAAGCCTTAACTTGGTCATTGCCTTGGGGATAATATGGGGTCGAGAAGCGATGTTGGATGTTTAATTTCTGGCAGAGTTCTTTGACATCCTGGTTTTTAAATTGTTTTCCATTATCTATGATAATAACTTTTGGGATGCCATACCAGAAGATTAGATATTTCAAGATGAATTTTGATATTTGATTGCCGGTGGTGAAAGTAAGAGGGATAGCCTCTACCCACTTGGTGAAGTATTCGGTGGCGGTGATAATGAATTTATGTCCATTGGAAGATGAAGGGTAGATTTTCCCAATGAGATTGAGCCCCCACTGTGAGAAGGGCCATGATGTTATAAATGGTTGCAATTCTTGTGACAGTGCATGAATTTTGTCACCATGTTGCTAGCAAGGGATGCATTTCTTCACATAATTATATGCATCTACCTCCATTTTAGGCCAATAGTATCCTGTTCTCAAAATATTTTTAGCCAATGTGATCCCACTTGAGTGTGCCCCACAGATACCCTCGTGTACTTTGCGTAATGCCCATTCCACCTCTTGTTTATCTAAACACCTTAGGAGGGAACAATTGAAATGCCTTCTAAATAGGGTGTCATTGAGGATGGTGTAACGAGCACATCGACGGATGAAGTTTTGATGTTGGGTTTTTGTGAGATGTGGGGGAATGGTGTTGTCTTTGAGGAAAGTGAAGGTTTCTTGGTACCAAGGGGACTCAGGACCAATGAGAACACACACCATTTTAGACTTTGGTAGGTCATATACTGGTACAAATAATTGCTCGACCAAGAACTTGCACTTCTGACTGTGTGCTGGCATTTGAAGGAGGGAGCCAATGGTGGCCATTGCATCTCCAACCCTGTTGTTTGTTCGTGGGATTTGATTAAATGTGATTGTTGTGAAATGTTTCTTAAGATCTTCAACCATGGTATGGTAAGGAAGGAGTTTATCATCTTTTGTCTGGTACTCATCATTGACTTGTTTTATAATGAGCTGAGAATCACCATAAACTTGTAACTCCTTTATTTTCTAGTGGATAGCCAGATGCAAACCTATGATGAGTGCCTCGTATTCTGCTATGTTATTGGTACATGCAAAGGCTATCTTGTATGATTTGGGGATGCCATCTCCTTGAGGTGTGACCAATAATATTCCTACCCCCGATCCATTTTGGGTGTAGGAGCCATCAAAGTATAATTGCCATGTGGAGGATGTGGAAACAGTCATAATGAACTCATCTGGTAATTCTATGAGAATAGGATGGTCACCTGGAAGTGGAGCTTCAACCAACTAATTTGCAATGACTTGTCCCTTGATTGCCTTTTTGTCCACATATTTGATGTCAAACTCACTTAGGAGCATGACCCATTTGGCCGTTCTACCAATGAGAGCTACTTTTGACAGGAGATATTTAAGTGGATCAATTTTAGCAATTAATTTTGTCTTGTTGTTTAGCATATAGTGTCATAGTTTCTATGTGCTAAACACTAGTGCCAAACATGCTCTTTCAATGGGGGTGTAATTGAGTTCATATCCTACCAATGTCCGACTGATGTAGTAAATGGCGTGTTCCTTCCCTTGATCATCTGTTTGCGCTAGTAATGCCCCGAATGCCACTGTAGTAGCACATATGTACAAAATGAGGGGTTTGCCAAGGGTAGGTGGCATCAAAACTGGAGGTGATGATAGATATTCTTTTAATTTCTCAAAGGCCTTTTGACATAAGCAATCCCATTTGAATTTTGTGTCTTTACACAACAGGTGTGCAAATGGATGGCACTTGTCTGCTAGCTATGAAATGAAACGCCTGACAGACTGGAGTTTTCCTTGGAGACTACATAGTTGTCAGAGAGTTTTTGGCGGAGGCATTTCCATTATAGCTTTTACTTTTGCAGGATCGATCTTGATGCCTCTACCGGAAACAATGAACCCTAATAATTTTCTTGATGTGACTCCAAACACACATTTTTTGGGATTTAGGCGTAGTTTGTATTTTTCTAATCTTTCAAAGATCTGCTTTAGAAATGGGAATGTGTTCTTGTCTTGTCTTAGATTTGCCTAGTAGATGATCCATATAGTCCTCCATAATTTTGTGTAAGAGGTCATGAACAATTATTGTCATGGCAAGTTGGTATGTAGCTCCAGCATTTTTGAGACCAAAAGGCATGACCCGATAACAGAAAGTACCCCATGGTGTTGTGAATGCGGTTTTATGCTGATCCTCATCTGCTATCCTGATTTGGTTGTATCCGGAAAACCCATCCATTAGCAATAGCATTTCATGTCCTGTTGTAATGTCCACAATCATGTCTATATTGGGGAGTGGGAAATCATCTTTAGGACAAGCTCTATTTAGATCTCAGAAATCTGTGCAGATGTGGATGCCCCTAGCAGGTTTGCTGATAGGTACAATGTTAAAGACCCATTCAGCGTAGTCTACTGGTTTGATAAATTCTGCTTCTAACATCTTTTGGAGTTTTGCCTTGACCAGGAGTGCAATATGTGTGTGCATTTTGTGCAATTTTTATTTTATAGGTTTTGCTTCTAGGCGGACGACAAGATTGTGAACCACCAAGGCAGAATCCAACCCTGGCATATCGGAATAGGACCATGCAAAATTGATTTTTACCTCTATAAGGAAGTTGATGAAGTCTTGTTTCTCTATTTCTGTGAGGGATTTAGCAATGAGCACATTTTTTGAAATGACTTTGGTGCCCATGTTGATGTTGTCTGTTTCTTCTATCAGCAAATTTGATTTGTCTTGTGGAAGGTAACCAATGATAGGGAGGTCAAGTCCCTCCTCGTCAAGTGCCTTTTCCAAGTTTTCACTTTTGGATATGCCCTTTGTTTTTATTTTTTATTCATCCAAAGGTGCCTCAAGGAGGTTTTCACCTAGAGAATCATGTCTTCTCCTTTTATTATCTTTTTTGTGGCTAAGGGCATTGACCTGACTACCAAAGTATCCCTTTTCATGTAGTTGAATACCCTCGATTCTGTTACAATCTTCTAGGTTTCGTGTCATTAGGAGAGCAATGAGAGCATTATCATCGACGTAGATATCTAAACTGGGTTTGTCTCATTGGCCCCAGTCAATGAGTTTAGGATGGACAAGATGTAGCTCGTGTGAAGTGGGAGGGGTTACGGGGGTGATGGTATTGATGTAAGTGTCAAGGAAGATATCTTTCTTGTATTCATAAGGCATTTCATGGAATTTCTCTTCATCAGCACTTTTGATATCTGAAGAAGGACTAGAAGGGGCACCAATGATAGTAATCTTAGGCACCAGGGTGTACCCCAAGCCTCTGTTGTATCTGTAGGAGATAGGATTTATGGGTGCTTTTGGGTACATTTTTTTGGATATTCTTGTTGGATCATCATCCTCTTCCCGGTACAACCAGGAAGAGACATCTACTTCAAAGCTCTCCTCATTAAGTGGGCCCCATTGTTGGAAGGTGGTATTTTGGCATTGCATGACTGGTTTTGGGTCCTTTTTGAGCTATTTTGGTTTGCCAAATGACTTAGGAGAGAGATGGAGGTTGCCTATTAATAAGACATCCTCCAATTTGTATTCTCCACAACCATTGTCCAAGATCTTGATTTGATTATCTGGTTGGGATGATGTGGAGGCAACATTTGATGTGTCAGATGGAGGCATTGGCAAAGGTCTATTTAATGGGCAATGATATGGATGGTTTTCCTCTAGGAGTTTGCAATACTAGAAGGGTTGTGGATCACTTTTGATAGTTATCTCTCTTCCATTGAAGGGGAATTTGATGCATTGGTGATAGGTGGAGGGTACAGCCTTCAAGGAGTGAATCCATGGCTAACCAAGGAGAATGTTGTAGGGGAGATCAAGATCTAGTACTTGGCAAGGGGTTTCAATTGTAATGGGGCCCACTTGAAGAGGCAAGGTGATCATGCCCTTTGAAACTCTTTCTACATCATCATATGCCTTTATTGTGATCCTTCCTAATGTGTCTACCAGGTCCTCAAAAAGTCTCAATTGTTTTATTAATTTGTATGTACACAGATTAAGCCCAGATCCACTGTCTATCAGGATACGTTTGACCTTGTGCTTGTGGATAAGAGATTCGATGTGCAAAGGTTTGTTATGGTCTTCATCTATGGGAGCATATTTGGAGGTAAATCCAAGGTGTTGTTGGGCGGCAAGGTTTCCAATGAGGGCTTGGAATTGGGTGGCATTGATGTTATCAGGAACATGTGATTCAAGAAGGGCTTGTTCCAAAATTTCTTTATGGATCAGGGAAGTCTTGAGAAGTTCCAAAATAGAGATCTGCGCGAGTGTCTTCCCAAGTTGGTCAAGGAGGTCATATCGGCGGGTGGAAGACATGGGTGGGGGGTTTGGTGGGGGAGGGACTCCTTGGATGGTGACTTTACCTCAATGTGTAGTTACATTGCAGTCATTCTGAAAATGGGAGGTGGAAGGCGTGGCACCTTGGATGACTATCCTAGTAGGATTTGGTCTGCTTTGGGAAGAAGGAGGATTAACTCCTTGGATGGTTATGACATTGACATGAGTGTCTGCAGGTTCAATGTGACCTACTAAAAAATCAAAGCCAGTTATGTGATTAGCGTAGTCATAACCCATTATGTTAGATGATGAGCCTTTTCCTTTATCATTCTTCGGGAAGGGTTCCTAGTATATTTTGAGTTTGTCATTGTTATTACCAGGTCTTGCATTTGCTACTTCAATATCACCTGTATATATAAATGAGACCTTGTATGTAGATCTTCAGTTTCATACACTTTCGTGTATCATGTCCCTTGATACGATGGTATTCACAATACTCATTTTCATTATACCATCTTGGTTTAGGTTGATTGGGGTCAAATGGGTGAGTGATTGGAAAAACCACTACACCTGCTTGGACAAGTTTTTTAAACACCATTTCAATAAGCTCAGCAAGAGGAGTGAAGTCTCTTGGGGTCCTGTTATTCGATTGGGGTGGTCATCCCTGGATTGAGACATTGTTGTGAGGTTTTTGGGATTGATTTTGATTGTTTTGATTATTGAATTGATGATTATTGGTGGTGGATTTTTGGGGAGCCACCACAGTTTGGACCCGCTTTGCATCAGTTACACCATCATTGACCACGTTTTTGTTTTTAGACCAGAATTTTGGCTTGTCGTTATGATAAGAGGAAGAAATTTGTGTTGATTTTAGGTAATGTTTCAAGGTTTCTTCCTCCAACAAGACACGTTCAAGGGCGAGGCACTTATCAATTAATTTTTGGAAGGATTTGATACATTGGGATATTAACGGTCTGTAAAGTTTAGGTGCCAAGTTCTTTTGAAATAGCTCAATTTGATGTTGTTCTAGCATGTCCCATTGGAATTTTTTGATAAGATGTCGCCATCTTTGTAGGAAATTGGCAAAGGTTTCTCCGGGACTTTGTTTTGTATTGCATAGGTCCATCATAGAAACATCATTAACCATGTTGTAAGCATAGTGGGCCACAAATTTTTCTGCCATGTCTGGAAAGGAGACAATGGAACCTCACGGTAGAGATGAGAACCATGACAAGGCATCTCCTATGAGACTCTTGGGAAAGAGTCTGTGAAGATAAAGGTCACTATAGGAGACTTCTTGGCATAAGATGTGAAATTCTCAGACATGGTTGCGGGGGTCTCCTTTGCCTTCATACTTGGTGAATTTGGGGATCTCAAATCCTAGGGGATAGGGTGCAACTGATATAGACGGGTCGTAAGGACAGGGGAAAAACTCTTTGAATGAGTAAGTTTTCCTTTTATTAGTCCTTTGTTTCATGTCCTTGATGATATTTTTCATGTCTTGAATTTCCTTGATGATGTCTTGTTGTGGACTTTGATAATGATGAATTGTATTTACCCCAAGAATTGGGTGAGCCAAAGAAGGTGCACCACCACCAATGTATTGATATGATGAGGAGGCGAGAACGTGGGATGTGAGGACCGATGTTGTAGGGATTTGTGTGATAGTTGGTTGTGGTCTGCAAACTGTTGTGACGGGATTGAGTACAGCCCAGATGAAATTTGCGACATTATTGGCAGGAAGGGAAGTTTGTGGAATAGAAATATGTGGTTGAATGGAAGGAGGTGGTATAGAAGTGTGTTGGAGAATAGATGAGATCGGATTTGATAGTGGTATAGATGGTAAGGAGGAAGAAGGTGGGATGGAGACCACAGTGGGATGTGCCATAGGTGGTATTGATTGAGCTTGGATGATTGATGGGGCTGCAATTGATTGAGTCTGAATAATAGGTGCAACACTTTGTGTGGGAGTGAGGTCTCCTTGTGGTTTTTGGGCAAGAGCGGATCTATTAAATTCAGGTAGAAGTTGAGCTCCATTTTCAAGGAGAGTTTTTAGAAGTGCAGTAGGATTGTGTTGAATAAACTTTTCCATCATCTCTTGGTTACAAGAATCCTCTAGGAAAGTTTGCACTTCCAGAGAAAGTTCATCTTGGTTAACCATGTTAGGATCTTGGTTTTGATCTTGATTGCTAGGTTGCCCACTTTGTGCAGGATCTTGCATGGGATCTTCATATAGGGCACTAATGTCCAACATGCCATATTGTTGTTCAGCCATCTTTCTCTTTTGGGATCGATTTGTAACCATACACGAATAACCTTGGAAAAGTTTGGAGGGGGAAATTTGCGATGAAAGGACTTAGCAAGATATTTGTGGAATTTTGGATTTTGTCTTTTATGACAAGGGATTTTGTTGATTGGTATGGTTCTTAGATTAGAGCCTAGATTTGATTAGGATTTGACACCTTAGTCCTTGGATGAGGATTTTAGGTGGTGGATGCAACCACAAGTAAGGTGATGGCCAAGTTGTGTAGAATTTAGACCTTGGATTGATGATTAAAAAGCCTCTCTTATACCAAGGGTTGGCTAATGACCCTAAGCAATGTAAAGACATGAGTTAAGAGTCTTGATCGACTCAAAAGGACTAGGTAAAGGGTACTTGGAGAGGATTACCCTTCAAGCATGAGAGCCAATTGATTAATGATGAGGTCTAAATGGAAGTTCATAAGGCATGTAACCTTAAGGTGAGGTTAAATTGGATTAGAGGATGATTGGATTTGAATTTTGATAATTGATTTGATAGTGGAGGGAGATTGATTTGATGTGCTAAGTCCTTGGTAAATTTGAGGATGATTGATGGAGGAGGTATGGTAGTGATGGTTTAGAAGAAGCTTGGTGACTAGGTTGTCTTTGGCATGAACATGACTTAATGGAGGATAGATTCGAATGGCAAGTTATATGAAGGGACACGACCACCCTGATTTGGATGATAGTTGGTGTTTCAAAGGACAATCTTGAATGTTGATGGAGAGGATGAACTCTTACCTTCTCTCTTTGGGCTTATGAAACATGGGATGGATGGATTTTTGACACCATTTTGGACTATGTGTGGGTAATGACTTGGACAATTGTTTGTGTCTTGACAAGTGATTTTGCAAAGTGTTTGGGGATAGTGATGTGTTTTTAGTCTTCTCTTGGCAAGTATGTATCAAACAAAGAAAATACAATGATCAAATGCATATTATCTCAAAGACACTCATGCTCGTATACAACATTCTTAAGGCTGGCAAGGACAATAGTCATTGGATCCCAATCTGTTTCCTAGCTACGCTTACCTAGAGTGAAGACTTAGATGTTTGACCCCACTAGCTCCCCTCCATGACACTCACTTCTCAGGGCAGCCAAGAATCAATTCCCATAAAAACTCCTCATGGCGAACTTTGTGTCTCTACCAAGGGCCATAAAAATATGGGTGGCTTCGGAGGTCTGACCTCCTACACCAATGACTAGAAGGTTTTTGGCCACTATGAACAAGGTGTTTAGTAAGTCTTCCCGTTAGGAGCTACCCTTCGAAGTTGCACAAGCGCAATTGAGGCCTATAGCCCAACGAAGCACCAAGAACTTAGTAGTCACGCAAGTGTGATTGAGATCTCTAGGATCCTACTAAGCACCCAATGTGAGAGTGAACTCTCATATAGTCCCAACCATTGACCCTTTCATAGTCAATGGCCTATTTATTATAGTGAGTTGGGAACCCTAGGTCTGGGTGTACTCACTTGGGTCATTCCCCTCTTACCTTCTCAAAGAGAAAGTTGGGAGGGCAGACCCGCTAGAGCTAAACATCCAATCAAACAAGAAAAGGTTGGAGGGTCTGGATTTCTAATCATCTAGCTAGACGAGAGCATACTCTCCTACCTTTACACTTTTCTTAAAGACACATAAGACAATGGTTCATTCCATTTAATTAATATCTAGGTGCCTAATTTAAATAAATGCACAATGTTTGGTCGGATTTCTTAGGCAACCTACAAAATAACTTGATTAGTAGTTTGAAAAATGGAGTCTTCAACAAGCGTCCTGCAAAAGACAACAAAATGACAAAAATATTATTTTTTTTGAATTTTTGGGAATAAGTAGAAAAACATGAATAAAAACTTTTTTACAAATGACAAATGTGGATTTGGAGGAAAATTTGATGGGTAAATGGTGTTTTACTAGGTTTTCGCTACTTTCCAAGGGATAAGCAAGCAAAAAATGGGGATTTTGGAGGAGAGATGAAGGAATGGAAAAATTTGTCCAAGAGGGACAAAGAAGCAAAAGTTGGCGATGGACAATATGGGAAAATTGGGAGGTGATTGGATAAAAGGGGAAGGAGTTATGGAAAACCCTAATAATAGAGGAATGTGGGATTTTGGGCTTCAAAAAGTGGATTTTTGGGATAAGGCCCCCAAGGAAATGTGCAAAATGGCAATGCGGGGGATCTAGTGAAGTTTGGAGGAAAATGGAGTGAAGATAAAGCAGATATGGTGAAAAAATAGAATAAATTTAACAACAGACAATCACGCTAAACAAAATAGAAAAGTGCCAAAGGTCTAGATTTCTGATTGTCTAGATAGACAAGAGCATACTCTCCTACTTTCACACTTTCCTGCGGTCAAACAAATTATAATTAAATAGAGAAAATTTCAAATTAATTCCTACAGAAAAGAAAATGAAATGAGGATCGCACAGAAACAGAAAAGAAACAATTTTTAATTAATTCCCTACAGTCAGACAAATAATTAAAATTAAACAGAAACAGAAAAGAAACTGAGTTTTTTAATTAATTCCTGCGGTCAGACAGATTATTAAAATTAAATAGAAATAGAAAAGAAATAGAGTTTTTTAATTAATTCCTACGGTCAGACAGATTATTAAAATTAAACAAAAACATAAGATAGATAGAAGAAGAATGAGGAGGAGATGGGAGAATGCGTAGAGTGCTCGTCCTGAAATACAGAGCCGCTAAAGATTTTTGTTTTCTTTTTCTGCAATTGCGCTATTCCAGAACCTGTGTCTCACAACTCACAAAAACTCAAAAAAAAAAGAAAAAACTATTAGTTCTTAGGGACGTGGGTCGCACCGGGTGTGCCAAAATGAAGAGGGGAAAAAGACCTGTGAGGTGGATTAGTTAATAAGCATGCAAATCAAACATGAAAGTATATGAAATCAAAGACATAATTTGAAATGCATAAAAACATGAATAATGAAAATGTATATACCTCACACAATCATTTTACCTTCTCCTTCGGATGGAGCTTGATGAAGTGAAGGCACCCTTGGGTGATGCTCCACTTGATGTGCTCCTTTTGCTTGTTTGATGTGGATGGCTCTCCAATGTTGTGCACAAATAGAATGGATTTGGAAGATGATAAGGATGAGATGATCAAGTGTGGATGAGATATGATTTGAACATGATAAGGATGCTAAAGTGATTTTGCTAGGCTCAAAAGGGCAGCATAAGATTACCGAACTTGGAGATGAAAAATGAAGGGATGGCATCCTCAATTTATAGGAAGAGGAGAGGAAAAATGGATGGCTAGGATGGATTCAAGATGAAGGGCTAGGATTGCTTGTGAGCTCACACAAGGCCCAAGAGAGGGTGTGGAGACCAAGAGATATGCCTTAAAGACATTTCTTGTCTCCACACTCCTCAAGGTACATTGGGGAGACTTCCCAAGGTACCTTGAGAAGAGAAAAGTGCATTGGAAAGACTTGCCAATGTGCCTTGAGAGGAGCAAGGGATGTGACATTCCTTGAAGAATGGGGAGGAGTAATTTAAAATTCTCCAAAAAGGGATAATCATGGGGATTGGAGGAATAAGAAGGAATTAAAAATTCCTTGGGCGAGGAGATGCCTAGAGGATTGTGAGATTTTGAAGATCTCACATTCACCTAGGAAAAGAGCATTAAAAGCTAGTGGTTGGATGGAAGGGACAAGGAGTTGATTTCATGGCTAATCATGCTGATTAGCCATTAGCAACTCTTTAGGAGGGGGATTAGAGGAAATGTGAGAGGGATTAGGATTTGTAGGAGGATTTGACTAGGAGAGAGAATGAGTGGAGGGAATTAAAAATTAGAAGAATAAGGTTAAGTGAGTTTAAGGAGTTTCTAGAAGACTTTATTAGGTTAATGATGAATTAAGAAGATGGTTTGTAGGAAGCATGTGGGTTAACTAATTAATTGAAATTAATTAGCTAAGAGGGAGATTTGTGAGAATTAAATTTTTAGAAGAATAAAGAAAGGGATTGATTTATTAAATAAATCAGTCACATACTATAGTGACAATATCAATTATATTTAATTAATATTGAGGAGAATTTGAATTAACATAATTAATTAATTATTTATGTGAGGAATTAAAATTAATTAAAAAAAATTATTTTTAAGTGTCTACAGATTGTTTTACTATAGAAGTAACTGATAGCTGGATGATACCCATGTGTTGATATAGGTCCATCAAGGGGTTCTCATGCTTCGAGAGAAATACCCAAAGACCTTTGTGATGAGAGATCGATTGACTGTCAATGATTTGGCAGTTATAGAGGCTTGCGGTCTCATTCACTTGTTACACATGTCGTCCTATCGGAAGAATAGGGCATTACTCACCATGTTGGTCAAGAGATGGCACAACGAGCATAACACCTTCCATTTACCAATTGGTGAGATCATAGTGATTCCTGAGGACATCTATCGGATTCTTTGGATTTTGATTATAATAAAGATGGCTGTGTATGATTTGGAGGAGGTTAGTGGGACAGATTCTTTGTGGGAGGTGTTTGTCGATCCACAGATTGCAAGCTACTTAGTCACGTGGCAAGACATGGTAGACAACTATGCCCCACTATCGTTAGTATTGGCAGGTTTGATTGGTAGCTTCCTGATTCTAAGCAGGAGGTTGGATGGGTTATCAATTGGATGGGGCCGAGTTCTACAAAAGATGGTGCAGTCATGCATGTCGTGCCTATGAAGTGTGATACCTACAGCTGCAACACAAACACTCAATAGATCATTACAAGCATGGTTAGAAAATAAGAAGCAAATGAAAGATGAACCATGACAAAGAGACCCATCGCCTCCTAAGAGATGTGAGTATGGATTTGCTCTCAGCGATTCTGGATAAGAAATCCCAGTGACTTGACTAGACCTAGATGGAGGATTTAAAATGATAATGATATGCAAAGATGAGATTGATTATGCTAGATTGATCCAAGAGACTAATTAAGTTAATGATATGCATTATTAAGCTATGATGATGCAATTAAGCTTGAAAATAGATTTATTAAGCTACATGATTCAACAATTATGCTAGAAAATGATCAAATTAAGCTAAATCTAAGACACAATTTCCTATAACAACAATGCTCAAATGATATGCCTATAGTAACAATGCCTAAATTGATAATGAGATGAGATATTTTGTGCTAAAAAATGGGGGATATTTATAAGATTTCCAGGGTCAGGGGTGAGGTGGCAAGAATCAATTGTCAAGATTGAGTTTGAAGATATCAAGGGTGAAATCAGAGGAGGTTGGAGAAGAGGTTGGAGGAAGGGACACTTGTCATCTCTGTGGTGACAAGTGTCAAGGAGCCTTGCTCATAAAAGGGCAAGTGTCCAAGAGAGGATACATATGGCCAAAGTGCCATGTGTCTTAAGGAGAAAATATCCACACCGTAGGAGGTTAGGATAAGGAGGTTCAAATGTGCAAGATAGGATAGGGTTAGTTAAACCCAAGGTTAGGTGGAATGGGTTAGGTTAGGAGGCATGTGGGTAATTTGAATTTAAAAATTCAAATAATAGGAAAAGACTAATTAATTATCAACAACTCATAAATTAATTTGTTTTAATTAATTAGGGGATTGGAAGAATTGATTGAAATGGGGGGAAGATTAATTAATTTGAATTAATTAATCAAAGGGGACTATGGAATGAACTTAATGAATAAATCCTTAGATTTATTAATAAGTAGATGAAAAGGAGAATTTAATCAAATTTCCTAATGAATTCAATTAAATTAGGAAGGGGGATTAATTAAATAATTGCTTATTTAATTAATTATTTTCAGACCATTTTTAGGTGTATACAGTAACAATTACTAAATTGATAATGAGATGGGATCCTTTGTGCTCTAAAATAGGGGATATTTATAGGATTTCCAAGGCCAGGGTTGAGGTGGTAGGAATCAACGATCAAGATTGAGTCTGAAGATATGAAGGGTGAAATTGGAGGAGGTTGGAGAAGAGGTTAGAGGAAGGGACACTTGTCATCTCTGTGGTGACAAGTGTCACAGAGCCTTTCTCATAAAAGAGAAAGTGTCCAAGAGAGGAGACATGTGGCCAAAGTGCCATGTTTCTTAAGGAGAGAATATCCACACCATAGGAGGTTAGGATAAGGAGGTTAGAATATGCAAGATAGGATAGGGTTGGTTAAACCCAAGGTTAGGTGGAAGGGGTTAGGTTAGAGGGATGGTTAGGTTAGGTGGTTAGAAGTTAGGAGGCATGTGGGTAATTTGAATTTTAAAAATTCAAATAATAGGAAAAGACTACTTAATTTTCAACAACTCATAAATTGATTTGTTTTAATTAATTAGGGGATTAGAAGAATTGATTGAAATGGGGGGAAGATAAATTAATTTGAATTAATTAATCAAAGGGGACTATGGATTAAACTTAATGAATAAATCCTTAGATTTATTAATAAGTAGACGAAAGGGAGAATTTAATCAAATTGCCTAATGAATTCAATTAAATTAGGAAGGGGGATTAATTAAATAATTTCTTATTTAATTAATTATCTTCAGCCCATTTTTAGGCATATACATTTTGCCCCGCTTTGAAGCGAGGTGTGATGACATGTTGATTCAAAGAATAATCTCATTTTGATCATGATATTGGTTTGATTGGATGCCCCAGACATTGATTGATAAATTGTGGTATGATGATGCCCCCTCAGGAGATTAATTGAGATAATTGATTTTTGGAGTTTTTGGATCTTTGCAAAATTGATATCCCAATTATAAATGATTTTATTTCTTCAATTGTGGTTGATGAAAATGCAAGTTCTACAATCATGGTGATGTGGTTCTTGATTATTGATAGAGTTTGATTGGTTAGACTGATAAGATTGAGATTCAGTCTGGTTCCAGGAATGACACCTCCTGTATAAGACAAAGATGATCAAAGCGTCTGGTTTCAGGAATGATAAATCATGTATAAGACATGATCAGAATGTCTATTTCTAGGAAAGATACATCTTGTATATGACATAATAGGATAGATTAGATGTGATCGATTGATAGAATTGATAAGGTTGATTGGATAAATAACTGATAGTTTGTTGATATAAAGTTGTAGGAAGATTCAAATATGCTGATGTTGGTTCTATTGAGAGGGTAGCATAAGATTTTTGTTGGGTCAACAATATCTGGAGAGGGATGAGTCATCGGTCTGATTGCGTATACACTCATGATGATACCTTGATGATTCCTACGATAGATTTAACCTTGGATAAAATGAGCATGTGGGATCCCATGCAAGAATGAAATGGAAGCTAAATGTAAATGAAATGGAAAGCTACAACTGGACTAGTCACTAGGTTATTGTGTTTTGTCATCATTGAGATTTTTAAAATGTGGGAAGTGAGTGAAAACATCAATGGTATAACTAAACCATGATGACATGAGCACTACTTTCCTAGATTTTGATATGGCAAGTTAGCACAAGCATCGAGGTATAATTGAACCAAGATGACTTGAGTGTTTCTTGCATAAAACAGGCAGCATTTGTTGGTATTATGGATATGTCGCATTGGTTTTGTCATTGATGTCAACACTTATCAACACTTATCCTTCTGGAGATCTTTGATTATGTTCACCGGCAAGTTCAATGACTTATGCATAGTCACCGGTATTTGGTTCACTAATAGGTTATATCATTCACTGACATTGAGAATGGCTTGGTATCATCTGGAGATCACTTGGTTATATCAAAGACATGGTTTGGACACTTGGTTTTGGAGATTTGGTTATTGGTCTAATCGGGTTGACAAATTTGTTGTTACCCGAAAATTGGTCTAGGTTATGGACTGACATGTGTTATCTATTCCAGATCACCCTGACACGTTATGGAGATAGTTTAATCAATTAATATTATTGTTGAGCCGACATGATGCATCACATCCTAACTTGTTGTAATTGATTTTTATTGTAATATTCTTAGTGAGCTGACCTACACTTTTGGTCATAGGTTTTGGTATATATGTAAGATCTTAATTGTGAGATTAATATGGTGGCGATAGGTAATAAGGTATTGTAAGGTTGTGATATTCGGTATATGTGAATATAAGCAGAGCTACTCATGCAGATATCATTTGAAGATTCAAGGAAGGTTTGAAGGAGACAATTCAAGCTTAACTGATACCGAATCCAGTATTGGAGATGCTACTTTTAGTAGTACATTATCATTGGATTTAATCATCCAATTGTAGTTAGTGTGACTCCTATTTTGTGATTGAGCAGTGACCTATAGGCAGATGGCCTTTTTGCATGTGCAGACCCCATTTGTAAACACATACTATCTGTAGTAGTATCATTTGATTGTGGGTAATGTTTCCCACCGTGGTTTTTCACTTACAAGGTTTCCACATACAAATCTTAGTGTTATGTGTTGTGGATATTGTTTCTCTTTTTGTTTCATGCATTAAGTTTCACAGGTACTATTATTAACTATTAATCTGTTTACCGACATTTAGTTTGGTTTACCGATATTAAGTATCAAGTTTGGTTAAATTGTATTTGAGATAAAATTATTAGACAACTGATTCATGCCCCCTTCTCAGTTGCCTCTGGGTCCTAACAATTGGTATCAGAGCAAATTCCTCTTTTTGCATAAGTTAACAACTTGAGGAGATTCTATGACAACTAACTATTTCAGGAAGGACAGTCTGAAACTTGATGGAACTAACTATGGTATATGGAAGATCATAATGGAGACACATCTGAATTGCATTGGAAAAGACATATGGTATGTTACACATAATGGTTATGTTGGTTCCTCACAAGGTCAGCCTAATCCACCTACATTGGCTAAGGATCAAGAGAATGATTGCAAACCAAGAGAAGCACTTTTGAGCGCCTTGTCAAATCAGCAAATCATGGGACTATCAAACCGATCTACCACTAAAGCCATTTGGGATAAATTGGATACATTGAATGAAGGTGATTCCATTGTCAAAATTGCAAAATTGGAAAGCTTCTAGGTCAGGTATGAAATTTTGAAAATGGAAGAAGATGAAAGAATTTTTGCTTTTATGGAAAGGGTTAATGAAATTGTTTTGGGAATACAATGTTGTGGAGGTTCCTTAAGTGAAGATAAAATTGTTTCTAAATTTTTAAGAGCATTTCCACTAGCATACAAAATAAAAGTAACTTCTATTAATGAGTTAAGAACTATGCCTAATACATCAGTATCTAGAGATACCTTGGTTGGAAAACTTTCAGCATTTGAGCTTGAAGAATTTGGTCTTGTTGCTACAATTAAGACAGATTTAGCTTTCAAAGCATCATCATCTGCAACATCTTCATCATCAGCTGATAAATCTGATTGGAAAGCACTCTATGTAAAAGAACTTGAAGACATCAGAAGGGAAAATGAAGAACTTGAAGAGCTTGAAGCACTACTTGCAAGGAAAATGCCTAAAGGTCCTATTGGAAGTAAGTATGAAGGTAAAACACCTTTTAAATGTTTTAAATATAATAAAATTGGTCATATGGCATCTAGATGTCCGGATGCACATGCAAGATTAAGAGAAGAATCTAAAAGAACATATAAGCCTAACCCTGAATATCAAAGATACAAATTTAAGAAGAATAGAAACAAATCATGTTACTATGCTACTGAAGGAGTTACTGATGATTCTGATGAAGAACCAAGAGATAATGGATGGTCTTTTGTTGCAATAACAAAAGAGCAACCGATACCTATTGTTCCACCGGTAGAACAGGCCTTGGCAACTAAAATTGAAGAAAAGGATGAATGGATTATAGATTCTGGATGTTCACATCACATGACTAGTGATAAAAGTAAATTCTTATCTTATCAGGAATACAATGGAGGTCTAGTAAGATTTGGAGATGACAAAGCTTGTTTAATCAGAGGAAAAGGCACTATATCTTTTGATGGTAAGCACAATATTGACAATGTTTATTATGTTGAAGGTTTGAAGCATAATCTTTTGAGTGTTGGTCAATTAGTTGAAAAAGGATTTCAGTTACAATTTAAGAATGTTAAATGCAAAATCATAAATAGAACTGGTTTGGAAATTTCAACCGGTAATCAGACTAGAGGTAATATCTTTCATTTGAATAACATTGAAAAGACATGCTTGATTGCACACATTGATGAGAGTTGGCTATGGCATAAAAGACTCTGTCATGTAAATTTTGATTGCATTGTGAAGATTAGTTCATCTAAGGAAGTAAGGGATTTACCTAAGATTATAAAACCTCATAATCCAGTATGTAAGGAATGTCAAGTGGGAAAGCAAGTTAGAACAACTTTCAAAAATATTTATGAGAAAACCAATAATGTTCCTGATTTAACTCATATTGATTTATGTGGTCTGGCAAGAACAAGAAGTCTACAAGGAGATACATACTTTATGCTAATCATTGATTATTATTCTAGAATGTGTTTGGTTACTAATCTCAGGGAGAAATCAGAAGCTTTTGGGAAATTCAAATTATTCAAGGCACTTGTAGAGAATGAAACTAGCAAGAAAATCAAATGTTTAAGATTAGATCAAGGAGGTGAATTTACATCTAAGGAGTTCAATACATTTTGTGAAGTGAATGGAATTAGAAGACAACTATCAACATCCCAGACACCTCAGAAAAATGGAGTTGTGGAAAGAAAGAATAGAACTATTCTTGATGCAGCTAGAAGCATGATATGAACAGAAAATCTACCTCATGTGTATTGGAGAGAAGCAGTGAATACAACGGTTTACACTTTAAATATAGTTAACATCAAAGGTGAAACTGGTAAGACACCCTATGAATTACGGTTTGGTGATATTCCTACTCTTAAGTACTTCAGAATATTTGGAAGAAAATTTTACATTAGAAAAGATGAGTATATTGGTGAATTTGATCCTAGAAGTGATGAAGGAATGTTTCTTGGGTATTCATCTAAAAGAAAAGCATATAGATGTTTTAATAAGAGATTCCCAAAAATCATTGAGAGTGCAAATGTGAAGATTGATGAACACTTTAGAAGAGATTAAAGGTCTACGGATTCTAAACCGATAGTTGAGATAATTATAAATGAACCTATATAGAGTGCACTGGTACAAAATGTTGATCCAGTCACACAAACATCATAAGAGAATGATAACTCAATGATGAATGGTTAGTACCAAACTGGTACTGAGAGGGGGGGTGAATTAGTACAGACAAAAACACTTTCCTCAAACTGTTAGATAGTAAACACTGCAAATGAACACTAACACTGGTCTGAAATAGAGTACAACTGGTAAAGCTAAGAATGACTATGACAAGCATTAACCAGTTGACACTTATCCTTTCACACAATCTAGTACTTCATTTCCATTTCACCCTAGTGCATGAATAGGTAATCTATCATCAAAATATAAACAGCTAGATCAACATGATTTACCTTCAGACACAAATCACTTGAACCACCACATGAAAAACATCACACATGACACACAAATTTTTCACGTGGAAACCAAACTAGGAAAAACCACGGTGGGGATGAATACCCACAAGCTATTTTGAACTCTTTAGAAGTTCACTCTGTTAGGATCCTTGTCCCGTTAAAGACTGATACAATAGGTTCTATTAGGAACTGATCCTATTAGGGATCACCCGGTTAAGGGATGGCTAGAATACCCAGTTAAGGGTTAAACCCTGTTAAAGGTTACCTTGTTAGAGGATTTCAAGAACTCAATGGTTTTGAGTCACCCTATCAAAGGATTTACAGTAAGTCGGTTAAAGCTACCTTGTTAAGGGATTTCCCAACTATTGAAGTGGTTAGATATCAAAAGGTATTACAATGATCTGGTAATAGCACTCAATGCCAATGCAAATCCACTTTATCTCCTCTTCACCTTCTGCACTTACACTCTGTAGGTCTCACTTCTTTCCTCTAGTCTGGGAAGAATCATGTATCTCTTCACTTGGATACACACACAACTTTTGCCAACAACTTTAGAAAGAAACACAACATCAACCTTATAGGAAACAGATAGGTCGGTAACATAAACCTTGAACCCTAAACTTTTTAGGTTAAGCAATTCAAACAGTTCAATGCTAACCATTGAGCATATTGCACTAAATGCAACTATCTTGAATCGATCTCAAGACATTCTCCATCATTCGTTCTCCACCTCTTTCATGGCAACTGATAACCCATCATGTATTTGTTGGTATTTTGGTATGGTTTTGTCATTGATGTCAACACCTACTAAAGCACTAGCACTCTAGAGATCCAGCATCATTCATTGACAAACAAGTAACTATTGCACAATTATAGGTATATGGTTTACCGACAGGATATAATGATCACTGGCACTTGGAATGATATGGAAGACACTTGGTAATGTTGAAGACATTGTGTGGACACTTTGTTTTGAAGAATTAATCATTGGTATAATCATATTTGCATATTTGCTTTTACCAGCAAATAGGTCCAAGGTTACCTAGGGTTACACTGACAGGTTTATCTTTTCCAGATCAGCATGGCACGCTATGGAGATGATTTATTATTGTAGACACTCAAAATTGTCATGTCTAATTAAATAAATATTTTATTTATTTAATTATCTAAGCCTAATTCTTCTATTAATTAAATAAATTTTTATTTATTTAATTAATTCATTTATCCTCTTCTAGCCTTATTTCTCATTTAAATAAATACATTTATTTATTTAAATTATCCCTTTCCTAAATTAAATAAATATTTTTATTTATTTAATTGTCCTACTTCTTCTATTAATTAAATAAATCTTTATTTATTTAATTAATTCATTATCTTTTTCTACACATGACACATGTCATTCATCTCTTAATTCATACACTACCTACCTCTTTCATTATTTTATTATTTCTTCTACCTACCCTCTAATCCTAGCCGACCTCTCTTTTTATACCTCTCAATCTTAACCCTCCATTTCATATTGTGTCTTCTATTTAAAGAGATGCTTTCTTCATTGTCAAACCCTAATGACACATGCTAATGATCTTTCATGCAACTTGGCTACACTAAGATCCTACTTGCAACCACATTCTATTCTTTGTTGAGCTCTTGTGCATACAAAAATCTGAGAGCAAGTATATCAAACAAGATCAATGGAGATAGGAAGAATGGAGATCAAAACCCTATTGGACATGTGATGGTATAATCTTTGTGATTTTGAGCTATTTTGCATTGTCTTAGGTTATCTTCATATGTTATGGTGGATCTTTGTTCATTGTTAGGCTAGGGTTTAGTGGTTGGATTCATTTTAGCCTTGCAATATTGTTATTATTGTTATCCATTTTCACCATAAACAATTATTATTGTAAATTCTTTAAGCCGACATGTTTAATCGGTTATTGCATTGGATATTATATTGTTTGTAAAATATTTTATTGTAATATCTTGTAAAGCCGACCTACTAAAATTGGTCTTAGGTTATGGTATAAATGTAAGATCTTATTTGTAAGATTGAATGTGGGAATGCAAAAAAGAACTAAATGAAGGTATATGTGAGATTAAGAAGAGATATACACGAAGACATCATTTGAAGGAGAAGCTAGGTTTTTGTTCAAGCATATCAGCATTACACCGGTACTGAATCTAGCATATGAAGATGCTATTTTGTGCAGTACATTCTTATTGGATTTAATCATCCAATTGTAGTTAGTGTGACTCCCATTTTGTGATTGAGCAGTGAGCTCTAGGATGTTGGCCTTTCTGCATGTGCAAACCCCATTTATGTACACTTACTATCTGCAGTAGTATCATCTAATTGTGGGTAAGGTCTCCCACCGTGGTTTTTCCCCTTACAGGGTTTCCACGTACAAATATTTGTGTTATGCATTATGGATGACTTTGTGTTTATGTTTCATGCATTAATCTTTACCGGCATACTTAACTGGTTTACCGATATTAATCATTAAGTTGGTTGAGTTGTTTTTGGTTTGAATTTATTAGACAACTGATTCACCCCCCCCTCTCTCAGTTGTCTCTGGGACCTAACCGTATTTTCACTATTTATAGATTTTGCACATTCTCGAGGTAGATAAGAACAATCTCCTTCAAGCAAGATCCTTCATGCACATAAGATTGACATGGCAACATGATCTGTTCTTTGTTATAATGCTTACTCATCACACAAAGTCACCGGTTGAGTCACACAAGCTTGAAGCATTTCAACTGAAAACCCTGAAGTTGAGACTACCAACCGGTAGTCATACAAAACTTCCATGTATCGGTTCCCATAACCACATGTCGATTCACCTTGAACAAGCACACCACTTCACTTTGACACATATACCAGTTCACAATGTTATACCGAATCTCACATATACTGGTTCTCTTTTCTACAGCATATTGACATCAATGACAACATACAATGTCATCATGTCCTCATATCAGTTCACATAATGCCAACAATCTCCCCCTTTAGCATTGATGGCAATATACAAAGATATATCTCCGCTTCACTTCTTCTCCCACACTTTCTATAGATATCTTCTCTCTACTTCACTTCTTCTCACCCTTTGATAACAATGCTAAAGTGGAGGCACAAGCTTCCCTGTTCCATTATACTACTCCCCCTGAGGAGTAGCATCCTTCAACACATCAATCCTAAAAAAAAATTTGACTATGCAATACCTGTCTGATGTGGAGCATATACCTTTAGTTCACCTCCTAAAGGGGCAACACCCCTAATTCACCTCTTAAGTACATAAATGTAGTCTTTGGGAGAGGCTTGGTGAATATTTCTGCTAACTACTCCTTACTGGAAACATGTTCCAGTGTAATCTCTTTGTTCTGAACCTTTTCCCTCAAGAAATGATACTTAAGCTCAAAGTGCTTGGTTCTAGAATGTAAAACCGGATTCTTGGAGATGTTAATTGCACTAGTATTGTCACGGAATATACTTACCAGTTCATATACAGAAACTTTGATGCCATTTAATACATGCTTCATCCAAATTGTTTGAGTGCAGTTCATGAATGCTACAACATACTCTTCTTCCACTGTAGACTAAGAGATACAACTGTGCTTCTTACTCATCCATGAGAATAGTCTACCACCAAGAAAGAATGCACCACTGATTGTGCTCATCCGGTCGTCCACATTGCCTGCCCAATCAACATCTATGAATACTTTCAAGTTGAAATCCTTGCTATATGGATACCACAATCCATAATCAATAGTTCCCTTCAGATACCTAAGAATCCGCTTGGCTGCAACCAAGTGGGATTCTCTTGGACTTCTCTAGAACCTTGTAGTGATGCCAACTGCATGTGCAATATCTGGTCTGCTATGCACTACATAATGCAACTTACCAATCATTGATCGGTATTCCTTCTCATTAACCAATGCTGAGTCATCCTCTTTAGATAGTTTACAACTGGTCACCATCGGTGTACCAACTGGTTTGCTATCTTCCATGCCAAAGGTCTTCAACACCTCTTTGACATACTTGGACTAAGTGATAAAGATTCCATCTTTCATCTTCTAAATTTGTAGTCCAATGAAGAACTTAATCTCCCCTATGAGTGACATCTCAAACTCTTTCATCATCTCATCTACAAACTTGTGACTTATCTTGTCATCTCCACCAAAGATAATGTCATCAACAAACACCTCATAGATGAGGATCTAATCTTCTTCACATTTCAAGTAGATATTGCTATCTTCACTTGTTCTCTCAAATCCAATCTTCACAAGATGGGAGTGCAAGCATTCATACCATGCTCTAGGTGCCCGCTTTAGACCATATAAGGCTTTATGTAACCTACACACCATGTCTCTGTCTTCAAATAGGGAAAATCCATCTGGTTGCTCTATATACACCTCTTCTTCAAGTACACAATTTAAGAATGCAAATTTTACATCCATTTGATATACTTTGAATCCTTTAAAAGTTTCATATGCAAGAAGCATACAAACTCCTTCTAATCTGGCTACAGGAGCAAGGGTTTCTCCATAGTCTTCTCCTTCTTCTTGGGCATATCCTTTACACACTAGTCTGGCTTTGTTTCTAATCATTGTTCCATCCTCATTTAGCTTATTTCTAAAAACCCATTTGGTACCTATGACATTTTTATGCTCTGGTCTGGGTACCAAAGACCATGTACCATTTCTCTCTATCTATTCAAGTTCCTCCTCCTTTGCCTTGATCCAGTCTTCATCTTTATGTGCTTCTTTGAATGATTTAGGCTCAAATTCAGAGATCATACATGAGTTTTCTCTGATCTTTCTTCTTGTAAGGATTCCTGCATTCTTATCTCCTATGATTTTCTTAGGATCATGATTCAGCTTGACATACCAAGGAATGGTCTTAACTATTTCCTCTTGCTTTTCTTCTTCATGCTCATCTCCATCAGTATTAGCATCTATGACTACCGGTGTAGGAATACTGTTACTAGTACTTGGTTGACTAGCAACCGGTTCCCAGAAGGTTACAACCAGTTCATTTACCGCTTGCTTACTGTTAGTTTCCTCAGCTTTCTCAGAGGTTTCATCAACTCTCACATTGATGCTTTCCATAATTCCCTGAGTCCTATTATTGAAACACTTGAGAGCTTTTCTCTTGGTGGAATACCCTAGGAATATTCCCTCATCACATTTCGCATCAAATTTTCTCTGGTGTTCGCTCCTTTTGATGTAACATTTGCTACCAAACACTCTAAAGTAGCTAACCACATGTGTCTTACTGGTCCAATACTCATAAGGTTTTTTATCATTACCTTTCTTGATGAGTACCCAGTTCATTGTGTAGACTGCAGTGCTCACCGCTTCTCTCCAAAAGGTGTGAGCAACCTTTCCTTGGATCAGCATTATTCTTGCTGCTTCAACCATAGTCCGGTTATTCCTCTCTGCTAGGCCATTCTGCTGTGGAATCCAGGGGGCAGACAGTTATCTCTTGATGCCATGTTCTTCACAACACTTGTTGAATCCACCGGAAGTGAATTCCCCTCCTTGATCAGTTCTAAGGCACTTGATCCTTTTACCGCTTTCCTTCTCCACTAATACTCTGAAAGCTTTGAACATTCCAAAAGCTTCAAACTAATCTTTCAAGAATGTGACCCACATCATTCTTGAGCAATCATCAGTGAGAATCATGAAGTACCTATCACCCTGCACACTCCTAGTTTTCATAGGACCACACAAATCAGTATGTACAAGATCAAGTAAATTGTCTGCTATGAAAGATTTACCTTTAAAAGTTAAGGAAGACATTTTCCCCAGTTGACACTCTCTGCACAAGGTATTTTCTAGTTTTCTTAGCACCGGCAACCCTCTAGCTACCTTGATCTGACTAGCCTTCACAATGTTATCAAAGTTTACATGGCAGAGTCTCCTATGCCATATCTAGCTATCATCGAACTTGGCCATGAGACATGTATTGATATTTGCATTGAGCTGAAATAGGTTACCTTTGGTCTGCATGTCGATGGCCACCAATTCACCATTCTTTCCTTTGATTCTGCACACTCCATTCTTGAATTCCAGAGTGAGACCACTATCATTCAGCTAAGCAACACTCAGAAGGTTGTGTCTGAGACCATCAACCCAATACAAATTGTCAGCACTACTCTTTCCATTCAAAGAGATGGACCATCTGCCTTTGACCATACATGGTGCATCATTACCAAAGTGAACCACACCACCATCATATTCTTCCAAGGATAGAAACTTGCTCCGGTCACCAGTCATATTGTGAGAAAAGCCACTATCAATAATCCACTCATTGGAATTATCAAAGCGGGAGACACGAGCCTTCTTGTCTGACACATCTTCCTTGACAACAACAAACACAATATCTTCATTTTCTTCATCTTCTGATTCCTCATATGTGACACCTTCATCAACTGCCACAAAATAGTTTCTCTGGTTTCCTCCTTTGAATTTCTTGAACCTTTCTAGTTTGTCCTTGTTGTCACCATTAGGACAGTTTATAGCAATATGTCCTATCTGGTTACAAGAAAAGCATTTCAAAGGGAGCTTACCTCTGTATTTACTGGTTCCTTTAGGAAGTTTCCTAGTAGGAAGAGCTTCAAATTCCATCAGAATCTCCTCATTATCCATTTCTCTGCTCTGTCTTGGTTCACCACTAGTGCTTGCTTCTTTTCCTTTTCTGGATGGTACAATAGAAGCTTTAAAAGTTGATTCAATCTTTTGAACAATGCCATCAAAACTATTTAGCTCATAGGCTATCAACTTTGCAATGATGGAGTCTAGGGATACCTTAGTCTTGTCTATTGATCTCAACTCCTAAATAGTAGCAACCCTTATTGCATAGACTGGTAATAAAGATCTCAGAACTTTGCTTACCACAGTGGAATCTTCCATTTTACCACCTGCACTCTTGATATCTCCGACAATAGTTTTCATTCTTATTCCATACCGTTGAATCATCTCACCTTCAACCATCTCCATGTCTTCAAACTTCCCTCTAAGGCTTTCTTCCTTAGCTTGTTTTACATGTTCATCACCGCCATAGATATTTTCAAGAGTATCCCATACTTCTTTGGGATTTACTTTATTTTGGACATAAATAAACTCTATGTCAGATAAACTACTAATTTAGGCTTCCATGACTTGCCCATTCTCCTGTATTTCTCTCTTTTGATCATTGGTGAGAGTACCGGTAGGAGCAACATAAGCATTCTCAACATAGCTCCAGTGTTGAGCACCCATGCTTCTGATGTATATCTTCATTCTGTCTTTCCATATATTGAAATTATCTTCGTTGAACTTTGGACCTTCCCTCTTCATCATTAGACTGGGATCTTTTCCTCAAGTGGTTAAGCTTATAACACAGAGGACCTGGGGGATGCTCTGATACCAATTGATAACTCAATGATGAATGGTTAGTACCAAACTGGTACTGAGAGGGGGGGTGAATCAGTATAGACAAAAACACTTTCCTCAAACCGGTTAGATAGTAAACATTGCAAATGAACACTAACACTGGTCTGAAATAGAGTACAACCGGTAAAGCTAAGGATGACTGTGACAAGCATTAACTGGTTGACACTTATCCTTTCATACAATCTAGTACTTCATTTCCATTTCACCCTAGTGCATGAACAGGTAATCTATCATCAAAATATAAACAACTAGATAAACATGATTTACCTTCAGACACAAATCACTTGAACCATCACATGAAAAACATCACACATGACACACAGATTTTTCACGTGGAAACTCAACTGGGAAAAACCACAGTGGGGATGAATACCCATAAGGTGTTTTGAACTCTTTAGAAGTCCGCTCTGTTAGGATCCCTGTCTGGTTAAAGACTGATACAATAGGTTCTGTTAGGAACTAATCCTGTTAGGAACTGATCCTATTAGGGATCACCCAGTTAAGGGATGGTTAGAATACCCGGTTAAGGGTTAAACCCTATTAAAGGTTACCTTGTTAGAGGATTTCAAGAACTCAATGGTTTTGAGTCACCCTGTCAAAGGATTTACAGTAAGCTGGTTAAAGCTACCCAGTTAAGGGATTCCCAACTATTGAAGTGGTTAGAGATCAATAGGTATTACAATGATTTGGTAACAACATTCAATGCCAATGCAGATCCACTTTAGCTCCTGTTCACCTTCTGCACTTACACTTTGTAGGTATCACTTCTTTCCTCTAGTCTGGTAAGAATCACGTACCTCTTCACTTGGATACACACACAACTTTTGCCAACAACATCAAAAAGAAACACAACATCGACCTTATAGGAAACAAATAGGTCAGTAGCATAAACCCTAAACCCTAAACTTTTTTAGGTTAAGCAATTCAAATGGTTCAATCGTGACTGTTGAGCATATTGCATTAAATGCAACCCTCTTGAACCGATCTCAAGACATTCTCCATCATTCATTCTCCACCGCTTTCATGGTGGCTGATAACCCATCACATATTTTCACCATTTACAGACTTTGCACATTCCCGAGGTAGATAGTAACAATCTCTTTCATGCAAGATCCTTCACGTGCACAAGACTGACGTGGCAACACAATCTGTTCTTCATTATAATGCTAACTCATCACACAAAGTCATCGGTTGAGTCACACAGGCTTGAAGCATTTCAACCGGAAACCCTAAAGTTGAGACTACCAACCGGTAGTCATACAAAACTTGCATGTACTAGTTCCCATAACCACATGTCGGTTCAGCTTGAACAAGCACACTACTTCACTTTGACACATATACCGGTTCACAATGTTATACCAAATCTCACATATACCAATTCTTGGTAACATACTGGTTCTCTTTTCTTTAGCATATTGACAACAATGACAACATACAATGCCATCATGTCCTCATACCGGTTCACATAGTGCCAACAGATAATTCCACAGTGACTAAAGAACAACAACAAGTGAACACACCCAGGTATGTAAGATTGAATCACTCCGAAAGTCAAATAATTGGGAATAAGTATCAAGGAGTTATTACTAGTGGAAGACTAGAAAATGAAGAGGTATGTTTAATTTCTCAAATTGAACTAGCATCTATTATTGAGGCGTGTGAAGATAAACATTGGATTATGGCTATGGAAGATGAATTAGAACAAATTGAAAAGAACAATACATGGACACTAGTTCCTTGACCTAAAAATAAAAATATAATTGGAACTAAATGGGTATTCAGAAATAAACTTAATGAAGATGGTAAGGTAATCATAAACAAAGCAACATTAGTGTGTAAGAGGTACTCACAGAAAGAAGGAATTGATTATAATGAAACCTTTGCACCAGTAGCTAGAATTGAGGCACTCAAATTATTTCTTGCATTTGCAGCACGGAAGAACTATAAAGTTTATCAAATAGATGTTAAATGTGCATTTCTGAATGGTGATCTTGAAGAGGAAGTCTACATTGAACAACCTAATGGATTTTCATTGACAAATGATAAAGATATGGTTTGCAGGTTAAGGAAAGCTTTATATGGATTGAAGCAAGCTCCTAGAGCTTGGTATGCTAGATTCGACAAATATCTTATGAAACTTGGCTACACTAAAGGTAATGTTGAAAGCAACTTATATTTCAAAGTGACTAATGAAGACATTTTGGTTATTGAAGTATTTTTTTATGACATCATTTTTGGAGGAGAAGATGGATTTTGTAAAGACTTTTCTAACAAGATGCAGGAAGAATTTGAAATGTCTATGATTGGGGAGGTAAAATTCTTTTTAGGATTGCAGATTTCACAGACTCATAAAGGTATATTCTTATGTCAATCAAAATACTTGAAGGAATTACTGAAGAAATTTGGTCTGGAAAACTCTAAACCGGTAAGTACTCTTATGACTACAATTGATAAACTATCATTGAAGGATGATTCAGCTCCTGTTAATCCGACAAGATACAAATCTATGATTGGAGGTTTACTGTATTTGACACAAACAAGACCTGATATAATAAATGCAGTATGTATTGTTTCAAGATTTCAGATTAATCCTAAAGAAAATCATGAATCAATAGTGAAAAGGATTTTCCAGTATTTACAAGCCACAACAAATCTTGGTTTATGGTATCCTAAAGATGAAAATTTTGAGTTATCTGCATACACCGACGCTAATTGGGTAGGAGATGTAGATGATAGAAAGAGCACCACTGGCAGGGCATTCTTTCTTAGTAGCAGATTGATTTCATGGTTGAGCAAGAAACAGAGTTGTACATCATTATCAACAGCAAAATCACAATATGTTGTAGTACCAACTAATTATACTCAGGTATTATGGATTAAGCAAATGTTGAAGGACATAAAGGTAAAATGAAAAGAACCTATAATCATCTATTGTGATAATTCAACAATCTGGTATTTCACTCTAAAACTAAACATGTTTCTATCAAATACAGTTTTTTGAAAAAGAATGTTGAAGCAAAAGAAGTGAAATTGGTTTATGTGAATACTAAAGAGCAAATTGCAGACATCTTTACTAAGCCTTTGCCTAAGGAAATTTTTTAATATCTCAGAGAACAGCTTAGGGTTATACCCTCACTGGTAGAGACTTAGACAGTTGATGCTTGGCATCAAATTGACAAAATTTATAGAGAAACCTTTTTTTGGCTTTGATGGAGGAGAGCTACTTCTCAGGGGGAGTAGTTGGATAAGTTGGTATTTGTAACTGGTTGTATCTAGTATTTGCATTACTTTGGCATTTGATGTCAAAGGGGGAGAGATATCTATGGAAAAACACATTATCCTTTGGGGAGAGATCATTCATTGGGGGAGAGATTCCTACTCTCTGCATTTATATTTTAATTGATCTATTCTAGAGATTGTTGGTTTTTGGTTTATTGGCATTTCTACTTTGGCACTTAGATGGTTTTTCCATCTTGTGTTGCCATCAATGCCAAAGGGGGAGATTGATGGTATTATGGATATGTTGCATTGGTTTTTTCATTGATGTCAACACTTATCAACACTTATCCTTCTGGAGATCTTTGATTATGTTCACCGACAAGTTCAGTGAGTTATGCACAATCACTGATATTTGGTTCACTGGTAGGTTATATCATTCACCGACACTGAGGATGACTTGGTGTCATCTAGAGATCACTTGGTTTTGGATATTTGGTTATTGGTCTAATTAGGTTGACATATTTGTTGTTACCGGCAAATTGGTCTAGGTTATGGACTGGCATTCGTTATCTATTCCAGATCAGCATGAGACATTGTGGATATAGTTTAATCAATTAATATTGTTGTTGAGTCGACATGATGCATCGCATCTTGACTTGTTGTAATTGATTTTTATTGTAATATTCTTAGTGAGCCGACCTACACATTTGGTCTTAGGTTCTAGTATATATGTAAGATCTCAATTGTGAGATTAATATGGTGGTGATAGGTAATAAGGTATTGTAAGGTTGTGATATTCGGTATATGAAAATATAAGCAAAGCCACTCACGTAGACATCATTTGAATATTCAAGGAAGGTTTGAAGGAGACATTTAGAGCTTAACCGATACTGAATCCAGGATTGGAGATGCTACTTTGAGCAGTACATTATCATTGGATTTAATCATCCAATTGTAGTTAGTGTGACTCCTATTTTGTGATTGAGCAGTGAGCTCTAGGCAACTGGCCTTTCTGCATGTGTAGACCCCATTTGTAAACACATACTATCTGCAGTAGTATCATCTGATTGTGGGTAAGGTTTCCCATTGTGGTTTTTCCCCTTACAGGGTTTCCACATACAAATCTTTGTGTTATGTGTTGTGGATATTGTTTCTCTTTTTGTTTCATGCATTAAGTTTCACCGGTATTGTTATTAACTGTTAATCTATTTACCGACATTTAGTTTGGTTTACTGGTATTAATTATCAAGTTTGATTAAACTGTATTTGAGATAAAATTATTAGACAACTGATTCACCCCTCCCCCTCTCAGTTGCCTCTGGGTCCTAACAGTATTAACCATTTCAATACGCAAATCAGAAATATCTTCGATGATACTTCGATGATCATGTCCCAAGACAAATTTGCACATATTAATGATTAATTTATAGACAATAGACAAGAAAAATATCATGTTCCTTCCTTGTTCCTCTATTCACAGACATCCTGAAGTCACTCAGAAATTGTGATAGCGAAAATCAAGATACAAAAGTTGAACAATCATGTTAAAATCATTATCCAAAAGACACCATCCATTGAAAAGTGTGTGATGTGCTTAGATGGACTTTGTGATAGTTCGATGGTTGACAATTTGATCTCATGTTCAATGTTGGATGTGTCTCAATTTTTTGCTTGATAAGAGTTTCCCGACTATTGTTCTACATGTTTGATTAAGCTCAAAATGATCAAAAATTTTGCCTCCAGCTAGGTGCAAGATTTTGCCTTCAGCCTAGAAACAAATTCATTATGATATACCTAATGATCCAAACCATGTCAAGAAGTCACCTGGGATGCCTACGTATGTACAAAAGCTATATTATGAATATGAACAATGTTGACAGAAAAGAATTAATACAAGTGAAAGGAAGCATGAACTAATAGATGGAAGAGATAGTGGACAAATAGCACCTGTTTGCCAGGTTTTCACCATCTATTTTTATTGCACTTTTTCTCATATTTGACTTTTTTTTTTTGGATTTTCTGCTTTTTCACTATTTTGGGGATTTTTCTACTTTTTCACTGTTTTGGGGATTTTTCTACTTTTTCACTGTTTTGGGAATTTTTTGCTTTTTTAGACATAAAACTTCTTCAGATGCATGCTATTGATGGGTTCCTCGAGTTGATCCTTGTCCTGTGTTGATAGTTGATATGCTCCTGACCCAAATACTGTTGTGACCACAAGTGGACCTAACCTGTTTGGTTCAAACTTTCTTTTCTTTTCTTGATCTGACTGGTTTTGTGGATTTTCTTTTAGTTCTAGTTCCCCAACTTGAAAGTCTCATGGTTTGATCCTGTGATTATAACTTTGACACATTCTTTGCTGATATACCTTTAAATGATCAAAAACATTTTGTCTTTTTTCATGGATTAATTATAACTCCTGCAATCAAGACACTCGTTGTTCTTCATCTGGGATAAGACATTTTAATGATACTCGTAGAGAAGGTATCTCCACTTCTATTGGTAGTATTTCTTTTGATCCATAAATAAGAGAGAAAGGTGTAGCACCTATTGGTGTGCAGATACTAGTATGGTAGGCCCATACAATAGGGTTTACTTGAATATGCCAATCTCTGCTACATCATTCACTATCTTTTTGAGGATTTTCATAATGGTTTTTTTTTATGCTTCAGCTTGCCCATTCCCTTGTGGATAGTAGGGTGTGGAAAATTTGTGTTGAATCTTGAATTTTTCACATAATTCCTGGAAATCCTAATTCTTGAACGGTCACCCATTATCAGTGATAATGGTCATGGGTTTTCCATAGTGACAGATGATGTAATTCAAGATAAATGCAATAATTTGTTTTTCTGTGATATTTGTGAGAGGTACTTCCTCAATCCATTTTGAAAAATATTTTGTAGCTATAGGGATGAATTTGTGACCATTAGATGAAGAAGTATTTATCTTTCCTACTAGATCAAGACCCCATTGGCAGAAAGGCCAAGATGTTGACAAAGCATGAAGTTATTGTGCTGGTGCATGAATCAAATTCCCATGGATCTGACATTGTTTGCATGTTCTAGCTATCTGGAAAGAATCTTGTTCCATATTTGGCCAATAATAGCCCAAGCGTATGATTTTTTTTGAAAGGGTAAGACCACTTGAATTAGTACCACAAATGTTGTTATGGACTTCATTTAAGGCCTTCTCAGATTCTTCTTGTTCGAGACATCTTAAAAGAGTACTGTCCAGACCTCATTTAAAAAGGGTATCCATGACAAGAGTATAATGGGAGGATTGGTGAATAAAGTTTCTCTTTTGGTTCTTTGATAAATCATGAGGTATGGTGTTATTTTTCAGGTATGTGTAAGTTGGGCCATAGCGGGAGGAATCATGCCCAACAAGGTGATAGATAGTTTGGGAATCAAGACAATTATGAACATGATAAAACAACTCTTCCACTAGGAATTCATAACGCTGTTGATTTTCCTGTGTTAGAAGGAGAGAAGCAATTTTTTCCATGGCATCTATTTCTTTGTTGTCATTCCTTAGAATTTGCTGAAAAGTTATTTCTACAAAGTATTTCTTGATATCATCAACCATCTTTTTATAAGGCATTAACTTTTCATCCTTTGTTTGATAATCATCATTGATTTGATTGATGACGAGCTGAGAGTCTCCAAAGACTTGAAGTTGTGTAATGTTTCATTCTATAGCCATTTCGATACCTGTAACCAAAGCTTCATATTATGTTGTATTGTCAGTGCATGGAAAGCTTAATTTGTATGCTTTTGGAATTGTATGACCTTGTGGTGTGATGAATAAAATACCTACTCCTGATCCGTGTTGTGTATATGAACCATCAAAGTATAATTGTCACGTTTTTTTTGTGATTGTTAGGACATCAATATCGGGAAATTCAATCTGCAAAGGATGATTATCCTGGAGTGGTGCCTCAGCTAGTTGGTCTGCAATGACTTGTCCCTTTATAGCTAATCTGTCGACATAATCAATATCAAACTCGCTCAGGATCATGATCCATTTTGCTAATCGTCTTGTTAATGTTGCTTTGCTGAGTAAATACTTCAATGGATCAAATTTAGCTATCAACTTGATGGATTGAGATAGTAGATAGTGTCTTAATTTTTGAGAAGCAAAAACTACCGCTAAGCATACTTTTTTTGTTGGTGAATAGTTGAGCTTTTATCCCACTAGTGTTCTTCTAATGTAGTAGATGGCCCATTCTTTTTCTTCATTATCCTGTTGTGCAAGAAGAACTCCTTATGATACTTCAGTGGTTGATACCTAGAGTAACAATGACTTTCCTAGAATTGGTGACATTAGGACAAGTGGTTGCATGAGATATGCCTTAATATTGTTGAATGCATCCCCACATTGATAGTCCCATTTAAAATGAACATTTTTGTGTAATAGATGAGTAAATGGTTGACATTTATTTGCTAGTTGAGCAACAAGTCTTCTAATTGACTGGAGTCTGCCTTGGAGTGATCTGAGCTAACTAATATTCCTGGGAGATGCCATCTCCATGATTACTTTGACCTTATTTGGATCTAATTCGATACCTCTAGCTGAAACAATGTATCCCAACAGTTTTCCGAAAGTGACACCAAAGGCACATTTCTTGGGATTGAGCCGTAGCTTATACTGTTCTAACCTGTCAAAGATATTTTTGAGTATTCCTATATGGGTTTCTCTGTTGTATGATTTTTCCAAGATGTCATCCACATAATCTTCCATGAATATATGCATCATGTCATGGAATATCATTCTCATATCTCTCTGATATGTAGCACTTGCATTCTTTAGTCCAAAAGGCATGACGTTCTAGCAGAAAGTACCCCATGGGCATGTGAAAGTTGTATTTTCTTGATCTTTAGGTGTTATTTTAATCTAATTGTATCCAGAGAAACCATCCATTAGAGAAAACATGGAGTGTCCAACAGTTAAATCTACAATGATGTCAATGTTAGGCAAAGGAAAGTCATCCTTTGGACATGCATTATTAAGATCTCCGAAGTCTGTGCATATTCTGATAGTTTTATCTGGTTTGGATATAGGAACGATGTTGGATACCCATTAAGGATAAGCTACAGGTTTGATGAATCTTACATCCAATAATTTCTTTAATTCTGCTTTGACTAGAAGAGTAATATGCAGATGCATTTTCCTTAATTTTTGTTTAACTAGTTTGGCTCCTCGAATGACATTTAAGTGATGCATAATAAGCTCTTGATCCAATCCAGGCATGTCTGCATATGACCAGGCAAAATTGATTTGTCGTCATTTGAAGAATTCCGTATATTGTTGCATTTCTTGTTTTGACAGAGAAGTTGCTGGATGTAGGATCTTTGGTTTCTCTGTTGTCCCAATGTTAACTACCTTTGTTGGTTCGATCAAAATGGATGACCTTTCTTGATAGTGCAAAGGTAAAGTGTCAAATCTCCCATCTTCTGGTGCCTTGAGGAGGTTTTCACCGTTAGATGTGTCCTTTCTTTTTACTTTTTCCTAATCTAATGTTGCCAAGAAATGGTTTTAAACATTAGACCTGATATTGTTTTCTTTATTTTCTTTTTTGTGACTAGGAAATTTGGCACCCCCTTGACTGGAAGATGCGTTGCTAAAATTCCTAGTGAAAGTTGTTGTGGGTTAGATTGCATTAAGATATATGGATATGGCATGGTCATTCAGAAAGGTATCAGTGGTAGTATGTCCTTCATTTTCTCAATCAATAAGTTCAGGGTTGATTAGAGGTAGGGGGTCATCAGGTTGATATGTTTTGAGAGTATCAAGGGTCATGATGGATGTATCAAAGTTTTTGATATGTATATCTATGTCTAGAACGGTACTCTCATCAGAATGACCTTAGAAAAGGAGCTCCTAATCATCCTTGATTAAGTCCAAGTCAGCCGAATGTGATTCTAATTCAAGTGAGCCAGTTCCTAACATTTGCCCTGCATACGTGTGAACTACATCGACTCCTACATCTTCTTAAAAGAAATTTTCTTTAGTTGATTCTTCAAAGTGATAAGAATCCCATTCCCATTCGTTAGAATTTGTCTCACTTGTAGCTTGCAATCTACATATTTGTTCATATAGTATTTGATTTTTATCTTCAACTTTTCTTGCTATATCTTTTCTTCTTTCATATTCAACCTCTTTTGGACTCAGATTGAGTTTTGTCAACCTTGCTAAAAGTTCTCCTTGATTAGTACCAAGTTTGTGCTTGTTTTGATTGAGATTTAAGGTTGCTTGGGAGGTGCTTCTAGTTTGTTTTTCCTGTTGATTTGAAGCTTGCTTCTTTCCCCATTTCATGTTTGCTTGTGCTCATTGCTTAGCTGATGTTTCTTCTTTCAATTTCCAGTTGTTCTTGTCTATTTTCGTATTCTTCTTGTTGTTGGCTAAAAGATGTGTCTTCTGGTAGAGTAACTTGTCCATACCCTAAGCTTGCTTTGTCTATAGCCTATTGAGTATGAGGTTGAATAGGTTCCGATATACCTTATTTTATTTTCCCTATAGGACCTGTTCCAGTGTATCCCATTTTTTTGAGAATGTTAAATCCTTTTCCATACTTTTTTCTAGGTATGTGAACATTGTTGATCTTTTTTTGTACTTCTTTGTCCTTGTATAGCCATCGTAGTACATCTTTGTCTTCTATTTCTTGTAATAAGGTCCCAACACTAACAAATGCTCCATCAAATATCAGAAGATGTTTCACAATTGGTTGTTGTTTAGAGTTTGATGGTTTTCCAAAGGATTTAGGAGAAAGTAATAATTGTTATATTGTATATTCTCCATTCCCTCGATCTCTTAGCTGCATTTTTTTTTCCACACTTGAAAAAATTAAGGCAAATGATTTTTCTTTAGATTGTGTATTTGAAGATTATGCCTCCCTATTATGAGTAACAATGACTTCTTGAGCTGGTTTGAGATTACTACAATACTGAAATGGATTTGAATCTACTGAGACCATGATTTCCTACCCATTGTAGGGAAACTTTAGGCACTGATGATATGTGGATGGAACGGCTTGTATGTCATGTATCCAGGGTCTTCCCAATAGTATGTTGTATGATAAGTCCAAGTCTAGAACTTGGTATGTTGTGTCTTTCTGTAAAGGTCCCACTCTGATGGGTAACATCACAATTCCTTTAGAAGAATGCTCTTCTTCATCATAGGCTTTAATGGTTCTCTTTTTCCGGGGATCAACTGCATCTTCTAAATAACCTAGAGCATGGACTAGACTCAAAGAACAAATGTTTAAGCTAGCTCCTCCATCTATTAGGACATGTTTAACTCATGTCTTATGAATGATAACTTTTATATACAAGGGAGCATTATGGGGATGTTGCGAGGAGATGTCGTCTTCTTCAGTGAATGATAAGCAGTGAGGGGTTGTGAGGTGTCCCACCATGGTTAGGAATTGATCTATATCTAGATCTTTAGACACTGTTGTATCTACTAATGCTCTTTCAAGAATTTCTTTGTGTGTAGGTGAAAGCTTTAAAAGTTCTAAGATGGATATTTGCGTGGGCATTTTTTGCAATTGGTCCACTAGATTATATTGTTTTTTAGTGGATGACGTGTTTGTTGTAGGACCCGGATAAATAATTTTAGCTTTTCTTCTTGTGATAACATGAGCAGGTTCTTGATTTTGTTTTTCTTTAACTACAATCACATTTACCACATTATCATACGTATGAGCGTAGTTTACCATCGCTTTACCCTGACCATTATTTGTTATTGATGATTCACCCCTCTCATAGTTTGGAAGTGGAGTTTTAAAAGCTATATGAGATTCGTTTGTTGTATGTCCATCCACAGTTATTAATCCATTATCAATCAAATCATGGATGACCTCTTTCAACCACTAACAATTATCTGTGTGATGTCCCTTGTTTTGATGGAAATCGTAATAATGGTTATCATTCCACCAAGGGGGTTTTACTTGAGGTTCGTAGTTCCTTTCTTTTGGCAAAGTAATCAATTTGTTTGCGAGAAGTGTCTTTAGTGTGCTGACCCAAGGGGTTCACCAATGTTTGTATATTGTCTTCGAAATAAAATTTTTGATAGTTGCTTTTTGGTTATTGTTGTTTTGCTGAGCCACTGTTAAGTGATTGGATAGATTAAAAATCGGTTGTTTTGGTTTCACATTGTTGTTATCCACTATTCCATTATTGATGACATTATGATTTTTATTCCAAAACTTTGGCTTATCATTGTTGTTGTTGTTAGTGTTGTTAGGAGGGTGAACTCCTTCTTTTGTATATTTTCAACTCACCCTTCTTTATCATGGCTTCCTCCATTCTGATTACATTATCAATCATCTTTCCAAAACTTTGATGTCCTTGCATTTTTAGATGATAACTCATTTGATCATTTAGGTTGGTGATGAATATGTCCATTTTTCATACTCTGGCACTGTACGAGGATATCGTGAAGCTAACCGTCTCCATCTCTATAAAAATGTCATGAAAGGTTCTCCACTCTTTTGTTTGGCATTATATAGGTCTAGCATTGTTACTTCATGTTGTATGTTGTAAGAGTATTGTGAAACAAACTTATCCACCAATTCTAAGAATGATCTGATTCTAGGTGGAAGTTTGGAGAACTATTCCATAACTAGTCCAGTTAAGCTTTTCGAAAATAATCTCATCAAGTAGGAATCCTCGTGTAAAAACTCCATACTCATTGTGCAAAATTCTCGTATATGATCTTGAGGGTCAGTGCTTCCATCATATTTTTTGTATCTAGGAGTTTCACAAGCTATAGGAAATGGTATCATATTTAGATTTATGTCAAATGGATAAGGACAGGTTTCTTGAAGTGAGTATCTTCTAACATTTCCTCTCTGCATATCTTGAATTTGTGTTTGCAGTGTTTGTATTTATTGTGTGAGTTATGATAGGATTATCAACGGGATTTTTTCTTGCATAACCATGATTTTGTATTCTAGGAGGATATTGATCTCTTCTTGTATCCTCATTGGATTGAACGTTATTTAGAATTTCTACCTCATCCCTTTTGGGAATGTAAGTTTCCTCATTGGTTCTGGTGTTACTAGGAATTGACGTGTCATTAATTTTAAAACCAAAAATATCCTCATATTGTTCGTTATTATAGGGGGGGTCACTTCTCTTTTGTGTCAATTTGTTCACATCAAAATCTTGGGGGAGTGTAGCACCAGATTTTGCTAACAAAATTCTTTTTCTTTTTCTCCCTCCAATATTTTTTGCATAAATTTATCTAATTGAGGATCTTTTTTGATGTCTCTGACATGTTGTTCTGTTATTTCCTCTTCAACTTGTATTTCATCTTCATGTTCCATGGTTCTATGATCTTCAGTTATTTCCAATCTTTCAATTTTCATCTCTGCGATCTTTCGTCTCTGAGCCCTGATTAAAATGGGCATACATATGTGTTAGATATTGTGTTGGGATTCAATTGTCCAAAATTTGTTTTGATAAGTGATCAATTGTCAATGTAAATTTGATAGAGTGATATGACACAAAAATATGATTCAAGTGTTTAAAAGTTTGCAAGATATTCGATCTTCGGTTTTGGAGTGCAATGATGATGATTTTGATAAAAACCAAGTCCAATAGGAAGGATATATCCTACAATGTGGGACAAGGTTATCTTGACCAAACATTGTATTTTTGTGATAGAGGATGATGGATCCTAATGAGAAACTATGTTTTGAGTGATCAGTTTATCAAAGAGGGTGATAATGCACATTGAGATGTTAGATCTTGAACTTGTTGAAGGTGAATACTTGAAACTCTTGAGGTGTCTATTTCTAGAGTCTGATTTGACAGATGATAACTTGACCAAGAAAACAAAGGAGACAATCTAAATACAGAATGATAGATAACAGGTGTTTATGCTCACTATAAACTGACCAAGAAAATATGACAGATCTGAAAAGGATATGCAAGAAGACAGTTCTGGACAGACAGACATAAATTCATACGACAAATTATATAGCCCCAAATGACATTTTAGGCAGGCTCATACAAAAAACCAAAAATCTCACACAACAGAAGACATAAACTCATATGAGCTTTCTCACAAAACCAGATGATAAAAGATGACACAAAACTCTTTGCTAAGATGACTCGTACAACAATTCTCACTAGGCCAGACGATGAAAAAATGACATAAATTTTTTTGCTAAACTAGCTCGTACAACAATTCTCACTGGACTAGATGATAAGCTAGATGCCTCGTATGACAAACTAACAAACTTGTACAACAGAGGATAAAACAGAGATAAAAACTTTGTTTGGACAAATTTTTTATTAATGAAGTTTGATGTTTTGCTTCTATTTTCCAGTTTTTTAGATGCCTGATTTTCTATTTTAGGGACAAAGACGCAACAAACATGTGTTATGTTAAGTTACCTCAAGCATAGTACACTACCTAAGGAATTTGGTTGAGAGAGAAAACCTTTGCTTGCAAACTTAGGTACACACCCAATAGCTAATCAAAATACGGTCGTTGAGTCTCACGCAATGGATTCTCAACGTCGTATTATCTGACTCCAAAAGCTAATGGGGGCACAATATGGCAAGTGTCTTGGTAGAGTTACTATCTCTCTTGCACAAATATTATCACCCTTTCAGAGGTGAATTGGGTAGCTTCTAATTTTAATTAGAACTAGTAAGGGATTCGTTCAACGTGTCGAGGTATAAACTTAGTTAAGAGGTCTCCTAGCCTTGAAAACCAAGGTTTGATATACCCGAAGGTACGTAGGAGAGATATTCCCAAGCATTGTCGTTCACTTGATTTTCATCAAATCACATTTATTTTATAGTGGGGTGGAGTACTTGGTGTTATCTATTCCCACTTGGTTCATTCCCCTCTCACCGGCCTTAATGGTTTTTGCCTTATAGGCTCCTCGGGAGGGCAGGCCCGCTAAAGATATGCACTATTGAAAGCAAAGGAGGAGTCTAGATTTCTAATCACCTAAGAAAAGTGAGAGCATACTCGCCTATCATCAAAACACATAATACATGTTTGTTCATTCCCTTTAGCAAAAAATAAGTGTGCCTAGAAAATTTAAAGAAGACATAAAGTTTGGTTGAGTCCTCCAAGGCAACCTGCAAAATAGATACATTAGTAGTCATGATGTTTGGATGAAATGAAGCTTTGACAAGTGTAATCTTTGACAATCATCCTGCAAAAACTAGTTAGGCTACTGAAAAGCTCACAAACAGACCAAGGTTAGCATTAGTAATAATTAAATTGAAGTATGAAAACCCTAAAATGAAATTAATTTTGAAAACATAGAAACATAATTTCGTACGACGATTCTCACCTGATCGTACAATAATTCTCACCTTCTCGTACAAGGACACAAAGGAACTCATACGAGATAGAAAGGGAACTCATACGAAATTCTGAATCAAACCCGACCAGAAACTTGCTAGATTGGAAATTTGATGATGCTAAGAGGCAAAAAATGAGATTTCTGGCCCCAAGGTGGGCACCCAAATGTCATGCCTATGAAGTGGGATACATGCAGCTCCAACACAAACACTCAATAGATCATTACAAGCATGGTTAGCAAATAAGAATCAAATAAAAGATGAACCATGACAAAGTGACCTATCACCTCCTAAGAGATATGAGTATGGATTTTCTCTCAGAGATTCTAGATAAGCAATCCCAGTGACTTGACTACACCTAGATGGAGGATTTGAAATGATAATGATATGCAAAGATGAGATTGATTATGCTATATTGATCCAAGAGACTAATTAATCTAATGATATGCATGATTAAGTTATCATGATGATGCAATTAAGCTAGAAAAGAGATTGATTAAGCTACATGATTCATCAATTATGCTAGAAAATGATCAAATTTAGCTAAATCTAAGATGCAATTTCCTATAACAACAATGCTCAAATGATATGATGCCTAAATTGATAATTAGATGGGATCCTTTATGCTCCAAAATGGGGGATATTTATAGGATTTCCAAGGTCATGGGTGAGGTGGCATGAATCAATGGTCAAGATTGAGTCTGAATATATGAAGGGTGAAATTGGAGGAGGTTGGAGGAAGGGACACCTGTCATCTCTATGGTGACAATTTTTAAGGAGCCTTGCTCATAAAAGGGAAAGTATCCAAGAGAGGAGACATGTGGCCAAGGTGCCATGTGTCTTAAGAAGAGAATATCCACACCATAGGAGGTTAGGATAAGGAGGTTAGAATGTGCAAGATAGGATAGGGTTGGTTAAACCCAAGGTTAGGTGGAAGGGGTTAGGTTAGAGGGATGGTTAGGTTAGGTGGTTAGAAGTTAGGAGGCATGTGGGTAATTTGAATTTTAAAAATTCAAATAATAGGAAAAGACTAATTAATTTTCAACAACTCATAAATTGATTTGTTTTAATTAATTAGGGGATTAGAAGAATTGATTGAAATGGGGGGAATATTAATTAATTTGAATTAATTAATCAAAGTGGACTATGGAATGAACTTAATGAATAAATCCTTAAATTTAATAAAAAGTAGATGAAAGGGAGAACTTAATCAAATTGCCTAATGAATTCAATTAAATTAGGAAGGGGGATTAATTAAATAATTTCTTATTTAATTAATTATCTTTAGACCATTTTTAGGTGTATACAACGCACATGATATGCGTGGGGGATATGTTATCTTGCCCACCTATATCATGAGCTCCATCAAGTTGTCTACGATGATGCGACCAGTCTAGCTTCCAAGTGCACTCTTGTGTAGATTTGGGCATGGGAGCACATAGCAGTGACCCGTCCACTTGGAGAGAGGTTTATACCAGTAGGGGCACCTTTTGTGATGATGTATAACCAGGTCGCTTCCCAGCCAATGCTTAGGAAATTAGAGTATTGGAGGTGAGCTTTGGATGACATGGATTCAGTAGTGTAGAGGCCATATCCACTGGGTGAGCCTTGGCTTGAGGATGGTTTTGAGGTGGCATATTTATTTTTGAGAAGATTTGTTTTGGGTTGCACCCCTTATATGGTAGAGCAGTTTATTCTAGCTCAGGTTTACCGACAGTTTGGTCACGTATAGCCTATGTTGTAGGGGATGACTGTGTACACTAGGGTACACAAGGAGATGATAGATTAGGGGCCTACATTGGAATTTCTATAGCTGGGGCTGAGTTCTACTCCTTGCCATTTTGTGTATGGAGCATGTTGGAGGATGTAGCTGATGCTGGGATGACAACAGAGTATACAAAGTATTTTCTTACACACAGGTTCCGATGGATGATAGGGCCAGGAGAGTCAATTCTTGCACTAGATGACCTGAGTGTTGGTTGCATAAAATAGACAAGAGTTAACCTTTGTCCCATACAAATCCAAAATTTATTCAGTGATATGTTGCCTGATCATGTCGTAAGACAAATTGGTATAGTAGAAGCTTCCACTCCCAAACAATAGACAAAGAAAACATCACATTCCTTCCTTGCTTCTCTAGTCATAAGACATCCTTGAGTCGCTTAGGAGATATGATAAGAAAAAATATTAACAACCATACGTAAGCATGCATGCTATCTGAAAAGTATTCTTGTCAAAATAAAACATCTTGCAAATAGATCCTTTTGTCCAGTTCAAGTCAGTTCAGTTCCTTGATGTCTAGCTTCCTATATCATTGTTGTGGACAATGTTGGTTGTTCTCATACTTGTGTTGGAATTTGGCATAACTAATATAGATGAGTTGATGCAGTTGAAGTTGGATGATTGCACCCGTAAAGGATAGAAGTCTATTTGTGATGAAGAGATTGATATTCTATGAATAGATGACATGATCAATTATTTGTGTTGTCATTGCTAGCAACTGATGTCAAATGATGTTCCTAATATTTTTTTTTGTCATCTAAGTGATTTGGTTTACTAGAAGATAGGGTTTACCGACAGAGAGCTAAAGTCTGTGAAATAGGACTTTAACCAGTAAAGCAGAATTGTATTGATTGGATCGATTGATCGACAATGATTGGTGATTTGTGGTTTGGATGGTGAACTTGTATCATGGAAAGATGTATATGACTAGAACCGAAACATCTAGAGATTACCAAAAGGCATGTTTCAAATTTTTTATGAAGTCTTGCTAAGGTTTTAGTAGGATTTAAAGACCAGTGAAAAATGATCAAACCGGTAATTATTTCCGTTATGACGGTGATCAACGGCAAGTCTACATGAAGTTGGTAACATGACACAACCCACGTGAAAGATTTAACTGTTGTTTTGGCATGATTCAAGGAATATTTTCTTGGGAAATAGCAAAATTCTTAGTAGTATTATGAGGGTACAGATCAGATTTCTGTGATGAGTTATGATCAACCAACGGTTGATATTGCATTGTAATTTGTTATAATGATATGTATAATGATCTATGATGATCTCTTATGATCTAATTGTAAATTTATGATGTAAATAGGTTTTTTGTTCGACCTAGTTGAGATGGCTATTTAGGTTAATAGAGTTGATGTTTATTGTGTCGGTGGTCTTAGAGAATGTGTTAAAATGTCCAAGTGAAGTGTGAGATTTGCTTGAGAGTTGCAGAGTGTTGAGTATAACGGGATTTGATCAAGCAAGTAGAGAAGTGCAAGTAACAGATCATTCTTTCACTTTTGTTCCCTAACAGTTGCAGCATGTTAAATCCCTTGACCGGGTAGGTCCTAATAGGCCTTAAATATTTAAGTCCCCTAACAAGGAAGCTGTCAAAAGAGTGTTAAATCCTCTCATGAGATTGATCCTAACAAATCATCAAGCTCCTAACTGGGCTGCAAGGCAAATCCCCTAACCAGGTGACTCCTAACCGGGTCTGCTCCTAACCGGACGTACTGTAAGCTCCTAACAGGGTGTACTTTGAAAGATTGCAAATATTTTTGGGTGCCAACTCCCACCATGGTTTTTCCCTATTTGGGTTTCCATGTCAAAAACTTATGGTGTTCATGTGTGGAATATTTTTCATGTGATGTTCTTGTTTATATTTCATTTCATGCATTATTTATGAGACACCGGTTATGATGTTTTATCAGAAGTTTATCAGAGCTTACCGATACTGATAATAATTTATTTGAGGAAGTATTTGATTTTATTGATAAGGTTAATGAGTTGGTAAATGATCAAGTTTATATGATTGCTTTGGTGGTGAAAGTATTGGTAAATGATTTGATTAATGTGTTAAGGAAATCTGATAAAGAGGTTATTAGATCTTATTGCAGAAGTTGAGACATTTGTTAAATGGTTTCAAATCTGAGATAAGTTTGTTTTTGGTTTTGAAGTTTTGATTGGCCTTAATATTGATTCACCCCCTCTCTCAGTATTAACTAGATCCTAATAGGATTCACAATTGGTATCAGAGCATTGGTCCTCTGTGTGCAGAAATTCTATTTGCTTGAGAAAAAGATTCTGAGGAATTCAAGATGATGAAGAAAGAGGGTCCCAAGTTCAACAAGGATAACTCCAAGATTTGGAAACATAGAATGAAGATCTACATCAAAGGTCTTGATGCACAATATTGGAAGCAAGTTGAAACAACATATGTTGCTCCTACCACTACTCCCTTGACACCGGATGAACTTAGAGAGCAACAAGATAACATGCAAGACCTAGAAGCTATTATAAGTACTTTATCTGATTCAAAATATATTGATGTTCAAGGATTGGAAACTGTAGGTGATGTTTGGGAAAATTTAAAGACAATCTATTAAGGAGATTAGCATGTTCAAAGAGACAAAGAAGAAGATGACAATGAAGAAATTGTGTTTGTAGCTATGAAGGAGGAATTGTCTAATAAAAAGGCACTAGTATCTCATATGGAGAATAGTGATGAATGGATTATAGATGTGGCTACTCACACCACATGATCGGAGACAAAAGTAAGTTCATAACCCTTAATGAATTTGATGGAGGTGTTGTTAGATTTGGAAACAACTCTCCTTACATGGTGAAAGGTAATGGTTCTATCTCTCTAAATGGGAACAGTAATGTTGATGATGTATTTTGGGTTGATGGTCTTAAGCATAATCTTTTAAGTGTTGGTCACCTCAATGATAAAGGTTATTTGCTTCAATTTAAGAGTGGCGTCTGTAGAATTCTTGGAGGTAATGGTGAACTGATTTCTACTGGGAAGCAAACTAGAGGTAACTTATTCTATTTGAATAGTAATATTAATAATTGTCTGGTTGCAAGAATGGATGACATTTGGTTATGACATAAAATATGTTGTATGTTAATTTTGATAACTTGGTTAAGATAAGCAAGTCAAGTGTTGTAAGAGGATTACCCCAACTTATCAAACCGGATAGTGTGATATGCAAAGATTGTCAAATCAGTAAGATGACCTCTATTTCTTTCAAGAGAAAGAATGGTATTTCTGAGAATGTTTTAGATTTGGCACATACTAATCTTTGTGGCCCTATGAGAATAAGAGTTATTATGGTGATGGGTATTTCATGATCTTCACCAATGACTATTCTAAAATGATGTGGGTAACATTTTTGAGAGAGAAATCAGAAGCATTTAATAAATTTAAATCATTTAAAGCTCTATTTGAGAAGGAAACTGATAAGAACTTGAAGTGTTTAAGATTAGACTGAGGAGGTGAATTCACATCTAATGAATTTGTTAAGAATTGTGATGAACAAGGTATAAAGAGACAAATGTCTACTCCAAGGACACCACAACAGAATGGCATAGCAGAAAGGATGAACATAACAATAGTTGAAGCTACAAGAACCATGTTATTACAGGGTAATGTATCCAAAGTGTTTTAGAGAGAAGTGGTCAGTATTGTTGTATACACTTTAAACCGAGTATTTGTAAAAAGAGGTAACAATAAGACACCCTATGAGCTATGGTATGGAAAAATTCCTTGTGTAAGTTATTTTAAAATCTTTGGAAGTCAATGTTGTATTAAGAGAGATAACTACATAAGAATTTTGATGCAAAATATGATGAGGGAATTTTTCTTGGTTAATCTTCTAAGAGTACTAGGCATATAAATATTGCAATAAGAGAACTAAGAAAATTGTTGAAAGTGCTAATGTAAAATTTGATGATTTATCTGATAAGTCTGAAGGCACAAGCAAATCAGAATCTGAAAAGGATGATAATAAGGAAAATTTTGTTATCATTGAACCAGAAGCAAAGAATAATGAAGAACCGGAAAATGCATAACTAGGTGCTCAATCGGTAAGCGATGATAGTGAGGAAGAAGATGAAGAAGATACAGAACCAACACAAGCAATACCTAGATATGTCAAATTGAATCATTCACAAGAACTGATAATTAGTGATAAGAATGTAGGTGTGCAAACCAGGAGAAAGATCAGAGAGAACTCATGTTTAATATCTACAATAGAACCTAAGGTAGTAAATGAAGCACTAAAGGATGATGATTGGGTTAAGGAAATGAATGAGGAATTAGATCAAATTGAGAAGAATCAGACATGGTCACTTGTTCCTAGACCAAGGGATAATAATGTAATTGGAACAAAATGGGTCTTCAGGAATAAATTGGATGAAGAAGGAAGGATTGTAAGAAACAAGGCAAGGTTAGTCTGAAAAGTGTATGCTCAAGAGGAAGGTGAGGATTATGGTGAAACATTTTCACCTGTTACTAGATTAGAAGGTATAAGAATGCTACTGGCATTTGCTGCATATAAAGGATTCAAAGTCTAGAAATGAATGTCAAGTCAGCCTTTTTGAATGGGATTCTAGAAGAAGAAGTATACATTGAACAACGAGATGGATTTTCCTTGACTGATGATAAAGAAATGGTGTGTAAATTGCACAAATCTTTGTATGGTCTTAAGCAGGCACCAAGAGTATGGTATGAGAGATTACATGCACATTTGATCAAGATTGGAATCCAACATACCAGTGAGGACAACAACATTTATTTGAAGATTGATGGAGACAAGATGTTGATAGTAGAAGTGTTTGTTTATAGACACAATTTTTGGTGGCAATGATGATATGTGTATGGAATTTGTTGATTTTATGAAAAAGGAATTTGAAATATCTCTAATCGGTGAAATTGAATTCTTTATTGGCTTACAGGCTCAATAACTGGATGATGGTATGTATATTTGTCACACCAATTATATCAAAGACGTGTTGAAGACTTTCGGCATGGAAGACTGCAAACTAGTAGGAACACTGATGGTGACAAGTTGCAAGTTGTCAAAGGAAGATGATTCACCTGATTTTAGTGAAAAAGAGTACAAATCTATGATTGGAAAGATACACTATGTTGTCCATAGGAGACCGGACTTTGCTCATGTTGTAGGATTAGTGGATAGATTTCAAAAAGAGCCTAAAGAGAGTCACATGGTGGCTGTGAAAAGAATTTTTTGGTACCTCAAAAGAATAGTAGACTATGGTTTATGGTATCCTTATAAAGGTGATTTTACTTTGGATGTCTTTACTGATGTTGATTGGGCGGGTAATGTTGATGACTGGAAAAACACAACCGGTGGAGATTTTCTACTTGGAGGAAGATTAGTGGCATGGACGAGAAAGAAACAAACATGTGTTTCTCAATCTATAGCTGAATCTAAGTATGTAGTTGCATCCATGAATTGCACATAGGCAATATGGATGAGAAATATGCTAGAAGGATTCAAGATAGATATGTTAGAATCAGTGACTATCTATTGTGATAATACAAGTGTAATCAACATTTCTAAGAATCTCGTACTTCATGCTAGAACCAAGGAAATTTAATTGAAGTATCACTTCCTAAGGGAAAGAGTTCAAGAAAAGGAGCTGAAGATGGAATATGTGAAGAGTAAAGATTAGTTAGATGATATCTTTACTAAGCCCTTACCGAAGGCCCCTTTGACTTTCTTAGAGGTAAACTAGGGGTTAGACCCCTACGCCAAAAGAACTAAAATGATGGAGATCCATCAATCCTGTGGATTTTATGTTTATTTTTCACTAAGGATTGATAAAGGTACAAGCTACTCCTTTGGGGAGAGAGTCTTCTATAAAGTTCTAATTTAACTCTTATAATTTTATGATTTGAGTAGCATAGATGATGGAAGAGGCAGCAACAGAAATGAAGACAAGTGATGCATCTTTGGCATTGTTATCAAAGGGGGAGAAGAAATGAATATAAATCAGATATGAACGATATGGGAGAAGTTTAAGATCAGATTGAGTGAAGCATTGGTTAAGGGGCAGATGTCAAAAGGAGGAGAACTGACAGGTGATGTGATATTGGCAAGCGAGTTGTAGATAATGATGTTACTGTGATTGTATATCTGATTAGTGTTTCCATCAATGCCAAAGGGGGAGATTGTTGGCATTTGGCATAATTGATACAGATGAGGTGATGCAGTTGAAGTTGGATGACTGCACCAGTAAAGGATAAAAGTCTATTTATGATGAAGAGATTGAGATTCTATGAATATATAACATGATCAGTTGTTTGTGTTGTCATTGCTTGCAACTGATGTCAAATGATGTTCCTGATGTATTTTTTTTGTCATGTAAGTGAATTGGTTTACTAGAAGACAGGGTTTACTGATAGAGAGCTAAAGTGTATGAAATAGGAATTTAACCGGTAAAGAAGAGTTGTTTTGATTGGATAGATCAATCAGTGATGATTAGTGATTTGCAGTTTGGATGGTGAACTTGTATCATGGGAAGATGTATATGATTGGAATCAAAACTTGTGGAGATTACCGGAAGGCTTATTTCAAATTTTTGATGAAGTCTTGCTAAGGTTTTAGTAGGGTTTAAAGACCGGTGAAGAAATCATAAAACCAATAATAATTTCTATTATGATGGTAATCGACAGCGAGTCTACATGAAGTTGGTAACATGACATAACCCACATGAAAGATTTAATTGTTGTTTTGGCGCAATTCAAGGAAGATTTTCTTGGGAATTAGCGAAATGCTTAGTAGAGTGTTTTGAGGATACAGATCGGATTTCCGTAATGAGTTACGATCAACCAATGGTTGATATTGCATTTTAATTTGTTTTAATGATCTGTATAATGATCTATGATGATCTCTTGTGATCTAATTGTAAATTTATGATGTAATTATGTTTTGTGGCTGACCTAGTTGAGATGGCTATTTAGGTTGACACAGTTGATGTTTGTCAGTGGTCTTAGAGAATGTGTTAAGCCATCCAAGTCAAGTGTAAGATCTACCTAAGAGTTGTAGAGTGCTGAGTATAACTAGATTTGATCAAGAAAGAAGAGAAGTGCAAGTAACAGATCATTCTTTCACTATTGTTTCCTAACAATTGTAGCAGGTTAAATCCCTTGACCGGGTAGGTCCTAACAGGCCTTAAACATTAAAGTCCCCTAACAAGGCAACTCTCAAAAGAGTTTTAAATCCTATCATAAGGTTGATCCTAACAGATCATCAAGCTCCTAACTAGGCTTCAAGGCAAATCCCCTAACTGAGTGACTCCTAGCAGGGTCTGCTCCTAACTGGGCGTATTGTAAGCTCCTAACAGGGCATAGTTCAAAAGAGTACAAATATTTGTGGGTGCCAACTCCCACCATGGTTTTTCCCTATTTGGGTTTCCACATCAAAAAATTATGGTGTTCATGTGTGGAATGTTTTTCATGTGATGTTCTTGTTTATATTTCATTTCATGCATTATTTTTGAGACATCGGTTATGATGTTTTGTCAAAAGTTTATCAGAGGTTACCGGTACTGATAAGAAGTTGTTTGAGAAAGTATTTGATCTTATTGATAAGGTTAATGAGTTGTTAAATGATCAAGTTTATAAGATTGCTTTGGTGGTGAAAGTATAGGTAAATAATTTGATTAATGTGTTAAGAAAATCTGATAAAGAGGTTATTAGATCTGATTACAAATTTGTTAAATGGTTTTAGATCTAAAATAAGTTTGTTTTTGGGTTTAAAGTTTCAATTGGTCTTAATATTGGTTCACCCTCCCCTCTCAGTATTAACTAGATCCTCATAGGATTAACAACTAATTGTCTTGCTATGTGTTTGGTCTAATGTTGAAAACCCTCAAGGCAAAATGCCCTCAGCGAGGTTAGGATTTTTCCTATTGCAATTGATACTACTTCAATATGGATATGTATACTGAGCACCAAGCCATGGCGGGATATGAGTCAGATAATGACTATGCGAAGTATGTTCAGGATAACACTATGTGTATAAGTGTTTTGTGGTGGGTATGGGCTCAGAAACAAATATTGGTAGATAGAGGAGCTTCTCTCTCACAAGTGGCACCTATTGCTCGGTCTTCACCATTTATTTTTATTGTACTTTTTTCATTTTTTTGTATTTTTCTTGATTTTTTTATTTTTTTGTGTCAGAGAGCACCTGTTTGCCAGGTTTTCACCCTAGTTATGATTTTTGATACTTTTTTAATTTTTTTTTTGCTTTTTCTTTATTTTTTTGATCCATGCATTGGACAACTCAAGTGTAGAAATTATTCAGATGGATGTTGTTGGTTGGTTCGTCAAGCACATCCCCTTCTGAAGTTAATAACTGATATGCTTCTAATCCATAAGTTGATATGATAACAAAGGGTCCGAACCAATTGGGTTCAAATTTCCCTTTCTTTTCTCGATTTACTGATTTCAGATATTTTCCTTTAGGACTAGGTCACCGATTTTGAAGGCCCTTGGGATGACCTTCTGGTTGTACCTTCTACACATTCTTTGTTGATATACCTTGAGATGATCAAAGACAGGTTGGTGACCTTCATCTAGCAGTTCTAGCTCTTGTAGCCTATTGACTCGATACTCCTTATCTGGAATGAGGATTTTCAAGGATACCCAGACTGACGAAATCTCTACCTCAATAGGTAGGATAGCTTCTGATCCATACACCAATGAGTATTGTGTAACTCTTGTAGGTGTGTGGATACTTGTTCTGTAGGTCCAAAGTGCAGGATTAAGCTTGACATGCCAATATTTACTGGCATCATTCACTGTCTTTTTGAGGATTTTCAAGATTGTCTTGTTTGAGGCCTCTTCTTGGGCATTCCCTTGTAGATGATGATGATGATGATGAACTTGTGTCCATTTGATGAGAAAGAATGAATCTTTCCTACTAGGTCGAGTCCCCATTGACAAAAAGGCCATGATGTGGTGAATGGTTGCAACTCCTGCGCTAGTGCATGTATGAGATTACCATGAATTTTACATAGGATATTTCCAAGCAAACTGATAGGACTCTTTCTCCATTGTTGGCCAGTAATACCCCATCCTCAAAATTTTCTTAGCAAGAGTAGGACTACTTCAATGCATACCACAAATACCTTCATGAAGCTCATGCAAGGCGGAGTCAGATTCGTTACGATCAAGGCATGAAAGCAGAGTACCATCAAGACCTCAGTGATAAAGTGTGTCAATGGTTAAGGTGTAGAGGGTTGCTTGTTAGATAAAGCTTCTTTTTTTGTTACAAGATAGGTCTGATGGGAGGGTATTGTCTTTGAGATAGTCATAGATATTCTCGTATAAAGGGGAATCAAAACTGGTTAGGGCACATATGACTTGGGATGTTGAATTGTCATAGACCAGGGAAAACAATTGCTCCACCAGGAATTCATGATGATTTTGTTTATTTAGAATTTGTAGAAGTGAGGTGATAGTGGTCATTGCATCAGCAACTCTGTTGTCTAGTCTTGGAATCTTCTCAAAGGTGATGTGTACAAAGTACTTTTTGAAATCATGCACCATGCATTTGTAGGCCATGAGCTTATCATCTTTTGTGTAATAGTCATCATTGATCTGATTGATAACTAATTGAGAGTCTCCATAGACTTTCAATTATGTGATTCTTCATTCCATGACTACTTTGATACCTGTCACTAGAGCTTCGTACTCCGAAATGCTATTGGTGCATGGGAAAATAAACCTGTATGATCTCAAAATTGTGTGTCCTTTTGGAGTGATGAATAGGATGTCGACACCTAATCCATGTTGTGTATAGTATCCATCAAAGTATAGGGTTCATTGCTTGGGTATGATATCGAGCACATCCATATCTAGAAATTCCACCTATAGTGGGTGTTGGTCTAGGAGTGGTGCTTCTGCCAGTTGATCTGCAATCGCTTGTCCTTTGATGGCCCACTATTTTGTGTACTGAATGTCAAACTCACTTAGGATCATGACCCATTTATCTAACCTCCTTGTGAGAATGGCTTTGCTAAGTAGATATTTTAGTGGGTCGATCTTTGCCACTAGCTTGATAGTATGAGCTAACATATAGTGCCACAGCTTTTGGGAAGAAAACACTATTGCTAAGCAAGCTTTTTCAATGAATGTATAGTTGAGTTCATAGCCATTAATCATCCTATTGATGTAGTAGATAGCCCTTTCTTTTCCTGTTGGATCTTCTTGTACTAGCAGTGCCCCTAGTGACACTTTGGTTGTTGATATATAGAGGATGAGTGGTTTGTCTGCTATTGGTGGTACTATAATAGGTGGATTCATGAGATATTGCTTCAATTGATGGAATGATTCTGCACACTTGTCCTCCCATCTGAAAGGTACATTTTTATGAAGTAGATGGTTGAATGGGAGACACTTGTTGGCTAATTGAGCAATGAATCATTTGATGGATTGTAGCCTGCCTTGAAGAGATCATACTTGGCTAATATTTTTAGGAGGTGGCATTTCCATGATAGCTTGAACCTTTGTTGGATCCACCTTGGTGCCCTTTTCTAATACAATGTATCTCAAAAGTTTTCTAGATGTGACCCCGAAAATACACTTTTTAGGATTCAATCTAACATTGAATTGTTCTAGTCTTTGAAAGATTTCATCCAGGATGTCTTGGTGTTTTGGTCTTGTGAATGATTTACCTAGTAATTCACCCACACAACTCTCCATAAAAGTATGCATCATGTCATAGAAGATAGTTGTCATCGCTCTCTGATAGATTGCACCAGCATTTATCAAGCCAAAAGGCATGGCATTCCAGCAGTATGTACCCTAGGGACATGTGAATGCATTTTTATCCTGATCTTCTAGAGCTATCTTCATTTGGTTGTAGCCGAAAAAGTGATCCATGAGGGATAGCATTGTGTGGTCTATCGTAAGATCGATAATGGTGTCGATGCTTGGTAAAGGAAAGTCATCCTTCAGACAAGCCTTGTTGAGAGCCCTGAAGTTTGTACAAATCCTAATGATTTTATCTAGTTTAGAGACTGGCATAATGTTAGAAATCCATTCCGCATAATCAATGGGTCAGATGTATCCTACATCAAGTAACTTCTTTAGCTCTTCTTTGACCAATATGGTGATATGTGGGTTCATCTTCCTTAATTTTTGTTTGACAGGTTTAGCTCAAGGAGAGATTAACAAGTGATGCATGATGAGATTTGGATCTATCCTTGGCATGTCTGCATAAGACCAAGAAAATTTGATTTGCTTCTCCTTGAAGAATTTGACAAAGTCTAGTTTTTCTTTTTCTATGAGTGATTCTGTGAGATGTACAGTTTGTGCTGCTGCTTCAATGCTGATATTTATTGATTGAGTTGGCTCAATCAAAATTGGTGACCTCTCCTAGTAATGTTCAGGAAGAGTGTCAACTCTCCTATCCTTAGGTGCCTCAAAGAGGTTTTCACTATTAGATGCATCACTGATTTTTAATTTTTTACGATCTAATACTGCCATTAGATGGTTTTCGCCACTAGATCGAGTGTTCATTTTGTTTATTTTATGACTGAGAGACTTGGCACTCCCTTGATTGCAAATATCATTATGTGATTTTCTAGTGGAGCATGTTTTTGGGTTAACATAACAGAGGTTTTGAACAATGGCCTCATCACTTTGGAATATTGGTATATTGTGGTGCTCAGGCTCTTCCTAGTCTATAAGGTCAGGATATATGAGAGATAGGGAGTCATTTGGTGGGTCAAGATCTATCGTTGTTTGGGTTATGATAGAGATATTGTCCTAGTTGTCCGTAGCATGGGTGAGGTCTATAACAGTCTCAAGGTTTTCGATGGTACTCTTATTGATATTGCCTCTTTTGTATTGACGCTACTTGTTTTCACTAGCCTTGGGGCGAGCCCAGGGGCCTGCTATTATGCCTTTGTTTATGTTGTGGTCCAAATTCAAATGATCTAGATATCAAGCCTTGTCCCTCATAAGGTATGGGTGTATACGTGTGGATTGTATCCACCTCCATATCGTCAGTAATATCAGAACAAGTGTCTCACTCATACTCATTAGAATCTATTTCAAAATCATTGTCCCAGGTCACTCCACTAAATCTAACAGGTATGTTATAGGGTGAGAAAAGGTCACTGATAATTGATACCAGTTTGGTAGCATCTTCTGATTTAGGGTTTTTACTTGTTTGTACTCTTTGGATTTGCTCATACAGAGTTTCCCTTCTTTGAATAGCAATTTCTTCAAGTTGTGGCTCAGACTTAGTTTGACCAAGTTCTTGTACATGATGTACTTTCTTATAAGAAGCCTCCTCCATTTGGATTGTGAGTTCTTCTTGTCATTTCTCATTTTCTTCATGCTCTTGTTCTTTTCTTGTTTTTACAGCTGCTTGATGTAGTGCTTCTTTCCATGAGTCTTCATTATGGGTAGATGGAACATGTTGGCCATACCCAAGTCTTGTTTTGTCTTTTACAAGTTGTGAATGGAGTTGTATGGGTTCTATGATGCCCTCTTGATGCTTGCCAATAGGTCCTTTTCCTTTGTATCCCATGTGTTACATGATTCTGAACCCATTTCCATACTGTCATGAGGGAATGACTACTTCTAGGGTGGCAACTCTTACTTCTTTCGCATCCTTGTATAGCTAGCTAAGGATGTCCTTGTCTTCTGATTCTTTCGCTAGTGTGCCGATTTGGATAAATTAACCATCAAAATTCTTGATGCGTTGTGTTTCCTGATGTCTTGATGTGGAAGTTTGTCCATGAGACCTTGGTGAGGTTGGCAAGTTAGATAGACACAGGGGTTCAAAAGAGTATTCCCCCATACCTTGGTCTTTTAACTTCATCTTTTTCTCAAAATTTATGGACAATGACTTGAGTTTTTCTTGATTGGTAGATGATGAGGAAGCTTGGGCCTCCCTGTTGTCTAGAACTAAGATATCTTGAGTTGCCCCCATAGAATTGCAATATTGAAAGGGGTTAGTTTCTGCTAATATTGAAATCTCTTGTCCATTATAGGGGAACTTGAGACATTGATGGTACATGGAAGGTACCTCTTGCATTTCATGGATCCACAGATGACCCAAGAGTATGTTGTATGTCAATTCTATGTCAAAGAATTGGCACAATGTGTATCTTTGCACTAGTCCTACCTAAATGGGTAGTACCACTGTGCCTTCAGATGACCTTTCTTCATCATCATAGGATTTGATAGTAGTCTTCTTTTTAGGGTCAATAGCTTCCTTGGAGAAGCCTAATGCATGGATAAGCTTTAAGGTACATATATAGGGACCAACTCCTCCATCTATTAGCATTATTTTCACTCGATGTATGTAGACTAGGACTTCTATATGAATTGGGGTGTTGTGCGGATGACTCAAAGAGATGTCATCATGTTTTGAGAAGGATAAGTTATGTGGCAATGTCATATGGGCCACCATGTCTTGGAACCGATTGATATCTAGATCATTTGGAACGGTTGTTTCTACAAGAGCTTGCTCCAAGATATCCTTATGTTTTGGTGAAATTTTGAGCAATTCTAGTATTGATATCTGAGCGGGTGTCATTTGCAATTGATCGACAAAGTTATAATGAGTCTTGGGGATAGTTGTTTCTTTAGATGTTCTCCCCCTTCAAGATATATTTTTGAGCCCTTTGTTGTCACATTTAATGATGCATGTTCTTGTTTATCTTTGACCTTTATGACATTTACTTGATTGTCATATGTTGATATGTGATTTATGGTGTTTTTGTATACATGATTGATGCGGGCTCCTTAGTTGTTGTTTGACGTTGATGCTCCTCCCTTGTCATAATTAGGAAGAGGATTTTTGTAAGCCTCATGATAACCATTGGTTTTATGTCCATCGACTGTTATGTCTCCCTTGTTTATCATATCTTAAACTAGGTTTTTCAACCTCATGCAATCATTTGTTCCATGCCCCTTGTTTTGATGATAATCACAACATTATGAGTCATTCCACCATGGTGGTTTGACTTGGGGTTCAAAGTTGCTTATCACAGGCAATGTGATGTTCTTGTTTGCTAAGAGTTCTCAAAATGCAGATTCCAGGGTTTATCCCAATGGTGTATATGTTCTTTGATGTGGGGGAGGTGGACTGTTAGTGTTGCCCCTTGGTTATTGTTGTTCCCCTGATTGTTGTTATTGTTGGCTCGGTAGTTGTTGTTTCCTTGGTTGTTGTTGTTGTTGTTGTTGTTTGACATTGATGCTCCTTGGTTGGTAGTGCATTGATAATTGTTAGTGCCTTGATTGGAACTTCTTTGATCATTGTTGGATGGTGTGTTACCTAATAAAGTTAACACTAGTTATTTAGACTTTACATTGTTGGCATCAACGACCCCATCATTAACAACATTTTTGTTTCTAGTCAAAAAATTGGACTTGTCTGAGTTTTTATTATTATATTGATTGCTATAGGTGTTATTACTTGATGAACTAACACCTTCCTTGGAGAACTTCAAGGTCCCTTTCTTGATGGAGGCTTCATCTACTTGGATGTCATTTTTGATCAACTTTGCAAAAGTAGGTAGATATTGTACTTTGATTTGATAACTCATTTCACTATTTAAATTGTCTATGAAGATCTCCATCTTTTCCTTTTCAGGTACATTATGTGGTACCTTGAGACCATATGTCTCCATCGTTGTAAGAACACCATGAATGTTTCATTGTTCTTTTGCTTTGTGTTGCATATGTCAAGCATAGTGATCTCATGTTGGATATTGTAGGAGTATTGTGTAATGAATTTATTAACCAACTCATCGAATGATCTAATGGAAGGTGTGATTTTGACAACCACTCCATTATTTTCCCCCCCAAACTTATTGGGAATAGCCTCATCATGTATGTATTGTTATGAGTAAACTCTAATCTCATAGTACATAATTCCCTGACACGATCACAGGGATCACTCTTACCATCGTATTTATCATTTTTTGGTATATTTGAATTTGGTGGGAAAGGTATCATGTTTAACCTCCTATCAAAAGGGTAAGGAAAAATATCCTCCAAAGGATACCTCATTGTAGACCCTTGTTGTATATCTCGCATTTGTCATTGGAGTGCATGGAGTTATTGTGTAATAAGAGCTAGGGGAACATTTCCTTCATTGGACCTTCGATGATGGGAATCCCCTTGTTCACTAACATTGTCATAATTATGGATATCCTCTTAGTTGTGGGTGTTGTCTTGATCATGCGTGGCCTCTCCTCTCAAATTTTCTTGATTCTGGCTATTGTCCAAGTATAGGTCCTTTCCCTTGTTTGTGAGATTATTTCATCAATATTCCTTAAATTTCCTATGTCAAAATCTTTAGGAATCCTGAATCCTTTACTAATCAACATGAGGAGATATTTTTTGTTTAGGTGTCTAAAAGCCTTTCCATGAGTTTTTGGAAAGTGACATTCTCTTAACATTGTTGGACAAGCTCCTCGGTGATCTCTTCTTCTTTGTTGTTTGTATTAAAAGGATTTGACTTGTACTTGATTCTAGCTATGGATCCTTTCCTTTATTTTTCTGAGATTGAGTGACAAAGGGCATCAATAGATTTTTATAGTAGTGAATTTATCCTCTTCTAACAGGGTTCTTGGTAGATTTGGTGGCTCAGGTTGAGCTTCATTGTAATTGATCTACAAAATTTTGGAAATAAGGTGGGATTAATCCTTCCTCCACTGTTATGGCATTGATTGGATGCTGATTTTTTAATGTAAACCCTACTCCTCAAAGGTTCCTTGTCAAATTCATTAGTTTTTCCTTGGAGATACAACCACATATGATGTAAGAAAACACGATGTGATTTAAAGATTTGACGGCTAATGTAGAGAAATTTACTCCTTTTGGTAAGGGCCCTAGGACTAGGTTGTCTCTTCTTCAACTTAGTCTTTTGATGAAGACTTCTTGTTCTCAAAGTATAGGGAGTGGTCATACAAAATGATCAATATTGATATTGATGGTTGATATGCATACTTTGTTTCAAACACTCAAGCTTACTTGTCAAGTAGAGGTTTAGTTTGATTCGCTCCCATGACAAAGTGTATCAAATGATGAATCAAGTTTCACGATGTAGAAAGTTAATTTTCCAACTTGAGAACCTAACTTGGTATTGTTTGGATAAGATTTATTGGATGATGGAACCTTTGATCACTCTATTTGATACGCAATCTCGTTGAATGAAATCTTATCTTTTAAGATAACTGAAGATTCAATACCCCTTCCCAAGGTGCTAGTTGGATTTGGAAATTCTCTTCTCTCTAAGGTTTCTCTTTGTTCTTTATTTTTTAAACTAACTGTTGTATTGGTTTATTTTTAACTTGCAATATGTTTCAATGTTCATGACAAGAAGACATGGCACACATGGAAACAATGGCTATCCCTATGCTAAACATTGAGTGTATGTTCTTGTGAGGATGTTTTCAAATCCCTAATGTTATAACTGGTTTGATTTAAAATAAAAGACACATTAGATAGATATTTTATTCAAGGTTCATCAAAAATATCATAGCCCACTAGTCTCAATACTCCGTCAGCTCAAACAACCTTGTCACCCCTAGAGGGTGCCCATTTTTTTGCCTTTTTCCATAAATTAACCCAGAGAGAATTGCTTCACAAATGGGTAGTTATCTTGGGAGATATATGGTGACAAATCTTGGGGGTGGATTCTTCTCCACCCTTGCACTATGATATTGCCAATGTTTGGCAACTAACTCGGCTCCAAGTTTCTACTTCTATGGTTCATAATAAGGATTTTTTTTGAAGATATCCTTTAAAGTTGTGCAAGCATGATTGAGGCCTATAGCCCAAAAAACTATCAAACAAGATGTAGTCACACAAGCATGATTGAGACCTCAAGGACCTACAAAGTGCTCGATATAAGATAACTCAAAAGAGAAAACTCAAATATGCTCCATCACCCAAGATTTTCATCTAAAAAGGTGATTTGATTATAGTGAGTTAGATTACTTGGCTTTAGTCTTACTCACTTGGGTCTTACCCTTTTCACTAGTCCCCTCAAGGCTTCGAGAAGGAAAGCCCTCTAAAGGATGTAAAATATTTGAAGTAAAAAAAGTGTAAAAGAGTGGGTTTGTCTTTTTGATCACCCAATTAAGGGGATAACATATGCCTACCACTTTCGAGACACGAAATCCAAGCGTTCTTTTTATCCTTCCAAAGCAATGTTTTTTTATCATTTATTCAACAAGCATGGTGTTCATTTTAATCCTTCATAGCAATTGATTTTTTAACTAGGAAATGGAAATCTTGGTCAATGAAATAAAAAACACATTTTGCTTGAAAGTAACTTGATTTGTGAGAATGGACAAGTTGATTGTTCTTTTTAACTTGCAAAAATAAGATTGATTGTTCTTTTTACCTTTGCAAGAAAATGAAAGTTTGTTGTTCTTTTTAGAATTCAAAATTTGAGGTGTGAATCCCAACTTTGCAAGAAAGTAAATATTTGATTTGTTGTTCTTTTTACCTTGCAAATGTGATTCTTTTTAGAGCCCAAAAACAAGTGAGGTACTTTTTAGAACACCAAATTGAAAAATGAAGTTTTTTTTACCCAAAAGGAAATATGAGTTCTTTTTAACCAATTTTGAGAAAGCTACAAAAGAAATCACTAAATCTTAACTTAACTCCTCCAAATCTACAAGAAACTGTTAGAAACCTACAAAGAAAGAAGTTAGTGAAAATCCAAAACCTTAGGTGGGCTTCCACAAGCCGAATTTCAAATCTTGGTTACAAATTTTTGTCTCTGCCTTATATGCGCAAAAACAAAGATCATATGTGCTAAAAGAACATTCGTATGTGCAAAAATATCAATCAAACGCGATACAAGAAAAGTTAAATGGACAAGAAGATATGTTATATGCACTATAAGAAAAGTTAAATGTGCTAGAAGATTTGTCATATGCACGATAATATCCATCAAATACGCTATAAGATCTGTCAAATGCATGATAACAGAGGTTATATGCGCTAATCTGCATTTGAAAAACTGTAGGTGTGAATCCTGCGGAAAAAAAATAGAAATTTTGAAATTTCAGGGGTCGAGCCCCACAATGGGTGCCGAAAATGTGTGCTGGAAATGTGGGATCAACCTACACTGCAAGGGAAACAACTCAAACACACACATGGAACATTAAATTATAGGTTATAAATAAACAAAACAAGTTAGTGAATCTAAACTCTTTAAAACCATTTCATGCTCCTCTATCTCTAAAGATCCTCAAGATTCAAGGTGACCCTCACTTGGAAGAGCACTTGATCTCTTGGATGACAACCTAGATAATGAGATTTAAATGATATTAGGATCAAAATGGATGCAACTAAGATCCTAGTGAATTCTAAGATGATGGATGAGAGCTAGGATGCAAGATACAAGACTAAATGCTCAAGATGATGAAGATAATGAAACTAGATTGATTCCAAATTAAAGATTAAATGATACTAGATGAGTTAATTAAGCTATGAAAAGATATGAATTTAAACTAGATGATGTCCTAAAAAATTATGCAAATGCTAAATGCTATAATTCTTGAAGATGACTTGAATGAACTCCTTAACCTACAAAATGATTATAATTTAGATGTGCAAGATATTGGATCAATTGAATAAGGGATGGGCTCTATTTATAGGAAAAATAGAGAAATGGATGGTTGAGATTGAGCAATCTCAACAAGGGCTGGGAATGAAAGTTGTCAATCCATGTGAGGGATTCAATCCAATCCCAAGTTGACAAATGTCACCTTGAGAGGGCTTCAGAGGAGATGTAAGAGGAATTAAATGCCTGAGGAGACATGATGGTTACCTTAGGATGTAAGGTTAGGGTTGGGTTAGTGGATAACCAATGGATAAAGCCTTTACCCGAGGGGTAAACTCTTGTACAAGAGTTAATAGGATAACTAGGGTCAAAGCCATGAATGCTTGATGAGCCCCTTGGGTTAGATGAGGGTTAAGTTAGAGAGAAAGTCTCTAACCATGAGGGGAGGTTGAATTAACCATTAATAGTTAATAGGACTTTAGGGGACAAATTTGTAAGAGTCCTTCCAAATTTGGAGAACTCAACAAGTTAACTTGTTGAAGAAATGAAGCCTTTAATGCATTTAGAACACTTTCTTCCAAATTTGAGAAGTGACCTCCTCAAATTTAGGGAAAGGGCATGATTAGGAGATTGGACATGATTAGGATGGGATTAGGAGATTTTTAGAAGGATAATTAGGAGGCAAGTGGGAGATGTAGGATTTTACAAGTGGGTGAGGAAAAATAGGATTTAATTAAAATAAAATTGATTTATTTCAATTGTTGGTTGCAACTTGCATTTGATAGATTTAAATAAATATTGATTAATTTAAATGTGAATTTTGAATTTTTGCAAGTGGGAGGATTTATAAATAAATTTTGATTTATTTATTTGCAAAGGGCGTTTTAACTAAATGTAGATTTAATTAAAAGGGGGAAGGGGATAAATGGAAAATTTTAATTAAATGTTAATTTAATTAAAATGGCTAGAGGGGGGGGTATTTAATTAAATGGCTTAGATAGAAGAAGGGGAATATTGATCAAATCTTTAATTTGATTAATAGGCTAATTAGAAGAATAGGGATATTAATTAAATCTTAATTTAATTAATTAGAAGAACTAGGGATACTTAAATGAATAAAATTCACTTAATTTGTTGTGCAACTTTTAGGTGTCTACATTAGTTATTTTGTTGTGCAGGTTATCAAGGAGCTCCAATTGTTCACCCTCAAGTATCTAGGCCATCCTAATTGCATCATAGTTTAGATTATATCATGTTTTAGATTATTATTTAGCTTAATTTCATATCAATTCCATAGCATTCTCATATCTCATCTTCATCTTAGCTTAATTAAATCACTTAATCTTTCAATTTGGAAATACACCTCTATCTTGCATATCGTCTATCATAGTTCTTCATTCATATCATATCAATAGTTTTTCATCTAATCACTAGGATCTTAGTTGCATCCATTTTGAATCTAGATCATTCTTCATCTCTCATTCTTTAGGTTGACATCTAAAAGATCAAGTGCTCTTCGAATCTGAGAGCCACCTTGAATCTTGAAGATCCTTGGAGATAGAAGACCATGGGATGGTTTTGAGCAATTTGATTTGATGAAAATGTTTTCTTCATTAGGATTTCTTGATATAATGTTTCATGGGTGCATTTGATATTTTCTTTTTGACTTGCAGGCCACCAACAAATCAAGTGCACATGAATAACATCTCCCAATGCCTAATGAAAGTTCCAGTTAAGTACATTTGTCCACTTTGCAACACTCTCTGCTCAACACTTCTCACCAAAAGATGAATTTTTTTATTCACATATGCATCAATCTATGATAATGTAGACACAAAACCTAACAACCATCAACCTCCAAATTACATGAATATAATACCCATTTATACAAGTCATCAACCTTGACTACAAGGTCAGCTCAAACCTCAAGACCTAATTATAAAATTACATCATATAATACATAAATAAACCACCAAACCAATACAATGCCAAGACAATATATCATGGACCCAAATCAAATCCTCAAACACGCAACACCACTAGAAATCTCACCAAAATCATTTACAACATGCTACACCACCGAAAATGTCGCATAACATGAAGAACATCACCAGACCCATAAGATCCACAATAATGCACACATTGATCAATGCGGGCCAGCAAAAAAATAGGACATGATTATGAAACAACAAGAATCATGTTAAAATCATCTGCAATAGTTGCACCAACACCACTAAATCAAATCTTCATCGATCAACATGCTGATACTCAAGAACACTCAAACAATAGCAACTGGGACTAGAAAGATAACTTGTAGAGTACCAAACCACGAACCATCTGAATTGAAGATACAAATGAATATCCCAAACACTCTCCCAAATCTACAACTCAAGATGTAATCATTCCTGAGCACAAGAGATCAAATACCAAAACACTGCAACACTGAACATAGAAAAACCAATCCTCATACCCGAATCCATAACTCGATCAAATCACCACATAGCATCGTGAAACCAACATTGAAACACATATCTCTAGTTGATTCAGCATATCAAATAGATAAACCAACTAGATCAACTCTTTGCAATCACTAAAACACCAAAACACGGGAATATGTTTCATCAATGACAACAACATATCCTAGCAGCAACAATATCAAACAAGATAGTGAGTCTTTCCTGGGTGGTAGCCCTTTTTTTTTAGCAATGAGCTCTAGGCATTGTGCTTGAATGCATTTGCATTCCCCATTGTAATATTTGTAATAATTATAACAAAGTATCATCATATTGTGGGTAGGTTCCCACTGTGATTTTTCCCTAGAGTTTTACACATCAAAAATCTTGGTGTTATGTGTGTTCTTGATGCATTACTGATTTATGCTTTCATTCTTAATTATTGGATCTGAGAACAAGTTTAAATTATGTAAGTTTTTGAGAGAACTGAGTCACCCCCCGCCCCACCCCGCCTCTTAGTTGTTTGCCTATAATCGGAGCTATTTCATCATAGTCACAAGACATATTTGTACCAATCAAGGAGGAGCAGAAGGACATTTGTATCTAACAAGTTGAAGGTAAAAATTCTTTGATTGAAGATATCAATCAAATTTTTTATTAGCATGCATTTCATACTAAAATTATGTTGATAAATATGGAAAACATAATTTACTAGATGTGATGTTGTGAAAATTAGGAATTAGGGTTTCATCGAGTAAATCCACTAAATAACCTAATTAACACAACTACATTGAAAGAGGGTTTCAAATCCAAATAGATCTAGCCTCAATCCAAATGAGAAAAGGGTTGAGATTCTAATTGGATTCACTAGTTATTATTGGTTACCCTCTTTCTTAGTTCAATTTGGAATGCAATTATGAAATTAAGGTAAAAGTATGAATAATTAAAGTAAATCATCACAAATAGACTACTACAGATATACCATGGAGCCAAAAACTAAGATCTAGGCAAAAGAAGATGTTTAGAACTTGTTCCCAAAAGTTCAGCCTAATTTTTCAGGACTAGGTGCATAGATCTACCTTGATCCTTTGAATTTTTCACTATCAAAAGCTAAACATGTTCATCACTATCGACTCTACCACAAATTTTTAGTACAACTCTTGCATTTGTTTCCTACAAATAGAAAGAGAGGGAAATATGTTGGGAATACCTGGGTTTGCCTTAGGTCAAACCCTAGTTTTGGAATTAACCATGAAATTAAATTGATAAATGTAATGAAAGACCATAATAAATTACTTTCCTTTTTTAGTAAAAGGTTGAAATGCTTGAAACAATAAAGTATACCTTGATGAAGTTTTCTTTGACCTTCCTACAAAGGTTTTAGAGTTTCATACAGATTGCCTTCATAAAACATTGACCATGGATGCCATCTTTAATACTTGAACTTGACTTCACTTCTGCTCCAATGCTTGATGAATGATTGATTGCTTTCTCACTTAAATTAAATTTCATCAAAATGTAATTGAGATCATAGATGTTGTTAGCTTTCAAATGAGAGGGGTATACCACATTTTATACTTGACTGCTCGAAAACAAATTAAATTTTTGGAGTAGGTCGACACGGGATCTAGTTTCCCTCTCATTTGAGATCACCGTTGTAGGGCCCAAAAATGGGTCTTGGTTAGGAGGACCAAGGCACCCAAAGACTTGGTCTTGAAAAATTAGGACTCAACATGAGAGGGAAGGAGAGAAAATAATAATGCATGATTGATATAGGGTGCGAGCAAAATCAACACAGTAATCAAGCATTGGAAGCCGAAATGCCAAGGTGAGGCCTAGGTGAGAGCAAAATTGTAAGTGAGTACAATTTATTACACTACATTTATCCTCCACTTTAGTGGGAGTATGAGACTAAGCATACTCATGGTAAAGTATAAAGTAGCATTGAAAAAATTCCACCAAGATATCCAAGAGACAAGACACACTAAACCCCAAGGGACTTTAGGATCTTACTACTCTAATATCAAGATAAAAGGGACAACATAATAAATCAAAAGGGAGAGCACTTGATTGTACTATCTTAGAAATATTTTCTTACCGTGAGTCATGAAAAAGAATAATACCAAATTACAAAGCAAAGGGCTTAGTTTGCAAAGCAACTTGAGTACCAAAAATATGGCATGTTGAATACAAAAAGTGTAACATTGAGCGAAGTGTATGCCCCCATGTTAAAGTGTTTGCAAACACCTTATCAGGATCAATTTATTTAAGGTGGAATTCATTCAAAATACAAGCACATGATCATAATGAGATACGCCAAGAAAGGACAAATCAAAGGATAATGGTCACAAAAAATATAGGAGAAAGCACATAAGGGATCCACTAATTGTGGGGTTAGTATGCTCTTATGATAAATGATATATATCAAGAGTATTTGTATTGAATTGACCTCATCCCCAAAAGGTAGTGGAACTACAAACACAATGGAAGAAGAGAACAAGTATCTTTTTGAGTCAACATGGAATAGACCAAAAAGAGATCTCAATGCTTTGCATCATCCTCAAGTACAAACAACAAAAGGCACAACATATAAAAGAAAGGATATACAAATAGAAGAATGTCACAACAGATTCAACCTCTTTATTACCTTCTACCAACAAAAAGGGTCATCCAAAGAGAACCTAACATGGCACAAAAACATATCAAGCAACACATCATGATGGAAGCACACTACGAATAAGAAAACACACAAAAGAGAATCTATTACACGAATGAAGTTAGTCAAGCAAATCATCCACCTATTAATCTTGTTGAACATTATTTAGGGATAGTGGACAAGATGTAAGAGGAGCCACTTTGAGCACAACAGATGGAGCTACTGCAAATTCTGAACAAGTACCATGCTTTGATGATAAGTCACTTTGTTTGTTAATAGGAGCTAGGGTTAATGCTTTTGAAAAATGTGAAGATAAATCTTGATTAACATAAATAAGATCATGCATATCATTAGAATCATTAAAATCATTAGAATCAACATTGTTAGCATGAATTGCATAATAATCCATATCATCATCTAGATTAATAAAAATAGGATCTCTAATACAAAAATAACTCAAACCATCATTTTTCTTAAGCATTTTTTATCTTGGTGATTTGAGTTGAACTTTCTCCCTAGGGTTAGGCAAAGGTTGGACAAATGGGATCAAAACAATATTGGGTGTCTTCAAGGAAGAAATGGTTTGGGAAGAAATCTCATGAGCCCTAGAACAACATCTTTTTCAGCGTTATCTCACACAACAATTCCTTTTAGTTTTAGTTGTGAGTTACAAAGGTGATGGATTATTGGACATAGGCTTCTTTTCTTCCCTTAAAGAAGGAACTAGAGAAACCTCACTTGGTTGAGATGTAGAATATGCCAAGAAATTTACTTTGTAAGATGTGGTAGGTAGAATTGGGGCATATATAGGAGGAATAGAAGGAGTAGGAAGAATACCAGATCCACTATGAGGAGGAGGAATATCCATAGGTATAGGGTCTCTAGGCCTACTAAAGGACATGATCATCTCATTTTTCCACTTTTGGTAAGATAACGAAAGGATGTCACTATGAGGCTTAAGAGGTTCAAGTTGTTTAGGCCAAAAATAATCAAGAGTTATATTTCCACACTTTACCATGTGTTGGTAAAGGCTACGATTAATTGTTATAATAGTGTCATTATATGGGAATTTCAAACTATGATTAATTGTTATAATAGTGTCATTCTAAAGAAATTTCAAATATTTATGAATTATAGAATAGATATATTTCATGGAAGAGAGCCAAGGATGTCCAAAATTCACATGAAATTGATCTGATGTAGGAATAATAGAAAAAGTCATGTCTAAGAACTTAGTACCAACCTCGATGAGAAGAGTAATAGAACCAATAGTAGGGTAAGATAAACCATCATACACCCTGACCACAACATAATTTTACTGAATTCTACTTGATGCAACTGTACGGTATGAAGATATTCTTCATTATTCACATTCACCATATAGATTGGATCAATGAGCACCCCTCATGAGAGTTTGTCTTTGATGTTGGCAGTTATATATAATAGGCCATCAGGTGCAAAAATAGCCTTACTAGGATCAAAAGTAATGCATGTCTTTAGGAGGTATAGGTTTGTGAACAAGATTGACAACATTGTTAGATTCCATACCAAAGTCACTTGGAGAAAAAAACAAGAGACTCGGCCTGAACAAAATTGGTAAAGTGCGAAAGCAAGAATTGGTGAATATGTGGAGATTTTGATTAGGAGGAGCTATGAATTTGTTTCCTTTGTCATCCACACCAACTATGAATGTAGTATTATTATCAAGGAAGTCTTGAATCTTGTCCCTTAGCGTGTAACATTTTTTTGTATCATGGCTAGGTCGATGACGATATTGACACAAGGCTTTGGGATCATTGTAGGGTGGGAATGGTTTAGAAGTGTACTTTATGGGAGTAAGTTTCAAAACATTAGTAATTATCAACCTTGACATTATACTATAAAAAGACTCAAAAAGAGGATTTAATTCTTTTCTAAAGTATTTAGATAAAGGGGCTACACTTGATGTCATGGCTGCCACTTGAGTGTTGATGTTGTCATTTATTTTGATGTAACCTTTGTTGGATTTAAACTTCACAAACAATTTTAAAGAAACCTCTTTCTTATCAGTTGTAGCCATTTAAGAGAATGATTCAAATTGACTCACTTGAAGTTGATAATTATGAAGCACTGCACACAATTACGTGAAGGAAGTAAACTTAGAAAATAGAAGCTTATCTCTAATGTCTTTTTGTAAATTAGCAATAATAATTATTTGAACACCATGACCAAACACTTGTTAACAATTTGAGAATGAAAATGTTTATATCTACCAATAAAAGAAGTCACTTTTTCTTTAACTCCTTGTTTATAATGAATCAAATTAGTCAAAGTAATTTTAGGAATAATATTATTTTAAAATTTTTGAATGAAAACATTAGCCAATTGTTGAAAAGAATTAATAGAACAAGGAGACAAAGAACAATACCATTGCAAAGCATTATACCTAAAGGTTCTACTAAACAATTTAGTCATAAGTCTTTGGTCATGAGAAAAATCACTACACAAATTTTGAGATATCTTCACATGAGTCAAGGGGTCACCTTTTACATTATAAAACTCCAATTGAGAGACTTCCAAATGTTTAGGGGAAATTTCACAGACAATGTCATCAGATAGTGGGCTCACTACATCAAATGTGGGAACATTGAACTTGGATTGAGTAATAGAAGCCAATTGATGTTGTAGGGATGTAACAGTTTGGGCTAAGTTTTTCATGGTTGCTTTGGTGAATGGAATAAAATTGGACATGTTGAATTATGATGGAGGAGTAACATTTTTACATGTAGGTGGAGGTTGAGCATAAGGAGGTGGAACATTGTGGTATGTTGGTATCAGAGATGGTTGTGAAACAAATGGAAGGCTCACAGAAGGAGGTATGAAAGAATATTGATTAATAGGATTGCCCCATGACTAACTTGTGTAGGATTTATATTTTGTGTAGTAGTCATGATAGAAGATGTAACTAGGCAAGGATGTAGGCATAGGAATAGAATGATTAACTTGACTAGTGGGTTGAGATTAACTAAGGACTTTGACACAACTTTTGATTGGTACGATATTAGTGTCCATAATATGAGAAAGAGCACACAACAAATCAACAGCAATTTTATCACTTTTCGCCATTATTTTGATGCATCCATTGTTGAAGATTTTCAAATTCATTGTCAATATTCTCTAATTGGTCAATAGTAACCATGGTTAGTGATTCATCCACATCATGAGAAGTATGAGGAGAATGGGGATAAATGATATCATTTGTTGGTTAGAGGAAACACCAACATTCTCATGGAAGAAGTGATCCAATTGAGGCTCCATATCCTTAATGTTTAAACCTTGGGAAGCCTTACGTTTACAACTTTTTCTCACTGGAATATTGTATATAGGACTAATGGTAACAAAAATCATGCACCAAAAAGGGAAATTTGAATGCCAAAATTGAAAATTATGATTAAGCAATATAATTTATTATAATAATGATTAATTAACCAAGAAATTAAACAATGTGAATTATGGTTTTGAACAATAAATACCTTTACATCATAACATAACATGTTATAATAATCACATTTCAAAATATACCTGAAAAATTATGCAACCCAAAAGTTAATTTTAGAGTAATAAATCAAGATTTTTGTGAAATTAACCTCTAAATTTATGTAATTCAATTGAAAATAAAAAATTGTGAGTACAAATTTTAATTTTAAAATGCATACAAAATCAAATCTGAAACAATAAATCAAAATTAATCATGAAAGATGTCACGTTCACCAAAATGTAATGTTATGAAAATTAGGAATTAGGGTTTCACCAAGTAAATCCACTAAATAACCCAATTAGCACAACTACATTGGAAGAGGATTGAACCCAAATATGCCTAGAGTCAATCCAAATAAGGAGAGGGTTGAGATTTTGATTGGATTCACTGGTTATTATTGGTTATCCTCTTTCTTAGTTGAATTTGGAATGCAATTATGAAATTAGTGTTAAATTATGAATAATTGAAGTAAACTGTTGCAAACAAACTAGTACAGATATCCCATAGAGCCACAAACTAAGATCTAGGCAAAAAAAGATGTTTAGAACCTGTTCCTAGAAGTTCAGTTTGATTTTTCAAGACTAGGTAGCACAGATCTTCCCTGGTCCTCTGAATTTTCTATCTTCGAAAGTTGACCCTATTCATCACTGTCGACTCTATCGAAATTATTTAGTATAGATCCTACACCTATTTCTTGGACATAGAAGGAGAGGGAAAGATGTTGGGAATAGGGGTTTGCATTAGGTCAAACCTCAATTTTGGAATTAACCATGAAATTGAATTGATAAATGTAATGAAAGACTGTAATAAAATACTTTCCTTTTGAGGGAAAGGTTGAAATTATTGAAACAATATTGTTTATGCCTTCATAAAACATTGATCATGGATGCTATCTTCAATACTTGAACTTGACTTTAGTTTTGCTCCAATGCTTGATGAATGACTAATTTCTCGCTCACTTGAATTGAATTTTGTCAAAATGTATTTGAGATCACAAAAGTTGTTAGCTTTGAAATGAGAAGGTAGACCTCCTTTTATAATTGATTGCCCAAAAACAAATTAAATTCTTGGATTAGGCCAACACATGATCCAGTTTCCTGCTCATTTGAGATGACTATTGTAGGTGTTAGGATTCCCATAGATACTGAGAGGGGGGGGGGGGGGGGGGGAGGTGAATTAGTATCTAACCGCTTTGATGATTTTCTTAACTTAAAACATGTAGAACAAATTAATAATGTGTACCGGTAAATAGAAAGTAATGCAATAAATAGAGATAAAAACAACCACATGAAAAACACACCATAACATAGTAGTTTAACGAGGAAACCCGGTGTGGGAAAAACCTCGGTGGGATTTGTGACCCACAATATTCACTTACTAGCCAATAAGAGAATATTACTGCTACAAGAGGGGCCTACACATGTAGGAAGGCCAAGTGCCTAGAGCTCACTGCTCAATTACAAAATGGGAAGTCTCACTGACTTACAAAATGGGAAGTCTCACTGACTTACAAAATGGATTATATAAATCCAATGTCTTGTACTGCTTCAAAATAGCATCCACTATGCCAAATCCAGTATCGGTTTATAGCTCTGCTTCTTACATAAACCCTTAACCTATAATTCGCATAATAGGTCTGCCTTATTTCACCTAATTACATTCCTCCATTTCTACATATTATTCTTACCATGTTCTACAATGAACTCTCTTATATAAGAGTCATTTTACAACTTTCCAAGTCGGCTTACAATGATTTTACAATAATAAACAAAATAAATTATAAACAAAATTCATGTCGGCTTCTATGTTGTTATGCTTCCTTTCACTGTCGGTGTTGGTGGTCTGTGTGCCAGTGTAGAATCTGATCTTGCTAGTGCCAGTGGATTGCCTTGCCGGTGTCATAGGATTGTAAGGTTGCCATAAATGACAAAACCTTCAATCACCTACAATGTCTCATTGGAGTGTGCATTTGCCAACAGTAGGGCCCAAATATGGCTCCTAATTAGGAGGACTAGGGCGGCCAAAGCCTTGATATTGAAAAATCAAGACTCAACATGAGGGGGAAGGAGAGAAAATTATGAGAATGCAGGATTAACAGGGGGTGTGAGCAAAATCAACATAGTAATAAAAAATTGAAAGTCAGAACACCAAAGTTAAGCCTAGGTGAGGATGAAATTGTAAGTGAGTATAACTTACGATGCTACACTAGAAAAGATGGAACATGGGGATGATCAGATTATCCTTTTTGAATTTTTAGTAGAAGAGCTTATTGATAAAACTTATGAGGATGTTTTGGATATCTTTGAATGTGAATCTTAGAATCAAAACAATGAAGGTATTGAGTTTATATACCTCTCATGGGAAAGATGGACGAGTGAATTGTTTGTAGCATTAGAATAACACAACAAAATAATGGTGACATGCCTTAAAATATTACCACAAGAGAGGGTGGATTCTTAATTAGTAGCCCAAGGTATGAAAATATTTATGATTTATTTCCTTCTTTGTCACTACGCAATTATTATGGAGAGAACGCAAAAGGGATGGATCATTTTTCAAAGGTTCAAAATTATTGGAACATAAGAATGTGGGACCTAGGTGAGAATATAAGGAAAGAAAAGATTCAAATTTTGATAAGTTGAAAACCACATTGATAAAATCACTTCATGGCTCAAGACTATCAAATTCCAGTTGTATCAAAAAAGCACAGTGGAAGCATATTGGTGTCTCCCCAAATTTGAGTTTAGAAAAAGAGAATGAATTCCTTGTTGTTAACCTAAGGTATGAAAATAAATTTCAATTCTCAAAATTGTTGCTTTTCTTTATGCTAATACAAAATTCTTGTTGCCAAAGGGAGCACACTAAAAGGGAGATTGGAGTAAGTGATACAAGTTGCAAAATTGGAAATGAGGATTCACTATTACAAAATCAAGGTTATTCTTGCAAATAGAATCCAAGTGATGTTATAAGGATAAAAAAAATGGAGGATTAAAAAGGGTAATAATCAAGCATACTAGTAACTTTTCTTATATGGAAAAAATATATATTATAAATGTGCTTCCCACTATCATACTGGAGGCTTTTTTAGGTGACCAATATGAACTAATGCTTGGAATAAAAAAGTGCACATACTTCCATAAAAATTAACTAGTTGTTTGCAAGTTCAATATTCAAATTTGGTTGGAGTATGTTGGCATATGTGCAAGAGTATGATGACATGATGATATTGTATGTTGTCATTGATGTCAATATGTTGGAGAGTGAACCGGAAATATGCTGAAGAGTGAATCGGGTATTGTCATTGATGTCAATATGTTGTGAAGTGAACCGGTACATTGAAGTTAATTAAAGTTAAGCAACTGGCAAATAGAACCGGTATGGTGTTGTAAACCGGTATATGAGCAATAGGTGAGGCGGTATGTTTGTCCAAGTGAACTGGTATGTTGAAATGTGAACCGGTACATGGAATGTAGTAGGACTACCGGTTGGTAGTCTTAGCTTTAGGGTTTCTGGTTGAAGTGTTCCAAGCCTGTGTGATTCAACCGATGACATCGTGTGATGAATTAGCATTGTAATGAAGATCAGATCATGTTTCCATGTCAACCTTGTGCGTGTGAAGGATCTTGCATGAAGGAGATTGATCCTATCTACCTTAGGAATGTACAAAGTCCCTATAAATGATGGAGAACGCGTGATGGGTTATCGCCTCCATGAAGCGGTGAAGAACGAACGATGGAGAATGTCTTGAGATCTGTTCAAGACCATTGTAATCAAATGCAGAGTGTTCAATGGTCAGGATTGAACTGATCAATTGCTTAACTGAAATGTTTAGGGCTTAGGGTTCATGCTACCGACCTATCTGTTTCCTATAAGGTCGACGTTGTGTTTCATGCTGAGGTTGTTGGCAAATGTTGTGTGTGCATCTAAGTGCAGAGATATGTGATTCTTGCCAGACCAGATAAGAGGATTGATGCTTGCATAGTGTGTGTGCAGAAGGAAATAACTAAAGCAGATCTGCATTAGCCTTGAGTGCTATCACCAAATCATTGTAATACCTGTTGATCTTTAACCACTTCAACAGTTGGAAAATCCTTTAACTGGGTAGCTTTAACCAACTTTCTATAAATCTTTTAACAGGGTGACTCAAAGCCATTGAGTTCATAAAATCCTCTAACAAGGTAACCTCTAATAGGGTTTAACCCTTAACTGAGTATTCTAGCCATCCCTTAACCGGGTGATCCCTAACAGGATCAGTTCCTAATAGAACTTGTTGTAACAATCTTTAACCGGACTAAGCTCCTAACAGAGCGGACTTCTAAAGAGTTCAAAAACAACTTGTGGGTATTCATCCCCACCATGGTTTTTCCTAGTTTGGGTTTCCTGTGTCATGTGTGATGCCTCTTTCATGTGATGTTTTGTTATTTTCTGTCAAGCGGTGAATCATGTTATGCTATTAAATAATTGTATCTTTGATGATAGATTATCTGTTTATGCATAAGGGTAAAGTGGAAATGAGGAAGTAGGTTGTATGGAAAGCTAAGTGCTGTCGATTTATGTTTTTCCTAGTAGCATTTTGTTTAACCGGTAGTAATCTGGTTCAGACTGGTGCTAGTGATTGCCAGTCAAGTTCACTGTTTGTAGTCAAAGCGGTTCAAGAAAAGTTGTTGTCCTTGTACTGATTCACCCCCCCCCCCTCTCACTACTGGTTTGGTACTCATCGTTCATCATTGAGTTATCAGAGTATTTGTTATTTTTAATATAATGTTATTTGTTAATTCTCATCTATACCATTTCTATTCTAAATCTAATCTTGAAGTTATTTTCACATTAAAGTAAATTTTGAGACAATTAGTATAGTTTCTAGCAAGGTGTATCTAAAAAACACAGAGGCAAGGGAGCTAATTGTTTTAAATTGTGTAATTATTGTTATGAGGGATGCATTTATAGTTATAAAAAAATTGAGTGTAAAATTCAAATCTATAATATCATCAAATGTATCACAAGTTTTAGGAATGAGTTTCCCAAAAATAGTGCAATACAAGTTGAAGGTCCAAGGCACTATTTGGCCTATAAAGAGAAATTGTCTTGGAAATGCTTCAATGAGGAAACTAGCAAGCACTTCAGTAATTTTCTTAATTAATTGGATAACGAAATAAACTTATTTTCTATTATCATTTTGAAAATAATATTGAGTGATCATAATGTGTTAGTTGAAGGACTTAGAAAATGCATAGACTACAAGGGATCGTGTTTTGCAAAATTAACATCCAAAGATTGGTATAGTATGGAATGTTGTTGTATGATGTTTTTTTTGGTCCATCAAAAGTATTATTGTTGTTCCAAAATAGATCCAAAAATTGTCTAACATCCTTCAAGCGAAAGCAAATTTTGGAGCAATTAGCATTTTTCCTAAAGGTGGTATCCCCACATTTCCAAAGTGAAAGAGGTAACTTTTTTCCAATTGTGCTTGCTATTATGGAGGATGCACTAAATTTTGTAATAGCCCTATAGGTGGCAAAATTAATTATCATTCTATTAGGAGAATTTGCAAGATTTTTTGGTACAAGTTCCCCAAAGTTTATGTAGCTATACAATTTGAGAATTGAACTAGGAAAGATAAGTTTCTAGAGGAAGGAATTTTGGAGAATGACGGAATGGTAACTTGGTTATGCAGTAGAAGGGTCACAAATGGAGTCAAACAACATAGGTACACTTCTTAAGGAATTTTCAAGATGCATCAAAGGAAGATGCAACATCACATAGGTACAAGGTCACAATTTGATATGTAGTTGAATATGATAGATTATATTGGCATGAAAACATTAGAGAACCATTGTTGCAATTTCTTGTGGACAAACAATTTTTGGAAAGGAGGACTTGAAATCCTTCTTTTTTAAAAAGATAAGCCACTTACCAAAAATAATAACTCCCTATTAGCCAAAAATAGTAAGTCGACTGTGATAGGATACATTGAGATATATTATTTATTTAATATTTATAATTTCCCAATACAATTTACATCATTTTGGAAAATAAATATTAATTTTTATATTATGGAGCCATCTCAAGAGGTAAATTTTATAATAGATTGTTATAGTGGGAATTACAACTTGTTTTTAGCTAAGTATCCAAAGATGACTATGGGAATTATTTGTGAGGCTTATGTGGAGAGGGAATATTTTATGATATCATTAATTAATATTAAATTTTCCCTCTTTTGACATCAAGCTGTGTGTCGTTTGGATTCATGTAGCAAAGAGTCTCAAACAAGAAATGGCAGTTACAAATGGAAGGGTCTTTTGGGACAACTCAATAGTTGGAAACTCAATGGTCATAATGGGAGCCTCTTTTGAGGGAAAATTGATGATGTTTCACATATTTTACAAGAGGGTGTCGTGAGGGGTTTCTCCTCTATATATTTGGAGGTTATTTCACATTATATCCTCTTTATTTTAACTAGCTAGTGCTATATTTCTTTAGAGGTTGATAAAATAATGAAGAGGGATCAGTAAGGATAATAAAAAAAGGGTATTGAGGCTCAAATTAAGTGTTAACAAGGGTATCCAAGGTAAATATCATCTAGAGGTTATATTGATGCTTAATGCTTTCCATTTTTAGTGTTTTCTCTAGCATTTTGCAAGAGATTTGTTGAGAATTTCAGTGTATAGTTTAAAACTTTGGTTTTAGTTTTGTAAAGTTTTTAATAAAAACATATATTGCTATTCTTGGCTATTTTTGCGATGATATTTCATAAATTTTTAAATTATAATAAAGTGTGGGAAGTTTGGAGAAGTTTCAGTTGAAATTGTAGCTATTTCTTATGTGTTTGGATACCTAGAGTGGAAGTTTGTTCATTGTAATTTGTAGCAGATGTTCATAGCTATGAACTAATATTTTGAACACAAAAGTGGGTGTAATATCATGATTAAATATATTATAAAACAATCTCCATTGGTTGCATTAAGTCAGGTTTTAGTTTGTTTAGTTTTTTGAGGTCATTTTGACACACTCGATTTGTTTATTTTCAAGTTTATGCAGATATGGTTTAGAGATTAAAGGTAATCATTCAATGTAATTTATATATTTGAAATAGGGACATCACATATGTCATTTCAATTCCATATCTTAAGTCTTCCCTTTCCATTTAATTTTTCATCTTTTGACCTTAATGCTTCATGCCCCATTGAAATTAAGTTTTATTCCTCTAGATGAAAACTTTCATTTATCATCTATTATCTTGTTAGAAGAATCTATTAACCCTTGAATGAGAGGATATTAAGAAAAGTTTACAATTTATTAGCTTACATATTTTTGTCAATAATTTATAATTAAATCATAACATAAAACTAGAGGTGCATTAACTTATATATTTTTTAAATATTTAATTGAATGACCATACTTCCAAACATATTAATGTAACATAATATTATAATCATGCTCCTTGTAATGATGGAAATAGAAACCTTAGCCCAAGAATGCAAACTAAGATATTATTCATTCACTATTTCCACATTCATTAATTTTTCACTAGGGAACAACCAACAAAGTTCAACTTCAATCGAAAAGAAAAGATGAATGCTTTGATCAATTGTTCCCTTTTTGAAGAGTCTATTTGATATGATATGAATATGCATTGTCTAGGTAAAATGATAGGAAACTAGCAACATTCAACATAAACATAAGGTTAGAAAATTAAAAACCAACATAGAATTACAAATTTGAATCAAGAGATAGAGAATAACTTGTGCCAACAATCTAGAGTTGAATATGTCAGACAAGTGTGCTAGGCACCCTAGTTTGAAGGTGTCTTTATCAACAAATTGCTTTGATTCCTAGATTAAGAGGCTATATAAATCTTTCCCTCCAAAAAATTAAACTAAAAGTGTCAGACAAGTGAGCTAATCAACATAGTCCAAGGATTTTTACCTATTCGAAGTTTGGGATTGTCTATCTCGGTCTGCCTAGTGTGATTCTACAGCTCTCTATTGTTGAAACAATACCTGCACACACAAAAGAGAGGAAAATGGTTGTGTTGTCTAGGGCATTACCTAAGTCAAACCTTGTCTTGGTGTTCCCACCACCATAACATCAATGAAGATGCAAAAAGAGAGCTTACCCTATTAGGGTAGAGGCTAAATCATAATTGAAATATTGAATTGACAAGACTACTCCTTAAGATTGATAGTGGTGGTGATGCAATTCTCTTTAGAAAATTCCTCCAATTGTTGATGCAATAACATGATAAATTATAACAAAATCAAACATGAAATCATACTTGAAGCTAGGTTGTTGTAGCTTCTTGTTCCTTGTACTCAAATCTGCTCTTGAATGAAGGAATTAGGAATGCTTGATCATTAGAATTTGTGATGATAGCTTCTTGAAAATTAGGATTTGTGAATGATAAATGATTTCCTTACATAGGGTTCTCAAGGTATTTTTGAGTTTAGGTTGACATAAAACTATCACGTATTAAAATTGAGACTAGATTTGAAAACGTAAAGACTAACTCTTGCATTGGCTACAATTTTGGTAAATTTTGGTGGGACATTAGAGAAGAAGTTGGAGCATAAAAAGGATGTTGGATCATAAAAGGATGTTGGAGTGTAAAAGGAACACTTTTCACAACAATTGAACATAGTCCCACCAAAACAGGGCCTCTAAAAGAATCACGAGCATCAGGGTTTGTGATGCTAAATCAGGTCCTAATTTGGGCATTTGACAATGATGGATAGGATAAGGCCCAAATAGGCTTGAAATGACCCAAGAGAGGACATAATAAAGCAAGGGGTCAAATAGAGTGTGAAATTGTAAGGATATATAATTTACGACGCTATACTCCTAAAATGTTTCACTAATAAAAAGTTGGAGTTGGAATTAAATTTGAAGGATATATTTATGTAATAGATAAATAATGTTTCTTCAAATAAATTGTCAATATATTGTGTAAATAAACACTTCTCAAAAATACTCTATTTATTAAAAATTATGATCAACTCAATTTAAATATTCAAATGTATTATAGGGTCATATTTCCTACAAATATTAATGTAGGGTGATATTTATAATCACTATCCCATATCTAAAAAATCAAGATTACATTAAATTAAATAATTAAAATACTATTTTTTTGCTCAATAATAATAGTATTTTATTGATATTCAAAAATTGCTTTACAAAAAGAGATTGTCTTCCATCAGAGTTATCTAAATAGCCATAAAACCAAAAACCCCATCTAAAACATGCCATTACCAAAAGTTTTCAGATGAACATTGGCATCTACAGTGCCCAAAAAGAAACTACACCCTCCAATCAATATCCTGCTAATTTTAAACAGTAAATAGGACAAAGGAAATCCATAGCAAACAAAAAACCCTAATAATTGACATCACACCAACTCACTAACTTTTCCTCTACCGCGGGCCTCAATCTTCAGCTGGCTTGTGCATCTCTGTTTCATTTCGCTTCCTTGGGTGCAAGACTCTCCTCCCACCACCATCCCCTTCGACCTTTGCAGTTTCAATTACAGCCTCCAATTCTTTGATTTCAACTAGTAATTTTAAAGCCTCCCATCCCTACCTCACCTCCTCTCGACAGTGAAACTGACATAGCCCCTTTAGCCACCGTAAAAATGATATTACACCTACTCTACGACCATGAACACCTTTCACCAAGCCTTCCCACACTTCAAAACCTACACCCGACACTGCCCACTCCAAGAAAGAGTCCATTCCTACCAAAAAATCTTCATGAATTATCATCCCCATCACCCTCATCACCGTACCTGTACTCTCCCCAACTTCCAAACCCCATACCATAATCAGCGAATAGATGTCCATTCATGTCTTGTAACTGTTCTTTACCAGGTTGAAAGAATTCCCCAAAATAATTGCCACACGTTGTGGCAACAACTCATCTATGAATTTGAAAAAACCTTGGAGTCTTTTGATGGTTATATCACCATAGAATGGGCAAAGTTGCTTCTTGGAGCGCAAAGTGAAGTTGGCCTCCATAGCTTCCTTCCACATTGCTTCACCACCTCGCATCACTCTATTTCGCTCCTTCCTTGCAAAGAGCCCCTATAATTCACTCGACTTCTAAACTGAGAAGATAGTCACTTAAATGTTATAAGTAATCACTCGACCTTAAGCAATAAAACTACTCCCATCCTTAAATGTTCATTGTCTCTAGCCTTTACTAATCTGTTATTTGTGCACTCCTCCATGCAATGTAAGTTATCATCTCGCCATCTTATTCGTCATCAAAAAGCTTTTGCCTAAAATCTTCAAGTCTTAAAAATCCCACCTCATTAAATGACAAAGCCCATTTCGATAATATATCTGTCTTCATATTACTTGTTCTCCTAACATGGCTAATTTGATATTCTTCAAAAAATTTAAGCTCCTCAATAACATTAGGAATCAAATTTTGTAAATGTCACGCCTCTGTACTTCCCTTCATTAGAGCTTGTATGATTATCAACAAGTTCCTCTCTAGATGTAACTTCCTGACACCTAATCTCTTGCCAACTTTAACTGCTAGCATTGTCGTTGTTGTCTCTGCAACATTATTTGCACCTTTTTCAATTTTTTGAGCACCTAGAGCTACCAGTTCTCCCTTCCAATCTCGAACTATGAGCCCTGCCCCTAATGGTCCAGGATTACCTTTAGAGGCTCCGTCAAATTTAATTTTCACCCAACCTTCCGAGGGTCTCATCCAATTGTCAATGGAGAGACAATCATTGTTAGATTGAACCCAGCCATGCCCCTTAACGAGCCAATTATAATACTTAAATATATAAGGATAATGCTCTTTGAAAATACTAATGTAGCACACAATATTTATAAGGGTGCCCCTCAAAAGTGTTAAATCTAAAAAAAAAAATATAATTATAGTTAATTTAACTACTATATTACTCAAATTTATTGAAACCAATTTAATATTTATGATCACACCCATAAATATTATATCTACTAAAATCACATTTTTCAAAAACATTATAACTTGTAAAAACTACTTTAAAATTGATTTATAAATAATCACTTAAATTAATTTAAATACCTATAATACTTAAATATATAAGAAGCATTCTCCTTAAAAATGTTAATGTAGCATTTTATATTAATAATTGTACCATTCAAAAGTGTTAATTTTTTTAGAAAATACTTAGAATTTAATTTAATGATCATATTACTCAAATTTAGGGGACCTCTATCTAATACTGACATCACTCAAATGCATTTGAAATTACATTCTTTAAAAATACTAATATAATACATAATATATGTAATCACATTTTCTAAAAAATCTATCTTGTTAAAATTACCATTGAAGTTGATTTATAAGTAATGATTTAAATTATTTATAATAGTTGAGTATATAAGGACCATATTCTTCAAAAAGATTCATGTAGCATGTAATATTTATAATCGTACTCTTCAAAAGTCTTAAATCTACTCCAAAAAATTATAGTTAGAATTAATTTAATGATCATATTATTCAAATTTATTGGGACCATACTAATATTTATTATCACTCTCCTCATAAATATATCTGTTAAACATTGCCGTTAAAATGTTAAAGTTATTTATTGGGACCATACTAATATTTATTATCAGTCTCCTCATAAATATATCTATTAAACATTGCCTTACCGTGAAAGTTAATTTAAACTCCTGGGTCAGAGTTGAACCTCAGACGTACATGAAAAAACTCAAATTCATTTATTGATCATATTATTCAAATTTATTGGGACCATACTAATATTTATGATCATGCTCCTCATAAATATTATATTTACTAAAAATTACCAATATAATTAAATAATGACAACACTCAAATGTATTAAATATCAATAGCACACAATCTATATAATCACATTTTTCAAAAATATTATATCTTCTAAAAATTACTCTTAGCCTTAAATGCTCGTAATCACATTTTCTAAAAAATGTATCTTGTTAAAATTACCATTGAAGTTGATTTATAAGTAATGATTTAAATTATTTATAATAGTTGAGTATATCAGGACCATATTCTTCAAAAAGATTCATGTAGCATGTAATATTTATAATTGTGCTCTTCAAAAGTCTTAAATCTACTCCAAAAAATAATAATTAGAATTAATTTAATGATCATATTATTCAAATTTATTGGGACCATACTAATACTTATTATCACTCTCCTCATAAATATATCTGTTAAACATTATCGTGAAAACGTAGTAAAAGTTAATTTAAACTAGTGGGTCAGAGTTGAACCTCCGACCTACATGAAAAAACTCAAATTAATTTAATGATCATATTATTCAAATTTATTGGGACCATACTAATATTTATGATCATGCTCCTCATAAATATTATATTTACCAAAAATTACCAATATAATTAAATAATGACAACACTCAAATGTATTAAATATCAAATAATGACAACACTCAAATGTATTAAATATCAATAGCACCCAATCTATATAATCACATTTTTCAAAAATATTATATCTTCTAAAATGTATTAAATATCAATAGCTCGTAGACTTCATGCCCGGACTTCATGCCCTTGCACTTCATGCCCTTGCTGGGCTGTGGTGCTCGCAGGTCTGGACCTCCATAAAAAAAAATTACCGTTAAAATTTAATTTAAATGTTATAAAACTATAATCCTTAATAATAAATATGTAACATAATAAGATAATAAATATCAAAATCAATTTAAAAATACTAATTAAAAGGCGCCAAATAACATTAGAAATTTATATACAATACAATGCTACTATTCAAATTCAAAAATATGCCATTCCTCCCCTCCTTCATGGTATCTTGCAGGCTATCCCGAATTCCAATCCTTTCCTGTGATTTATCTCTGCTACTAAATTATCGGAAGATGTCTTACCTTTGTGCAGTATCCCAATGCAATGTAATCACAAGAGAAGGGAATAAATAGGAATGGAACAGCATTTGGGGATTGAATGACAGTAAAGAATTGAATACATTGCAATTTGCAATTTGAGAGTGGAAAGAAGAAAATGGCATTTTATGGTTGTCCTGCTGCTGATTCCTCCCCTGCTAGGGGAAGATGGTTAAATTCTTCTTCTGCTTCTGCTCTTGCAGCCAAAAAGTTAAGAGCTTTGACACAGAACCAGTGGGAGAAGGAGCCTCAGATTGAAGCCCAAAAGCTTCCTCCTAGGCCTTTGAAAACAGGCAGGAGAATGTCTATGGTTAATAATCCAGGGTCCAAAATGCCAGGTATGGGCAAGCCTGCTGAAAAACTCACAGACAAGGGTCGCCGCAGACATTCAGATGTCTCTGGGAAAACATCTGCAATGGGGAAACCTTTTGGCCACTGTAATGGCAATCCTAAATCTAGGTTCTGCACTAATCCCTTACCCAGTTTATGTTTTCCTATTTCACAGCCTGAATCAGAAGATTGGAGTAGTGAAGTAAGCACAAGGGGCAAACAGGGGAATGCCTCTGAGATCGTGCCTATTTGTGGAGAAGATACAGAGAGGATAATGGTTTATGTGAGAGTGAGGCCACTATCAAAGAAAGAAGAGGAAGCAGGTGCCCGAAACTGTGTTTGTGTTGCCAACAACAAGGATCTCTTCTTGAAGGACTTTGTTAATGACAATGACTATTTGAGATTGAAGAGGGATGGTGATCGGCAATACACATTTGATGCAGTTTTCGATCCCTCTGTGGACCAGAAACAGGTCTATGACACAAGGTATGTATATAACTTCGGTTTCTTTTTTCTTTTTTCTGAAGTGCTTTTGAGCACAATTTCTTAGCATGTTATAGAAGTTCTATTGTCTGAGTGTGGCATATGATTGACTGGGAAAACATTGAATTTGTCCAGCACTGCGGAGCTTGTTGATTGTGTTCTGCAAGGAAGAAATGCCTCTGTGTTGTGCTATGGAGCAACAGGGGCAGGGAAAACCCACACTATGCTTGGAACAGAGAGGAATCCAGGTGTTATGGTTCTTGCCATAAAAGATCTCTTTGCAAAGCTTCAACAGTTGAGCTTTAATGGTGAACATGTTGTTTCAATCTCTTATCTTGAGGTCTACAATGAAGCAGTGAAGGATCTCCTGTCACCTGGCAAGCCTCTTGTTCTCAGAGAGGATAAACAGGTATGTTGTAAACCTCTCCCAATATGTCTGTTTGAGGCTGAGCTGAGCATTCTTCTGATACTTGGGTAACTGATCTTTGCCCCTCTTCTTCCTTCAGGGGAATGTCTCTTCAGGGATAACCCAACACCATACGAGTACAGTTCATGAGGTATGTTTAGAACTCTTCAAAATCATAACTCATCTTAATTCTGATTACCAAGGAGTTATAAGGAGCACTGCAAATTGGTGTTTCACAGGTGATGATCTTGCTCTATAGAGGCAACCATAACCGAATAACAGAGGCCACTCGACTCAATGAGACCTCATCACGATCCCATGCTATCCTGCAGGTTTGCACTTCACACTCTTAAACTTAAACTTAATGGGACTGCTAAGTTAACACTGCAATTCTCCATTACCTAATACCAAGCAAGGATTGCACTTACACAGTTCATAACTTCATGTTGTAGGTTGCGGTGGAATACAGACTAAAGGAGGGATCAACCACTGTTACTCGTTCAGGTAAATTATCTCTTGTAGATTTGGCTGGATCTGAGAGATCTACTGCCACAGATCAACGGACGCTGAGATCTGTGGAAGGGGCCAATATAAATAAATCCCTTTTGGCCCTCAGTAGCTGCATTAAGGCTCTGGTGGAAGGCAAAAGTCACATTCCATATAGAGCTTCTAAACTTACACAGCTTCTCAAGGTAGGAATGCCATTATTCATACCCTCAAGGACCTAGGTTTCTTAGCACTGTTATGCAAGTAAAGTCTGAAATTTCTAATGGTGGTTTGGGCAAATTTGTTTTATAATAACTCAGAGAGATCTTACTGGGTGATTGCAGGATTCGTTGGGTGGAGCTTGCCACACAACTATGATTGCAAACATCAGTCCTAGCAATACATCTTATTCAGAAACACAGAATACTCTTCATTGGGCAAACCGAGCAAAGGAAATTCGAACAAGGGTAAGTTGTGGCCAGGCTTTATTCAATCTGTGTACTAATTTAGGGTAGTTTGGAAGTGCTCAAGAAAGAGGTCTTTAATGGAAAATTACCTCAATGATGTTACAGGCTTGCATTGCAAATGAAGAGTTAGAGATACCCGATTTCCAAATTGAACAGAACAAGCAGCTGCAAAAGGAGAATGAGCAATTAAAATTGCACATTGCGGAATTGAAACAAAGCCTACTTGCTGTGGAAGGCCAAACACCTGGTTCCACTCCATCTCTGCCCTGCCAATCTCCACTTGTTTCTTCTCCTTTAACTCCACCTGCTACTGTCCAATTGAGTAGCAGCTTCCAAGCATTGAAAGAGGACTCTGAAACTATGAAAACAGAGTACAATACCTTCACCAAGCACAGAAAGGATATCATCCGGAAGCTTTATGCAGATTATTCTGTCTCTGAAACAGTGAGTCTCCAGCAACCAAGCAGGACGCCTAATTCAGCCTCCCAAAGTGATTATGGCCACCCTCATTCAAAACCCCATCAATGGCCACCCAGACCTCCTCGACTCTCGGATGTGGGGAGGAGGCCAGCCAGGCCACGATTCTCAGATGTGGGGATGAATGCCCAATCTCCATCTCGTATCTCGTCATCGCCTGGATCAGGGCAAAAGCGCCCCCGCCCCTTTGGGGTTATCACCAACTGCAGTGCAGGGGGCAGAATGGAAACCACTGATTAAACAATTCTGTAATTTGAGGTCTGCCTAAACATGAAAATTCATGGAGATGTACTGTGCAAGGATGAGACTGAATCTTCATAAATGTTGACAACGAAAATTTTCAATAAGGTGATACTAACACAGATAAATTGGAAATGTGTATTATTTACTAGCACTTGCACTTATACATACTAATTATACATACTGAACTTACTGAACTTGCTATTGTGAGACCAAGTTTTTAAAATGTTGGATGAATTTTTAAAAATGTTGGAAATGTGTACTTATACATACTGAACTTGCTACTGTGAGATAAATTGGAGGCAAATTGTTTCTTTATTTATTTTTAGAATAGCAATCAAAGGAGAATGTAGGTTTTATGCAAAGGCTTACATTGTTGTAAATGCGAGGTTTTGTTTTTCAGTTTTACCAATATATTAATGATTAAATGTTTATTTTTAATTTTATTTTTTAATTAATTTTAGTAAATCAAAACTAATGTTTAATATTAAATCTTTAATTTTGATATTTATATTTAAAATTCAAAAGCTTGAACTAATTTCTTAATTTTTTTAATTTATGTTTTGTATTGCAATGTAAAGTTGAAAACTATTTTTAAAATAGAAAGTTGTGAGTCATCATCAATTTTCTAAAGTGCAAATTACAAAAAAATCTCTAAAATCTTGAAATGTTAAAAATCTAGTAAGTTTAAAAAAACTTGAAATACAAATTTCTGAAAGTGATTTTTAGTTACAAAGTGGACTCTACATCCTAAAATATACCTAGGCAGGGGGATACAAGATGATCTTTCTTGCCCCATACATCAGCGGGGTTAGGAGTAGGGTCCACGATTGAAGTTGTTGACATCCAAACAATTTATTCAATTGAAATTAATTGAAAGCAAACAATTCAAACGGACCTAAATGCAAGATGATAAAAGAATTGGATAAGATTTTTTCATCATTAAGATTTAAACTACCTTCGGATCTTGGAAAAGAAGAACCTCCAAATCTTGGAAAAGAATTAGGGTCTCCTTAAAAAAAGTAGTCTCTTGAGTTGGGTTATTTTTTTTTTATAGGGTATAGATATAGGTTTAGTTATCTGTTGTTATGGTTTTAGTAATATTCTATATTATGATCTTTAATGGCATGTTTGGTTGGCTAATATTTTTAGTAGTTTAGTTTGGACATCAATACAGACATTTATGTTTGTCTCATGGTTGGTTTGTTGTGTGCTTCTAGTTGTTTTGTGCTAGTGGTTGTTTTTTGATAGGTTTGTTGTAATGTTAATGTCTAGGATTAAGGCCCTTCCTTCATCGCTTAATAAAAAACATACATTAAAATACTTTTTACAATATGTTTGCATTTGTTTCCAATTTTCAGATGTATCTTACATCAAAAGTCTTTATTTATTTCTCTTAATTATAATTTGTTGTTTTAAAATTCTTTTGTAATTTCTTTCATAAATATAATTAAACTTCATTTTGTAGTCATAAACTATTTTATAATAAATTGAAAATACTTTTGCATATTAAAAACTTAATAACTTTTAAATATCATTACTAGTTAATCTATATATTTGCTAAAATGAAAGTCCCAATTCAAAAAAAATAAAAATAAATAAATTAATTAATTAATTAAATATAAAATCTTTAAAAACTATCTTGGCAAAAAATACTTTCAATCACATATAAATGACACCACTTCTTTTAAAATTCTAAGTGGTTCACAAAGGATTAAACAAATTCAAGCTTAACTGATTAACCACCTTCTTCTCATTTAATTTTAATATTAAAAAGAAGATGTGATCTACATATTAAATTTTTAACAGTATATTTTAATTAATAATAATTTTAAATCTTCAATATTTTTAAATACTTAAAAAAGTAATAATTAATTTTTAGTCGATAGGCTCTTTGTGTTGGCTTTTGCTCGTCAAAGTGTCAGCCTTCTAGCAAGGTGCATTTTTCCGACATGTTTTCGGCGAGTATTTACATCTTCTTCCATGTCGTTTGCTTGATAGTCGATGACAAGATAGCTACAACCACATTGTCTTCTCCTTTTTTCGAGAGGAACGTGGTGGTAAGGTCATATAGCACCTACCACATCCTGTATTGATGGTTTTGATGGTCATGGGAAGAGTCTGCATTAAATGCGGTTAAAGACTTGGCTATTTTGAGGGACGTTTCATGTACTTGGGCAGTGTGTCTGTCGGTTCTATCATTGCGAACATCATACCATCATTTATTTTGGGTTTCCATTCTCTGCATTTTATCTTTCTTGTGTTTGCATTCGTAGTTCATAATTAATTTTGGGTTTTCATTTTCTAGATACTATTATCATTTTCATGGTGTGTGCGATTCTTTGGGCTTTTGGTGGGTTTTGCTAGAATGGTGATTCTCGGCTCTATTTGGTTTAAGCGTCTGTTTGTGCAAAAGGGAGGTAATTGATTTTAGCTGCCGATTTCAAGTACCTTTTCAATTTAAAATTCTACACTTATATTCTCTATATTTTTCATGTGTGTGTTTTACCATTCATTTCCAACTTCCACTATGTGCATCTGTTGCAGGTCATTTATGTTTCTTAATATAGGGTTTTGAGAGATATAGCTATGGTTTTTTATTTTCTTAATTGCGCTCGCAGTTGATGAAAGGACAATTCAACTTCTATGCATTTTTAGTTAATGAAAGGAAATTTCATGCTCTCTACCTTGTTATTTTTTTTCTTTTGATTAGTCGCAGTTAATGGAAGGACATTTCAGGTTCTATGCATTTTTACTTAATGAAATGAATTTTTCAGGTTTTATGAATTTTTTAGTTAATGGGAGGAAGTTTCATGTTCTTTGCCTTGTTTTTTATTTTCTTGATTGCAGTTGTAGTTAATGGAAGGACATTTTAGATTCTGTGTGTTTTTAGCTAATGAGTGAGCTCTACGTTTTGATTGTTTTTTATGAACGTGCATTTTGAATTCTTTGTGTCTGTTGGTTAATGTAGGGTTTCGAGATATATAGCTATGGTTATTTATTTTCTTAATTGCACTTGTAGTTAATGAAAGGACATTTCAAGTTCTATGCATTTATAGTTAATGAAAGGACATTTCAGGTTCTATGCATTTGTAGTTAATGAAAGGAAATTTCAGCTTCTCTATGTTTTTAGGGTTTTAGGATTCCTCTGTTTGCATATGTGCGAGCTATATATTTTGATTTTGATTGTTTTTATGAACCTGCGTTTGCGATTCTCTATGTGTGTTTTATCGTTCATTTCTAACTTCCACTATGTGCATCTATTGCAGGTCATTTTTGTTTCTTAAAGTAGGGTTTCGAGATTTATAGCTATGATTTTTATTTTTAATTGTGCTCGCAGTTAATGAAAGTACATTTTAGGTTCTATGCATTTTTAGTTAATGAAAGGAAATTTCATATTCTCTGTCCTGATATTTTTTTTCTTTTGAGTAGTTGTAGTTAATGGAAGGACATTTCAAGTTCTATGTGTTTTTACTTAATGAAAGGAATTTTTAGGTTCTATGCATTTTTAGTTAATGAAAGGAAATTTTAGGTTCTCTGCCTTATTATTTATTTTCTTAATTGTAGTCGTAGTTAATGGAAGGACATTTTAGATTATGAGCATTTTTAGTTAATGAGTGGGTCTATGTTTTGATTGTTTTTTATGAACGTACATTTTTTATTCTCTGCATGTGTTGCTTAATGTAAGGTTTCGAGATATATAGCTATGGTTATTTATTTTCTTAATTGCACTCACAGTTAATGAAAGGACATTTCAGGTTCTATGTGTTTTTAGTTAATGAAAGGTGTAGACGTATAAATGTGACCACTTTCTTAAATAAATATTTAATATTTATTTTAACCCCATTCCTCTTATTAATTAAATTCTATTTAATTAATTTATTCATTTTCATCTATATGATTAAATAAATTACTCAATTCATTTAATTAAATTCACCTAAACCTTTTCTAGCCTTTAATTAAATAAACCACTTTATTTAATTAATTCCCCTTTTTAATTAAATTTAGATTTAATTAAATTAATCCTTGCAAATAAATAAATCTAATTTATTTATTAAATCCCCCCACTTGTATTTATTCAAGTTGCATCTATTTTAGTTGAAATAAAGTAATTTTATTTTAATTAAAATCCTTTTCCCTCATCCACTTGCATTTTCCTACATCTCCCACTTGCCTCCTAAACCCCTTCTAGATTCTTCTAATCACTTACATTTTAGCCTAATTCATCTCCTAATTATTGTCACATTCCTAAGCAAAGAGAAGTCACTTCTCAAAGCCTCCAAAGTCTTTGAAATGCATTAAAGGTTTTATGTCTTCAACAATTTAACCCTCAAAGTCTTCCTAGCCATTAATGGTTAACTCAACCTTCTTGCATGGTTAGAGACTTTCTCTCTAATTTAACCCTCATATAACCCAAAGGTCTCATCAAGCATTCATGGCTTTAACCTTGGTTATCCTATTAAGCCTTGCACAAGAGTTTACCCCTTGGGTAAAAGCTTTATCCATTGGATAACCCTAACTGAACCTTAACCCTTACCTCCTAGGGTAACCTTCATGTCTTTTTAGGCATTTAATGCTTCTTGCATCTCCTCTCAAGCAACCTCTTGTTGACAATTGTCACCATTTCATTGATGAGAATTGTAAACATGGATTGATTAACTTTCAATCCTAGCCCTTGTTAAGATTATTCAATCTTAAGCATCCATTTCCCTATTTTCCCTATAAATAGAGCTCTCATTCCTCATTTTTCATATCAACAATCTTTCATGCATCTACATTATAGTCTAATTTACTAAGCATATTAGCCTATCGTTATTAACTCATCATAATAGCATTTAGAAGCATTTTTAATATCATAGAATATTCATGTTAGGATAGTATATCATGCTAGGATAATTGGCTAATCTTTTATCATATCGTCATCTTTATACTAGCTTAATCATCATAGTTTCAATATCAATACATCATAGAATGCATGTATGCATATAAATCAAACATCACTCGTTCTTGGAGTTGTCATTCCTAAGTCACTTGCTCAATGATCTGAGAGCAAAACATTGACTTTAGGGATCTTGTGAGATAGAGAACAATGGGTCACCCCTTGGGAAGTTCAACTGATTGAATCAGTTCATATACTTGCACCAAGAGTCTCATTTGTGTGTGGGTCTTTTGTATTCGAGTTGTTCATTTTCGTCACCACATTTTCTTGCATACATTTTTGGCGCCCACCATGGGGAACATCCCCATAAATAGCATCCTTTTTTTGTGCAGGACAAGGATTACAAGCATGCTGGAATACCCTTTTAGCGCATTTGGAGTATATTTTAGTGCATATGTGGCAAATAGTAGCGCTTTCATCACATTGTTTAGTGTATAGGAGCCTTCTTATAGCGCTTTGGAGCTTATTTTTAGTGCATAACAGTTTGTTTTTTCTTACACATAGAAGTATCAGTGTAGTGCATTAGGAAATCAGAGTAGTGCGTAGGATTCATCAGCGTACCTTTCTGTAGCGCATGTGTGCAGAAGTTCAACGCATAACTCTAACAAAGAAAAGGGATAGTTTGTAACAGAGTTAGAAAATTGGGCTTGTGTGAGCCCACCTAAGGTTTTAATTTTATTCACTTTCTTTTATTGCAGGTTACTAATCATTTCTTACAAATTGGAGGAGTTAGATGTAGGAATTTGATTGTTTTTTTTCCTAGCTTTTCAAGTTGGTTTAAAAAGAACTCATTTCCCGTTGGTTAAAAAGAACCTCATCATTTATTTGGTGCTTAAAACAAGACCTTACTTTCTATTTTGCAAAAGGTTTTTGAATAAAGGGGTAAAAAATTTATTAATAATCAGAATCCAACATTACAAAAGAAAACCAGAGCCCCAAAGCTCCAAAAGAGACCAAAAATCCTGACCAAAGATCAACCAGCTTCATAACTATCCATATCCTCAACAAATATATTATGCAAGTCCTAACAGTAATCCGGGGGGATATGCTCCCAACCCTTAACTTTCCATTCATCACCATTTCCCAAGGCCCACTAAGCCAAGCAATTAGCTACCCTATTTCATTCCCAAGGAATGTGGATGAAGGACACCTTCTCCATCATAGCACTAGTTTGCAAAATCTGGTGAACAATCCTTGCCAACTACCAATTAATCCCACTCACCTTCTTCTCATTCAACAGGTTAACAATAATCTACGAATCCGACTCACAAATAACCGTATGCCATCCCAACTCAAAAGCATGCTCTAGGGCATACACAATTTATAATCCCTCCATAAAATTATTACACTGTCGCCCTTTATGAACTGAAAAGAAGAAAACCACAACCCCCGAACAATCCCTACCAACCCCCCCAATCCTAGCAGGGCTCGGATTACCCCAAGAGGAGCCATCGGTGTTAATATTGATGAAATCATCCTGAGGGGGCAACCAACTTCCGTCCCTTTGGACCTTCTACTTAGCATGTCTACCTCTCCTAGCACAAGCTGAGACAAGAGACATCTCCTGTAAACCCAACCTACTCACAATATCAGCCTCTCCTCTATCAAGAAGAAAATTTACGTCACATTTAATTTCCATCGTCTCCTAGTTCATGCCAATGATTCTATTCCATACTTGTTGAACTAATAGTTTGATATCCCTAAAGATCATCCCATTCCTCTCTAACCAAATCCGCCACAGTATAAAATTGGGCCCAATGTGCCAGACAGTTTGGAGAAAAGAGGACAAAATAGGAGGCCTGCCCAAACTGCTCTAAAAATCCACCAAAGAATCCGCGTGAACACAGGGGTGCTTCCACACCCCCCACCAGTAATGTCAAAGAAACAAAGAGAAAAGACATCTGAAGAACAGGTGAGAGGAATCCTCCTCTCCATTACCACACAAAACACAGATGGAAGGCCCATGGAACCCACGCTTGCGAGTATTGTCTCAGGTGAGACACCTATTCCAAGCCAAAGTCCAAGAAAAACAGTTACACTTCGTCCAAGAGAAATTATTCCAAACATATTTCCACCAGTGCACGTCCCTCCCCTCCAAGCGATGGAACAACATCTCCTGGTACCCATTGGCAATAGTAAAAACACCCTTAGGATTCGGGGACCAAGCAAGTCTATCCCTATCCTTAAGGGAACTACATTGTCTACTAGCCAAATACCATAAAGCTCATTGCAATCTTCCTCCATATCAACAACCGACCATTTAGTAGGAACCTTCCACCACACCATCTCCAGTTGCCCATACCTATAACCAGGCTTAAAGTCACTCACTCTAGACCACCCTACCTCCAGGAACCTCTGGCAAACATTCACTAAATTAGAAAACTGATCAATAATGGGCGGATAGCCATCCCAAGAATCAAACCAAAAAATAACCTCTTCTCCCTTCTTACAAATCCAAAATAGACCTTCTTTTATCAGTGTAGCCCCTTTCTTGAAAAAAAAAAATTATAATGTGTAAGCCCCAACCATATGTGAGTCTACTCTTACTCCACGAACTTATTTCAAGGTAAAAACAAGAACTTGCTAGCGTCATTGGAATTTGGCATAATTAGGTTCTCTCTTGAAATGTCTTAAATGCCATTATAAATGAAGATTACTACAAATGTTTTTTTTTTAATTTCTAAACATTGGTAGTTGATATTATTGTAGGTAAACTCTAATTTACAAAAAGGAATTTGTAGAAAAAACAATCAAAATTTTAGTACAATGATGATGATTGGCCAAAACTTAACGGAATAATGGAAATTCAAGAGCTTTAGGTTAAATTCATTGAAGCCCACAATCTGTTTGTCAGTCCTATTGTTGGCATCTCTAAAACTAATCTCTCTTTTAGAGAATGTTGTAGATTTTTTTACCTAATATCAAGAATTCTTTCAACAATGTAAAGTTCCACATTGTTGTCATCAAGGTTTAAATTGTCAACATCATCATTCATTTTATAGGTAATTTACATTTTTCCAACCTTTGACAAAATTGAAGGGTTAAGTAGAAAATCATGAAATTCAAGACTACCATTACCAAACCATAACTATTATTACTTAAATATACTCTTTTTAACACAAGTCATAAAATTCTCGATCCTAATCTATCGAGAGTTTTTTGCAAGATGTAGGGATTCAAATGACGATTGTTGGGATTTATAGTGACAAAATCATTATCAAATTAATGAAATGCTTTATGTCTATCAAATTATATATCATAAACATTACCTAACACCATCACTAGTTGTTAATGAAAAATCAAGCGACGATGCTAATTTCTCAAGTCAAATGTGTGCAATGTGTATCGCTACTCTTATCACTAATTCTATTAGATTTTTTTTTTGAATATTCACACACCACATAAATAATACAATCATCAGTACCTATCATAGAAATCACTAAGAATAAAAATTACATATTATAGGGAGAAAAAATTAAGACTACTAACATGACCTAGAAACAAGCTAGTCCTTGCTAGGTCAAAATCAATCTCAACGATGCACCTCACACTAACCAAAACAAAGTTAAGAAATGGATTTCCAAGGATAATCCACTAGTCAACCAAAAAACTTCTTCTATTTAAATTTGGCTACCCCCACTACTAACCTTTTGAAACTTGGAAGGGCATCATTTTGTTGGAAAAGCAACACTAACAAATTATGATTGAATGCAACTCAAAAAATGTAGTATCACTCCCATTGAAGAAAACTAAGTCACAGAATTGGATACTAAGTAAAATTATAAACTTTATATCTCCCATATCAAGTCACTTCCAAGAAAAAATTGCATGGAAATAGATATAAATTGCATGGTATTAGATATGAATAATAAAAAAATATATGATCATCCCCTAATGCAAAAATAACAATCATATAAATATACCCAAACTCAATTATTTATATATCTAAGGGTGAAGAATAAACCTTTAAATATTTTCTATCTATCTATCTATCTATCTACACACACACACACACACACACACACACACACACACACACACACACACACACACACACACACACACACACACACACACACACACACACACACACACACACACACACACATATACATATACACAAAATTAAATTATACATTAAATAAACATTCTATAATTTTCATTAGATGATATATATGATCTCTACATGAATGGTTGATAGTATGTAACACATGCTAAAAAAAAATCAAATTAAGAAGCAAGCTAAGTTAGATTGATCTTGGGGGAACTCTGTGGTTAAGTGAAATTAAGTAAAATTTGTAGTAGAATGGATAGGCTCCTAGGAAGTCTCAATGTTGCACCCTTGTGAGCATCACCACTATGAAATGAATTTTGAGTACAACATTTATTCCCGTGAGATATGGGATTTTTTCAACCACTACACATGAAATATCGATCAATGAGTTTGAGTAAAAGGGAAATAGTTGATTTCTCATTAAATAATGTATTACATGTTTCTTAATGATTTAAATATGTATAGTTATACACACATCTACATTTTTTTCTATTTACTTTATTTTACAAAATTTGAATGTTTTCACAAATATTAACCTTTATAGTGGAATGGATGGGCTCCGAAGAAGTCTTAATTTTTCACCCTTATGAGAAACACCAATATGAAATGAATTTTGAGCACAAAATCCATTCCCACGAGAGATGTGTTTTTTCAACCATTACACATGAAATATGGATGATCAATGAGTTTGAAAAAAAACAATATAAATGATTCCTCATTAAAAAATATATTTCATGTATCTTAGTGATTTAAATATGTATAGGTATACACAGGTGTCCAACTTTTTTATCTACTTTCCTTTATAAATTTTGAATTTTTTTCACAAACATTAATCTATATATGGAACAAAATGTTGTTGTTTCATATCCAAATATATTACATATATCCCTAATATATAGTTATTTATGGATATGTTTAGATGAATATAAATGGCTACACTATGGTTATTTTCATCTAAAAAGTATAGAAGTATATGGATTATTTTTTCAATTCTATAATTTTTGACACACTAAACAAGAAATAAATTGAATTGTTGAATACATTGGAAAAATACCTTCTTTAGAATAGATTAAATACAATGGCTTGTCATTTCCCATAATTGTTAATGTTATCATGATAAATCTTAGCATAGGTTTGCAACTGACTAACAATAAAGAGAAATCTAACCATTATTTAACCTTACTATAAGAAAGGATGATTAGGATTTTCTTATATTATATGATATCAAGGGTCATAATCAATCTGGATGTAATTTTGTTTCTTCAACTTCATATTCTTTTGGAAAAATATTATTCTTTACAATCCTCCAACAATCATATCATCTAGTGTGAGAGAGTGGTTGAATTTTATGTCACTTGCATTCAAATTGTTCATTTTAATAGAGGGTGAAAATATAAGAAACTTTTCATTACTTTATTCATCTTCTCAAGGAAATCCATTCTTTCCTTTCTCTTGTTTCTCCCTAGACCCCATTCACAGTTATGTCTTTTCTATTTACATTACTTTCTACTTTAGATATCTCTTACAACTCCCTATACCTTCATTTCTACATACAACATTGTCGCCTATTTCCTTTGATTATAGATAAGAAAAACTATTCTTCTTTTATTATTTAAACCAATAATGAATGCAATCATCTATCAAGAAGAAGCATTTTGTGAGCCAATTTTCTATAAGAATTTATGATCTTTTTATCTTTGTTAGAATATATATTTTTAGTTTGCTACTCTTGAATGTAAATTTTATTTTCCTTCTACTGTTACCTCTTTGGTTATTCCTTTCTCTGTATTGTAACAAATATTTGTCTAGTATTAAATACCATGCTTTAGGTGCTTGTTTAGGTCCATAAAATGCTTTCTTTAATATGTAAACCATTCCTCAATTAATATCCATCTGAATAACTAGGTTTGACATCAATGACAACCATACAATCTCAAGATAATAACAATTTCCAACATGCTTAACTATCCACATGTTTAAGTTGTTGACCTAAGGTGTGAAGAATTCGGATGGGGATTTTAGGCAGGACATTTGGGCAGGGAGATCAACTAGGGAAGTTTGTGACTCAGGTCACTGGTAGTCCGCAGGGTGTATGGCATGTTGGATAGGAAGGGGAAAGGACAATAGTTTACTAGCAAGGAGACACAGTCGTCTGCCGTGAAAGGGGTTCAAAGACATTTTTCATCTACTGATGCTAGGGTTTTGTCAAATGACACCACTAGTCTTGGTGCAACTGCGTCCGTTGGGCAAAGTCAGACTAGTGAGGCTTCAAGGTCACATCGAGGGAGAAAACTATTTGATGGTGGGTTCATTCCTATTGCAAATTCCATTTCCATTAAGATGAATACAGAAACGGGAGAGGAAATAGATTATAATATTTTTTTTTTTCCACACAAGGTGTGATATATCAGTTTAGGGGTTTCTGGCCTAGCCTCCCTTAGCTACATAACTGGATCTCAGAACATTGGGAGCCTCTCATTACTAGTAAAGTTCATATTTACCCCATGGCTAAAGTATTCCAAAGTTTAAGAATGCTTAGGATTGAAATAAAATATTATGTGATTATTATTCTAGCTGGGAGGACAAATTTTTGTTGATGATTTAACCTTGGCACTTTGATTTCAACCCTTCTTCTAAATTTTTTAACAAGATCCCGAATTGGGTTTGACTTCTTAATCTCCCCCTTCATTTATGGGTTGATGTTATTTTAGAGGAAATGGGTGAAGCCCTTGGAGATTTTTTGATGGTGGATGATGAATTATTTGATATTTTTCACTCCACCTTTGCCCACATTCTGGTTGAAATGGATGTTTCAAAAGGGTTTCCTATTGCCCAAATCTTGTAAGGGTTGTTGTGTTCAATATTTTGACTATGAAGGGATACCCTTCTGGTGTAGAAGATGTTTTAAAATAGGTCATGCGGCTGCAAATGTGGATTTGAGAAAAAGGCAATGACTGCTACATGGTGGAAAGGCGCTTCTGAATAGCATTATACTGTTGAGAAGAAATCTGAGAAACATATGAGTTTTTCTTAGGTGGTTGTGATGGATTAATATAGCCTTGTGGCATCCTCTCCAGATGTCACAAATGGTGGGGTTGCTGAAGCTATGCATGATTATCATGTTGAAATCCCTAAAGAGAGAGGGAATGGGCCTCAGAGTAAAATTTCTTGTGATAGTATTTTGGATATTGAATCTCATGGATTTTCTAACAATGTCATACATGTAGGGAGGAAAAATGACGATATCTCTGAGATGGTGGAGACTCTTTTTGCTGGCATTGATTCTCAGGATAATGGCGGTCTTTTGTTGTCTTGGCATGGTAAGGAAATGCAAGTGGAAGAGGGATAGATTTTTGTTAAGGGTAAGAAAGCTAAGTTCTCTAAGCCCTCTTTTGAAATGAATATCTGCTTCAACAAGAGTAGCTCTAAATGTAAATCTTGATGGTTCTTGGGTGGGGATTGGTTTTAGGCTGGTTCTTGGTTGTTCTTCTTACAACTTTTGTTTTAGGTTGTGGGAGCCTATTTTTAAAACCTATGTATATGGATATGGGAGCCAAAATAACCCATGGTTGTCTGGTGCTTTCATGTTCTTTTTGTTATGACAACATTCTAGTTGAGGGTTCCCAATCCATTCAAAATTTGATTGTAAAGGGTTTCGTGTCCCTTCAAAACTTGTTTTTGCCTTAATAAAAAACTATCCACATGTCTAAATCATGATATTCCAAACAAACTAATGCAAGATCAAACAACTATGAATATACCTAATGAACAATAATCATGATATGTCTAAATCTTGCACTGAAGGTTGGATGATATGAATATTGAAGATTCCATCAAAGAGTAATGAAATATCCTCAATCATGTCCCTAATGTCTCTTATGTGTGATGTATTAAAAAATGATGCAATATCAAGCAAGTACTCATCCCACAAAGAAAAATTGGAGGGAACTAACAATCTACTGAACTAAATTGATCTCTAAACAAGAAATAAGTGGTGGAGGTGGTGTGACATAAGTATTACCTGAACCATAATGGATGATAAAATAACACATGGGTTCAAGTTACTAAACCTCTCATCAAATTTTTTATCCACTCTAGATGCATGACAGTGAGGAACAATCAATGAAATTACATTCCTAGAGGGAGAAAAAATGAGAGAATTGATATAATATTTATGCATGATCAATATTCCCAAGTGCACTCTATACTAGGTGTCTAATAAGAACTGAATCAAGTGTTAACTCTAATGCACCCTTCCCATAGTGAGAAATATAATATATGGAAAGAAGATCAAATGATAAAAAGGGAACACATAGTACATCATTAAATGTGCCATCATACACCTCAATAGAACCCCTTCGAGTAATACTCATATAAATGTTATTAACCATCAGTATTTGTTTTAAAGTGCAAGGATTGTATGAAGATAACCTACATATATATGTAAAGACATATATTACTCTATATTACATAATCTACTCTTTATTCATAAATAAACTCATAAATCAATTAAGAAGTCTATAATATAAAACAAGTTTAATAAATTCATAACACAATCATAGATATCAAGGAGTTAAATAAAATATTATACAATGGAAGGTACAAATTTCTCATTTGTATATCATTACACCATACTTAGGCTTTCTAATGCCTTAAATATAAAGCAAACATAAAGAAAGTGAGATACATCCATCGATCTCCAATCTGAGTCACTTCCTTTCAGTCCATCGAATGAAGATGAGAACAAGATTCAGGAGCTTTTTCTGCCCAACCTTGAAGCTTACGCTTCTCCGAAATTCTTGGTCAATCAAGAATACTTGACCCTGCATGAATTGTTTTAACCAAAGAATTTGAAAGACAAGAGGGAATCTGGTGTGTGCCTAGATGATACAAGCATTTTCATTTTTCTAATTCTTTTAAGAAACAAGCATTATCAATCAGGGATATGGTAGAGAGCATGAAAAAAAATAATTCCATCTATTGGAATGGATAATTCGATTCATTACTCAGCCAAGTATAAAGTCATGCATAGACAAAATAAATAGTTTGGAAAAAGCAACTATTCTCTCTAAGATTCCATATTCGGAACCCATCCTAGAAGGTAACTTTCGATACACAAGCCTATCTAGATTGGTTCTCATAAAACAAGAATACATTTCCTAAAATAATACAATCTTTTGACTAATAGAACTAACATCTTTCTTATCACTTTCATAAATTAAACACTATTTCATTACTTTCACCTAATTGAAAGCAATCTTTCGTAGAATAATTATTTCGCAATTTTGATAAGCAAATATATTTTCATCAAAAAATCAAATAAGTACAAAGTAAGAAGAAGGTGTAATGCAAGTATGATTCTTTTCATATAAACGAGTTAAATTTGAGTACACATTCTTTAAATGAAAATCTATCCTAACCCATTAGCATTATTTACCATTCTTAAACAATATAATTGCATTTCTTAACTATTTCAATATATATTCCACCTAATGATTACCTTCTATGTCTATTCAAGGAATAATAAAATAAATTCAATAAAGACATGGAATATCATAGATAAAAACCTTATGCTACAACCATAGCTCTATTTCACTATCATTTCTTAGTGCAAAATAACCAAAATGAAATGAAGATCCTACGTCCTTACGCTTTGATTCTGGCTTCGAATGAACTCTTTTGTGCCTCCTCTAAATCAGACTACTTCTTCCTTGATGGCTCAAGAGTTCTCTATTAGATCTTCCTCTAACCACCTATCTATTCTCCTTTTATCTCTGCTCTAAAGTTCTCTCTCTCTCTCTAATCTCTCTTCTAAGTTTACTATCTTTCTCTATGCTCCACTTGCTATTTGCTATCTTTTTTCCGCTCCTCTCTCTATCGAACCTATGCCTCTATTTATTTTATTTTTCCCTATGAAATATGTTGTATGCCTAAGGCTTGGTTATTGTTATCAATTTGTAATATAGGCTGCATTAGAAACAAGTCTGATGCTTAAATATTCCACGTCTCTGACTTCCACAAAGTGCTACCAGTTTAGTGGTCTCTCTAGTCTACACGTCTTGGAGTGGTGGGAGGCCAAGTATTGTCTTCTGAAGCGATCGACCTCAGATCGTGGAGAGATGGTTGGTCTTCTCCACCATCATTATAGAGTCTACAGTCTTGCAACTGCCTCCTTGGATCATGGAAACTCTACGCTTACTTAACTCCATGGCACTACGTGCCCATTTTCTCCTTCCTCTCGTTGGTCACTATCAATTAACTATGGTCATTTTGTAGTCTAGGCAGAGTGATCTGCAATTATGTGTGGTGATCTGCAGTTATGTGGGGTTATCTGCAATTACATGGGGTGATCTATCATTTGGTGTACGAAGTTAACTTTGTCGACTTCTACTAGTCGACCAACAACCTGCCACCGCCACCTTTTGTGGAACAAACATCCACCATCGCCACCTTTTATAAAATAACATGTTTATAATAAAAACTTGCATTTTAAATCATTAGTAATTAAATTCTAATTTGATTTTCTATGATTAATAAACTAATAATGAATATGGATATATATGTGTGTGTGTGTGTGTGTGTGTGTGTATCGATTTCATTAAACTAATTATGAAATTTGTACTGATAAACAATTACTTAAATCAATGAGACCATTATTCTCATTTTCAAACAAACAATAACTTATAAAAACAATAATCAACTTCATACGATTGAAATCATGTCAACATAAAATTTGCATTCTAAATCATATTTAATAGAAATGTAAAGTTGCTAATTAATTAACTCTAATTTTTCAACTATTAGACATTTTCATATATGAAATCAACGTAACGACTAATCTTTACTCAAATCATTTCAATTTAAAATAATGCATTGATGAAGTCACAATTCAAACAATGATGCATCGACGAAGTCATATTTGCACAAACAAATTTTCTATTATGGTGTGTGAGATTCCCCTAGTCTACCGAAGTCCTATGCTAAAAAAAAATCTACTTGAGTCATGTTCTCGCCTTCATCTTCATTCACCTGTCCCTGCATCACTTGCACTCAATAATTCATCAACATTGACAATCCGCAATTAAGATAATACTAGATATCTAATTACATATTGCATGAGTAAAATGCATACATCATATCCTATTATTTGTATACAACTACATTATCATCAAAATGAATGTTCATATTTGTTTCAATTTCAATTTTTAAATAAAAACCTACATTATTTCTCCTAATAACATATTATCGAAAATACGATTCGTGACATCCTTCCCCTCTTGGAAGAGACATCATCTCAATGTCTTATTATCCATCAATAAGCACATACTAATTCTATCTCATAAAATGTCAACCATACATCAAGTTTCAAATATAAATGAAAACAATAGCATACATTCTATCCAAGTTCACATCATAAAATCAAAATCATTGTTTCAAAGATATCTCAAATGATAAGCAACAATTTCCTAAGAATGAAAATGAGGAAAATGACGGTCAATCATCTCAGCATCCTCCTATGTAGCACTATCCTCAAAATATTTGTGCCACTGAACCTTATACTGAGTGAAATCTCTGCTACATAGCTTCACGCTATGCTGATCTAGGATTTGGATGGGCTCCACTAGCACCACCCCTGGATCATGTACCTGTAATGATTGCCAATCAAGAATATGAGATGCATCAGCATGATAAGGTTTCAATAAAGAAACATGAAACACATTGTTGATTTGAGCTAGAGCAGGGGGTAAAGCTAATCTATAAGAAACTAGATTGATAACTTCCAGTACATCAAAGGGTCCCACGTATTTTGGTGCCAACTTCAATGATTTTACAAACAAGATAGAGCTCTTATGAGGTTTGACTCTCAAAAAGACTTTATCCCTTGCAACAAATTGTCTGGAAGTCTTATTTCAGTCTGCATAACTTTTTTCTTGGTCAGCTGCCTGCTTTAACCTACCCTTGATCAACACCATTTTCTCATCCATTTCCTTAAGTAAATCAAGACCAATGATGATCCTATCTTCCAGTCTATCCGAACTAATAGGTGTGCAACACTTTCACCCATAGAGTGCTTCAAAAGGCGCCATCCCTAAGGATGCATGAAAGGAGTTATAAGAAAATTCAACCAAAGGCAAGTATTCCTCCCATTTGTACTGTTGATCCATGCAATACATCCGTAAAAGATCTTCCACTACCTGATTAACCCTTTCTATTTGGCCGTCAGTCTGAGGATGATATGCTGAACTAAAATTCAGTCTAGTTCCCAATGTTGCATTTAATGTTGTCCAGAATCTGGATGTCATCCTGGTATCCCTATCTGATATTATGGTTTCTGGAACACCATGTAACCAAAAAATTTCTTGCACAAATTTCTCGGCAAGAACAAATGATCCATCCTTGAGATTCCCAGGTATGAAATGTGCAACTTTAGTCAACTTATCCACCACTACTAAGATAGTGTCATGCTTATTTTTGCTCATCGGTAATCCTTGGATAAAATCCATACTAATTACCTGCCACTTGTATTCTGGTATAACATGTTGCAATAAAAGTCTCGCTAGATGAACATGTTCCTATTTCACTCGCTGACATTCCAAACATTGTGCCACATACTCAATCACTTCCTTTTTGAGTTTAGGCTAGAAATACAAAGATCTCAGGTTAGCTACCATCTTTCTTATTCCAGGGTGTGCTGAATAAGGTGTATTGTGCATCTCATGTAGTATTAACTTCCTCAAATCTCCCCCTTCAGGTATGTACATCCTTCATTGGTACCTTAAAATACCATCAAATTCTATTTCATATCCATCATAGCGATGATCTGAAGAATCATTTTCCAAGGCTTGTTTAACCCTTATGTAATGCTCATCTTCCGGAAGGTTCTGCAACACTTGTTGTTTCAAGTTTGTTCTAGTTTTCACCATAGCAGATAGGTGTCTTCTTCTACTGAGAGCATCAACTACTCTATTTTCCTTCCCTTTGATATATTCAATACCAAAATCATACTGACTTAGGAATTCAAGCCACCTTTTTTGTCTTACATTAAGGTTAGGTTGTGTAAAGATATACTTCAATCCTAAAAGATCCATTTTTAGCTCAAAAGGCTTCCCTAAAGGTAATGCCTCTACATTTGCAATGCATGAACAATAGCTAGAAGTTCTAAGTCATGTAGTGCATAATCCAATTCATATTGCTTCAACTTTCTTGATTCAAATGCAACCACCTTTCCTTCCTACATCAACACTGCTCCCACACCTTCACCTGAGGCATCTGTAATTACTATAAAATGTCCATTGGGATCTGGTATAGTTAAGACTAGTGTTGTTGTCAATTTCTGCTTCAAAAGTTGAAATGACTCCTCAAACTTCTCAGTCCATTCAAACCTTTTTTCCTTTTTCTGAAGTGACGTAATAGGTTTTGGTATCCTAGAAAATCCTTCCACATACTTTCTATAATATCTTACAAGTTCCATAAAACTTCAGACTTCTGAAACATTCTGAGGTGTTGGCCAATCTACTATTGCTTCTATTTTTGTAGGATCAACTGAAATTCCTTCAGCAGATATGACATGACCTAAGTAATGCACCTTTTCCTGAAAGGAAGCACACTTAGAAAATTTCCCATAAAGCTTACAATCTCTCAACCGTTGCAAAACTATCCTTAGGTGCTTCTTATGTTCTTCTTCATTCTTAGAATAGATCAAAATGTCATCAATGAAGATTAGAACAAAATCATCCAGGTATTATCTAAAAATACTATTCATGAGGTTCATGAATGTTGTTGGGGCATTGGTTAAACCAAATGGTACGACTGTGAATTAATAGTGCCCATACCATGTTCGGAATGTAGTCTTAGGAATACCCTCATCTTTAATCCTTAATTGGTGGTATCCTGATTGAAGATTAATATTGGAGAATACCGTTTCACCTTTCATTTGGTCAAACAATTCATCTATCCTTGGCAAAGGATATCTATTTTTGATAGTCACTTTATTCAACATCCTATAATCAATGCATAACCTTAAAGTTCCATCCTTCTTCTATACAAAGATCACTGGTGCACCCCACGGGGGATAAAATTGGTCTAATAAATCCTCGCCTAAGCAATTCTTGCAATTGAGCCTTAAGCTCATATAATTTTGTTGTTGTCATTCTATATGGAACCTTAGATTGTGGCTTCGTTCCTGGTAAGAGTTCTATAGAAAAATCAAACTCTCTCTTGAGTGGTAACTTAGTAAGGTCTTCTGGAAAGACATCCAGGAACTCTGTAAGGAGACGATAATCCTTAGGAATTTTCTCAACATTATCCAAATCACTTAGCATGACATAAATTATGGAACATCCTTTCCTTTGGGCCTTCTTGAGTTGCATTTCTGAAATGTATCTTCATTCAAGAGGCTTCTGAGACCCAAGAATTTCAACTGAATTCCCAAAATCATCTATACAACTAATGACCTTATCCTCACAGTTTACTATGGATTTATGCTCAGTTAACTAGTTGATACCTAAGATCACATGATATGATGCTAATGGTACCACATAAAGGTTAACCTGGTTTTGGAAACTAGAAAGTTCTAGTTCACTGCAAAATAGACAAGAATCTACCATCCATTCTGCTCGATTTCCATATTGGACCATCCATGCATTTGAAATATAATTAGGTCTAATAGATAATCTAGAAACTAATTTAGGATCAACAAAGCATTCAGTAGCTCATGTCTCTATTAAAATAGAAATTGATTGCCCAAAAAGCTTACCCGTCATCTGAATAGGTGAGGCTTTGAAATCAGCCTGACGGTTGTCAATTGCTGCGTGAATCTGGTGTTGTGAGGATCCTTGCTGATTTTATCCTCTTAGTGTCAGGGTACGTTGCAAATAATTTGAGGCATAATGACTTCCTCCACAGTTGTAACACCTGTCCCTAGGTCCAAAATTACCACCTGACCTACCTATGTCCAACTTCAGTCGAGCATTGAAGTTGGTGTTACTATTTGCTCTCTTGTTACCACGCTGATTCACTCTTACCCTTTATTGAGTGTTGGGTCCCCTCTTCAGATTCCTTATTTGTTGATTGTTGCCATTGTTGTTCTTTTGGAAATTCCTATTTCCAAAATTTGGTTTGTTATTCACATTTTTACGAAAAATTTCCCAACTGCTGCACCTTCTGCTCTTTCTTGGTTTCTTTCTCAAATACTTCTTCCATATTCAGTGGATTATGAATATCCACTTCTTCTCTAATATGAGTTCAAACCCAAGATGAACTTTCAGATGCGAAATTGCTCATCCATTTGATATTGTGGAACATACTTAAGAAGCTTGGTTAACTTCTCCTAGTATTGAGTTACTGACATGCCACCTTGAGTTAGGTTTTGAAATTCAGTCATCTTCTTATGGAAGAATAACTAAGGAAGCCACCTCTTCCTAAAGGATTGTCAAAATAATTCCCAAGTGATATATCTAGGTTGCAACTTCCTTTCAGACTTTTCATTATCCCACCAAGTAGCAGCTCTGCCAGAAAGCAGATAAGCAACCCAAACTGCCTTGGTTTCGTTGGAAATGTTGTGGAGACCAAAATAATTTTTCATTTCTATCACCCATGCCTCTGCACCATCACCAATAGTTTTTCCATCAAAATTTGGTGGGGCTATTCTTTTCAAGTCCTTACCCAGCTCTCCTTCAATCCTTACTTGGTTATCAGTTCTTCAACCCTTGGAGCTTCATTTTGGACTTCTTCGACCCTTCAAACCTCCTGCTCGAGTCCATTCATTCTGACACTCTATTGGTTCAGTAGATCAATAATTTGGTCGAGTCTTTCATTTCCATTACTAGACCCAACCCTTGTGGTCCTTGAGGCCATTGTTATTCAACAATTTCTGCATCAGGGAATGTTAATATTTCTTAGTGAAAAAGAAAGAATATTTGCAAGGTTATAATTTCCATAACTTTTATTTAATCAAATCTCCCCAAAATATACCCTTACAATATAACTATAGAGATTAATATCCATATTTACTACTGGAAGGAAACAATATAGAACTATAATAAGACATAGTTAGATAATTTGCAAATCTATATCATCCAAGTTTATAATATAAACTAAGGTCCAAAGTATATATTTATCATCATAGGAATAATACAAAAACAAAACATTGAACTCAAATTTATTATAGAAGGAAAGATATCTTTATTTATTGATAATAAAAGTGTTATTACATAATACATTACTCTTCTGGTGGAGTCATCGGAGTATATCCTTCAGACTCACTAGAACTTAGGGGGCTATAAACTTTAGACTCATCATCATTGAGTGGGCTATATCCCTCAAATTCATTATCACTGAGTGGAGAATATTCCTCTGACTCATCGGAGCCAATCATAGTTGGCCTAATGGGAGAATATTATAACTTGGGCTCCTCTTCCTCTATAGGGATAGTCTTTTCAATGAGGGATTCAGTAGGGACTACTCCTATCTCAACATTTTCTTTCTCTTCAGAAACTGATTTCTCTACGGGAGAAACATTTTCCTCCTCACTGATCCATCCTCCACTTCGATGGTTATCCATAACAGACATGACATGAGGTATAGGATCCTTCTTGAGCCTTATATAGTGAGCATACCCAACTACTGACTTACGAGCCATCTATTTTGTTCGCACCATCTCTGTAAGTTTCAACACAAAACTATTATTCTCAATACTCAACTTGCGAAGTGACTCATAGGTCCTAGTGTTATACAACCTATGGCTCTGATAACAAAATATAAAGATGTAAATTACTCTATATGACATAATCTACTCTTTATTGATAAATAAACTCATAAATCAATTAAGAAGTCTATAATATTAAACAAGTTTAATAAATTGATAACACAATCAGAGATATCAAGGAGTTAAATAAAATATTATACAATGGAAGGTACGAATTTCTCATTTGTATATCATTATACCATACTTAGGCTTTCTAATGCCTTAAGTATTAAACAAACATAAAGAAAGTGAGATACATCCGTTGATCTCCAATCTGAGTCGCTTCCTTTTAGTTCATCGAATGAAGATGAGAACAAGATTCAGGCACTTTTTCCGCCCAACCTTGAAGATTACGCTTCCCCAAAATTCCTTGTCAATCAAGAATACCCGAACCTGCACGAATTGTTTTAACCAAAGAATTCGAAAGACGAGGGAATTTGGTGCATGCCTAGATGATACAAGCATTTTTCATTTTTTTAATTCTTTTAAGAAACAAGCATTATCAATCAAGGATATGGTAGAGAGCATAGAATAAAATAATTCCATCTATTTCAATGGATAATTCTATTCATTACTCGGCCGAGTATAATGCCATGCATAGCAAAAATAAATAGTTTGGAAAAAGAAACTATTCTCTCTAAGATTCCATATTCGGCACCTGTCCCGGAACGTAACTTTCCATACACAAGCCTATCTAGCTTGGTTCTCATAAAACAAGAATACATTTCCTTAAAGAATACAATCTTTTGACTAATAGAACTAACATCTTTCCTATCACTTTCATAAATTAAATGCTATTTCATTA